>NC_138549.1:119252539-119825060 GCF_964273705.1 Natrix helvetica | reverse complement strand
TTACCATCAGTCTGTAACAAGAAAGTATCTCTCGATGTGTCGACACAAGTGATGATATATAATCAGTGAAAAGTTGAACTGAAAATATAAATGGCAAGAGCACGAAATAAGGTCCAGTCCATTGCAGTCAAAAGGAAAACGTGTCTTTTGGCTGGGAGCATGTGGTATCAACTATGAATTCAACTATGAAGTTAAAACCCCGACACGTTTGAAAATCAAAGACAAGTGTACCAACGAAGGAGAATATTTGTAGCTCAAGGTTGAAATGAGGAGTCCTTGGTTCGCTCCCAACTTGGCTATTTTCTTGCAGATGTTTCATTATTGAAGCTAGGTAACATCATCAATGCTAGTGCTATCACTAGCACTGATGATGCTACCTAGTTTGCGTAATGAAACACCTGCAAGAAAACAACCAAACTCAGAGAGTGCCAAGGACCCCTCAAAGACAAATGTCTCCGGGAACAGAGAATTAGAATCTATACTTCCCCTTCCTCCCTCCCTCCCTCCCTCCTTTGCCTCTTAAAGCCAAACTCCCAACCAATGCTGACACACTAGAACATATATGAAAAATGGGGCAGAAAGAAAATGATGCCATTAAGAGATTCATAATCACTTAACCTAATTTTGTGAAGCTTCTTCTCCAGTAACATTGTACTGCAAACCAGGGCACACAAAACCTTCTCGAATACAGCTCATCTGCCTGGAATCCACACTGTATATTGGACATTAATACAATTGAGCGAGTCCAGAGGTATTTCACAAGAAGAGTACTCCACTCCTCTGCTCGCAATAGAATCCCTTATACTACTAGGCTTGAAATTTTGGACCTGCCTGGACAACCTAGAACTACGCTGCCTACAGTCTAATATTTCTTCCTCTCTGTTAGTGTCCAAGATAATTTCAGTTCTTTTCCATCTTTGCTTATTGTGCTTAATCACCATTATGGGCATTTGCATTCTGATCTGTTAGTGATCTTCTGGGTTGTTACCAGGCAGCATGACTAATAATGATGACAAGAGAGAATAATGAGGACCCAAGAATGCACTTTTGCCTTCGTGGTGCTTGATTCATTTGGTTTCATTCTTTCATCCTGGGATCTCATTGACAAGTTGCAATTTAAAATAAGTTGATCACAATTTGATCTCCCTTTGTTTTCAATAGATAGGAGCCTGTTGAAAGGTACTTCAATGTCAGAGACAAAATCAAGGCTACTCTGGATATGTTCCGTGGCTTAGATTTCAGCACCCAATATTCCCAGCCAGAATAGACAAAATAGGAGCTTACAAAAATATGTGATTTCAGCTTTCTTACATGGCCACAAGGATGAAAAAAGTACCTTCAATCTGATTACATTTCCAGCAAATATTTGAAGCTTCACTATATAGAGTATTTTTGATCATTTATCTGGTATCAAATACCAAAGACACATCATTTTATAAAAGTTCTCTTTAAGGTTATAATTCATTGTAAATCCCTATTACTTCCACATATTCTCCCACTGATCCAACTGTATAGTACATGAGGGCTAACCTTTTTGTCGCTGTGTGCCAAAAACACACACAAGCACCCATAATGCAATGCCCGCGCACGCGCACACACGCACACGCGCACACACACACACACGGCCTGCCCTCATGCATACAAGTGCAAACCCCCACAAGGTGCATGCGGACAAGACCCCCCTGTGCTCCCCCCACCCCTGTGCATACACGCATGACCCCTGCATGCGCCCTGCCTCTACGCATGCATGCACAACTCCCTGCACATGCACACATGCGCCCAACCCCCTGCATGCACTCTGCCCCCACACATGTGCAGCACACATGTGCCCAACCCCCTGCATGCAATCTGCCCCCACACATGTGCAGCAGAGACCTGAAAAACAGCTGGCCAGCAGGAGGCACATGCGCATGCACGGAGGAGCTGAGCTGGGGCAACAGCTCATATGCCCACAGAGATGGCTCTGCGTGCCATTTGCGGCAGGTGTGCCATCGGTTCGCCATCTCGGGTATAGTATATCCCAAAGCTAGAGAATATTGGTATCAAATACTTATTTCGATTCAGGAGATTTTAAAAGTTGAGTAACTGTATTGTGTACAACTGGGTTCTTTGGGGGTTAATGGGCAAATTGATTGAAAGATCTTATGGAACTTTGTTTTTATACATGATACCAGCAGGAAAACTTCCATTTGCACAAAGGTTCAAACAAATACCTACAATGGAAGAATGGATGGTAAAGTTGGTGGATCTAGTGGGGATGACAAAATTGACAACTTTGATTAAAGAAAAGACTTCAACCAATTTTATTTCTACTAGAAACTACTTTTGGACTTTTTGGAAAAGCTGAAAAAAATGAAACTTTGATTTTGGGATTTGATGATTAGAATTATATAGGATTATAGAAATAATGTAGATATGAACTTTAGAGTAAGAGTGACTTGTTGAGATGGGCAATTATAGAAATCAAATAAATAAATAAGAACTTGATGTGTTTTTCCCTATGTCAGTACAAAAGAAGTCATATCTTTTCTATGCTCTTTACTTTTTCTTCCTTTGTTGCTCTTTGTACTTTATCTTGTTTTTTTCCTCCCTTTTCCTTTCCTAATTTTTCTTCTTCTTGCTCACATATCTTTTATTCTCATTTTTTGAAATTCAATAAAGTTATATGTTTTTAAAAAAACATGATTTCAGAAACATCCACAGGCCCACAAAGTAAAGAGGTACTGATCAAACTGATCAAAGCCCTACCTCTCTTTTACATGTGGACTGTGTTGTCTTCATTTTTTAAAGGTTTAAAAATCTCTCTTTTAAAATTTGTTTTAAAACGTGTTCTTAATATACACACATGCACATGTGTATACACACAAACAGAAATCTCCTTCTCTGTTCTTTTCAGCACAGAAAAAATATGATTTTGGAGCTGGGTTGGCCCCTTACACATTGCCAAAAATAGACCAAATAGGTTGAGAAAGCAAAGAACAGAGAATGGCATCCCAATTTGCATAAGGGGGGGAAGATAATAATTGATGCACTACATTTCAGCATAAGCTTCCTCTTTCCTTAGTGGTGATTCCAGTAAATGTCAGTTTTTGCTGTTCTACATCACTACATCATGCAAAGCACCATCCCTGAAAAGAGTTGAGGTATGCATTCTTTTTCATGTTTCTTTTCAATGGATGTTTATCCATTTGGATTAATTAATTAAAACTTGGCAATACCTTCATAAGCTTACAGTCTTCAGTTTGTCTGTGGAGATTCCCAGTCATCCAGGTCATAGTTACCTCAAAAGTACTTTTTCAAAAGACAACCTGACTGTTTATTTTCTTTGAGAAAGAAGAACAAAGCGTTTCATTTCTCATCCAAGAAACTTCATCAGTTGCGATGGTGGCAGGGGGGTGTAGGATGGAGAATAGGTACAGATTGTTTTGTGCAGATCTGTACATTGGTGAAACAAAACAACCACTTCACAAGTGCATGGCACAACATAGAAGATCAAACCCATCAGGACAAGATTCAGCTGTCCATCTGCATTTGAAAGACAAAGATCACTCTTTTGAAAACAGCAAAGTCCACATTTTGGATACAGAGGATTGTTGGTTTGAAAGAGGTGTAAAGGTGGGGGGGCATTCATGTTAACATTGAGCAGCATACATACAACTAAAGATTCTTCATTGTAATATTATGATTATTTGTAATAAATGATACATGCAGGGAAATTGTGTGTCCATGCATGTGTGTCCATGAAAGCAATTACCTCTATATGTGATGCTGGTTTTTTTAAAATATAAGAACATCAAGGCAATGCAATAATCACATAACTTTTATTAATTCTTATTGAGCTTTTATGACAGTGCAATCAAAATAGTCCCAATGATTACACGAGAGAGAAAATATATAGTTTCTACACTGGTATATGAATACACACTTAACCTCTTATTACATTCTCATTATGGTGAAAAAATAGAACAATATAGATTCGCAATTCTTAGAATGAAATTGGAGAAAATGACAGTGCTCCATTCTCCTGTGTTCGGGTAGCAATATGTACAACCAAGAAATTCAGGACCTCCAATGGAAGTTCTTTAAAAATCAAGGATGAAGCCCTTCAATTATTCTAGCTGTTAATCAAGCTGCCATGATTAACTCCCCCATGGAAACCAGGGGGAACAGGGATAAAAACAATACTATGAGGTCACAAAGGAGCAATATTTCATCCCATTATTCTGGCCTCTTGAATTTCTGGGGAGAAATTCTAGGAATTAAAGTGCAGCCTAAGAAGGGGGCACCATGTAGAGGAAAACTGCTACATGAGCATTGCTCATGATATAATCCAATTAATGCTTTTGAGTGTGCCTTTTTTTGTCTTCTTAAACAAAATAAATGGGGAGATCAAGCAATAGATCATTATGAAAGCAATGGGTTAGAGTTGGCAATTGTTTTTAGCCTAGCATCCATTATTTTAAAAAATCTCCCAAATTAGTTCTGTGGCATAATTTAATGGAAAAGATTGTTGCTTCCATCATATTGTATTAGAAGATTCCTTTCTCATCATTTACTTATAGATTGTGTATCTGTGCCTGAGCAAATAACTAGGTATCCCCTAGCACAGAACTATTAAAATATTTAGAGCAGGGCTGAGTAAAAAAGACTGGGAGTTGAATTATTCATACCTTTCCTTTTATCTTGACATTGACAATTTTATTTTAGCAGGGTGTAAAATAAAAGTACAGGATTCTAGTACAGGATTCCTGTACTAGAATCCTGGCTAATCTTGCTCAGCACAATTACTAAATGAATTCACTGGTTTAGAATAACTAGGTTGCGCTACCTTTATAGATAGGAATGATGAAGTTTGGATGAAGTTTAGACAATCTGCAAGAAGGAATACAATGCCAAATAAGATGACATGAGCATCACAAAAATACAGATGGGATGGCACATGATGATGATGATGATGATGATGATGATGATGATGACAATGACAACAACAACAACCTGACATAACAATAGTTGAAAAGAGAAAAGTATGGTTCATTGACATTGCAATACCTGGTGATGCATGAATTGAAGATAAACAGCAAGAAAATATCACAAAATACCAGGACTTGCAAATTGTGGTTGAGCGACTGTGGAAAAAGAAATCATGTGTTGTCCCAATTGTAATTGGAGCCCTTGGAGTAATACCTAAAGGGCTACCTCGCTATTTGGAAATTCTAAATTTATCAGACTTGAACATTCTGACTCTACAAAAAACCACCCTACTTGGAACAACTTATATCCTCTGACGTTACCTTAACAGTTCCTAGGTCCTTGGTTAGGACTCGAGCTGTTAGGCTACCAACCAGCCCCAAAGGTTGTGACTCTCACCAAAGATTAACCAAATGGTAATAATAATTTATAATTATTAATAATTATTATAATTAATAATAATAATAATAGCAAAACAAAAAAAAACAACATCACAAGAGGAATTAACTGATACTCAAGACACAACTAAAGAAATCGTAGTAGAACTCCCAGAGGAAGCTGTCAGAGAAGAAATAACAACACTACCACCAGAACCAGTTACCATTGAACCAACTGATGAACCAAAATCAAAAACAAAAAGAACTGAAGGACAAGATCATGGAGCATTTTTTTGGCTAGTGAGGAAAGGCAACGTTTACCATCATTAAAAACTGTCCCTAAGAAAATTTTGGGCCCTATCATGAAAATGGTTAATGCAGTGCTTTCCACAATTGAATCGGGATCCATCTTGGAAACAAATCAGTTAATGTACAGTGCAGCTGTAATAGTCACTAATGAACTAGGCATTAAAATCAAAGCACCTAAGCACACAATGGAAAAAGCATCAAAGCCAAAGTGGAAAATCCGATTAGAACAAAAAGTTAAAAAATTAAGAGCAGATGCTAGCAACTTAAAGAACATGCATGAGCAATGGCTTAAAAACAGCAAAATCATAGATCAGCTAATCAGAAGATATAGATTGGATACAAGAAACATCAATGAAGCTGCAGAGATTGTAAAACAGCAGATAACAGCAACAGCTAGAAAAATTGAGAGATGAGGCACGAATCATCCAATACAAACAAAATCAACAATTTCGATCAGACCAACGCCGTTTTTATCAAAGTCTTAATGTGAATGGTGACACCAAAAGTGAAAAACCAGAAAAGCAAGCCACAGCTGAATTCTGGAAAGGATTATGGGAAAATGCAAACCACTACAATAAGGAAGCAAAGTGGATACATGACTTTGAGAAAAGCATTGCTAACAAACAAATGCAAGTATTAGAAATAACAACTGAGATGGTCAAAAATCGAGTAAAAAAAGTAAAGAATTGGATATCACCTGGAAATGACCAATTACATGGTTTCTGGCTCAAATACCTGACCAGTTTACATGCAATATTGGCCAGGCAACTGAATGAAATTTTACAAAATGGTCAAATTGATGAATGGTTGACAACTGGAAAAACATACTTGATTCAGAAAGATGCAACTAAAGGAACAATACCTGAAAACTACAGACCAATAACATGCTTGCCAACAACCTTCAAATTATTCACAGGCATTATTGCAGATAATATTATGGATTATTTGGAAACAAACAACATCTTGCCAGTAGAGCAAAAAGGCAATAAAAGAAGGAGCAGGGGCACAAAAGATCAGCTCCTGATTGATAAAATGATATTAGAAAATATTAGAAAATTGTAAGAAAAGAAAAACAAACTTGAATATGGTCTGGATTGATTATAAAAAGGCATTCGACTCATAGTTGGAACATAAAATGCTTAGAAACAACTGTCATTAGCAAAAATATTACATCCTTCACTGAAAAGGTGATGAAACAATGGAGAACTGAGTTGGCAGTAGGGAATGAGAACTACGGAATGGTTAATATCAAGTGAGGAATTTTCCAGGGTGATTCACTTTTACCTCTTCTCTTCATCATTGCGATGATCCCGCTATCGGTATTCTTTAAAAAAATGAAATTAGGCTACCAAACAGCCAAAGTAGCTGAAAAAATTTTGCATTTATTATATATGGATGATTTGAAACTCTATGATAAGTCAGAAATAGAAATCCAATCACTGACAAACACAGTCCGAGTATTCAGCACCAATATTTCAATGCAGTTTGGCATGGAAAAATGCGCCACTGTATCCATAAAAAGGGGCAAAATCACTGCGTGTGAGGGAATTAAAATGCCCAATGGCCAACTAATTAAATGCAACGAAAATGAAGCCTACAAATACTTAGGCATTCTGCAGTTGGATAACATCAAACATGGAGAAGTAAAAACTATTGTCAGGAGAGAGTACACCAACAGAGTTAGGAAAATTTTGAAATCTAAATTAAATGGTGGAAATACAATCAAGGCCATAAATACCTGGACAATACCAGTTATAAGATACACAGCTGGTATAGTTAACTGGACACAAGCTGATTTGGACATTTTGGACCGAAAAACCAGGAAACTAATGACAATGCACTACAGTTTACATCCACGCGGTGACACTGATAGAATATACCTGCCCCGAAAATCAGGTGGCAGAGGATTATTACAAGTGAAGCAAATAGTTGAAGAAGAAAAACATGCACTGGCTGATTATCTAAAAGAAAGTCAAGAACATCTATTAATCGAAGTAAAGAACAAAAATCTACTGAAGGCCCAACAGACGAAACAAGAATATAGAAAAGATGTGATAAAATCAAGAATGGAGAGTTGGCAGAACAAAGCATTGCATGGTCAATTTCTGGAAAAAATAAAAGATAAAGTGGACAGTGAAAAAACTTGGTTATGGTTAACAACAGGTACATTAAAGAAAGAAACAGAGTTACTAATCCTGGCTGCACAAGAGCAAGCTATCCGAATAAATGCCACTAAGGCCAAAATCGAAAAATCCTCTTATGATGCCAAATGCAGACTCTGCAAAGAAGTTGATGAAACTGTTGACCACATACTCAGCTGCTGTAAAAAAATCATGCAGACTGATTATAAATTGCGGCACAATTCAGTAGCACAAATGATCCACTGGAATTTGTGCAAAAATTATAATATTAAAACAACAACAAACTGGTGGGAACATAAGCCTGAAAAAGTCGTCGAGGGTCAGATGGTCAAGATCTTGTGGGATTTTCGCATACAAACGGATAAAATATTGGCGCATAATACACCAGACATCACACTGGTTGAGAAAAATAAGGTTACAATCATAGACATCGCAATACCAGGTGATAGCAGGGTCGCCGAGAAGGAATATGAAAAAGTCGCGAAATACCAGGACTTAAAAATCGAAATCCAACAATTATGGCACAAACCAGCAGTGGTAATTCCAGGGGTAATCGGCACACTGGGTGCTATTCCAAAAGCACTGGAATTACATTTAAAACAGTTAAAAATTGACAAAATCACCATCAGTCAAATGCAAAAGGCCGCACTGCTTGGATCCGCACACATATTACGAAAATACGTTACGACGTCCTAGGCCCCTGGGTGGGGCCTGACTAGTAATTAATGCCAAATCCGGCGAAACAATTGGCCGCTGTGATATAATTCTGTTGATGCAATAATAATAATAATAATAATAACAATAATAATAATAATAATAATAATAATTATATATATATATATATATATATATATATATATATATATATATATATATATATATATATATATATATATATATATATATATATATATATATATTATTATATATAATAATATATATAATATATTATTATTATTATTATTATTATTATTGTTGTTGTTGTTGTTGTTATTGTTATTATTATTATTATTATTATTATTATTATTATTATTTCAAAGTATATTAAGGAATGGTTGGCTTGGTCAAGATGGTTACAATTTATTTCAGTTACTTGTTTTGCACTATAGAATTGCTTTTTATTTCATCATCTTCCTCACCATCTTCCCTTAAGTTTTTAGCAAGCTTTCCTACTGCAGTGGCTTCACATGAACTTTTACAACCACAGAGGCACTTTTACAGTCACAAGCACATGGGCAATTTTAGGGACATTCTTTGATCAGATGTGGCCACAAGAGACTACATTGACACATGTACTGTGAGAAAACAGAAGGACCAAAGGTACGTGAAATATTTGAGGCTTTTTGAGCAATTGAAACACGGAAAAAGAGAAGAGATGAGGATTAGTGCTGGGAAAACAGACAAATTCCACAGAATTTGACTCATTATTGAAAGGTCTCTTCTAGAGAGAAACACTAGGAGGAGGATGACTTTCATCTTCACCAAAGACGAGGAGGAAATATCTCAAACAAAATCTAGGTCATCATAAACTAACAAAATTAAAGCACCAGTATTTTTGAAGCCTTCTTGGTAAGTGGAGCTGGTATCAACTGCATGATGCTAAAAAGAGCTTCATTGCCTTGGCAAAACTGCTCTTGTAAAAATAAACATATATTTTCATTAGACTTTTCTGTAAGATGTGCCGAAGTAGCAATATTAATTTACTGGAGATAAAAGGGTTTGAAAAATGTAATAATGCTTACATTAAAAATATGAAATCTGTTCCTGCAAACTACATAATTGCCCAGTGGGAGAAAACAAGGCAAGTGACGGATGTGACTTCTCTTTCCCAACATTTGACTCTATTTGGAGGGTCTGTGGCAGCAGCTGCAAGGATGAGCAATATGGTCCAGGGGATTCGCCAAGAGCCCCTTGCAGTGATGTAAGCCACAACAGATGCCTTTTCATGCCAGCCTCTGGGGCATGTCATATGGAAAGAATTCAAAGTGCCAGTGATGTTTAAATGATTTTAAAAGAGCCCAGGCTGCTGCTTGAATTTAGTGGCCGTCCCCTGATTTTAATGTAAACATTATTTGGAAAATTACATCCCTAGGGACAGAATGGGTTCATGAATATATGTGAGACCCAAGATAGCATCTCAGAAGCTCAAACCGAATGAGTTAATTTCTAAAAGGTTCAAATCAGGGCCACCAGTTTTCATGACATCTTAATGTTCTCTCATCTGATAACCACACCACTGCATAAGATTATCCAACAATCTGACTCTATCTAGAATTTAAACAACCATTCAGTACATTTCCCCCCCAGCTCTATAATTCTGTGGAAGAATGCATTAATAACCTGCAAACCATAGCTTTAGCTTTTTTCATCCTAAAATCTAATTATTTCAAGGCCGTTATTGTTTTTTTTTAAATATAAAAACTGCTGGGTGAACCTTCTGCCTTGTGCGTGGCAGATGCAAATATTTACTGGACAACCTGAACTGTTGGGTCATTGTTTCAGAGATATTTACTTATGTAAACAGAGAAGCAGCATTATTACATTTGTCAAAAAAGCAGTTAAAATGGATGTGACTTCTGACTTCCTGCTGGCTTCCCCATTGAATTTTCTAATAAGAATCTCAGACAATATTGGAAATCCTTCCTTCCTTCCTCCCTCTCTCCTCCCCTCCACTCTCCTTTCCTCCCTGCTTCCCTTTTGCCACCAGCCTGCCTGCCTTTATCTCTGCCTCCCTGTCTTCTCTTCTACACCTTCCCTTCCTCCCTCCCTTCCTCACTACTTCCATGTATACATCATGACACCTTGACATCCTTTCCCCAAATTTCATTCTCTCAAGAGTCATGGATTTTGGACTCATTCTGAACATTTGAGATGTCTTACTTCAAAAATTGTTCCTCTGGGATGCATCATTTAGCATCATAACAATGGGAATGTTAGTTATATTATAGATAGATATTTATATTAATGAAAGAGAAACCCTATATTTTAATAGCAAGATCATAGGTATCAATTGATGCAAATACTAATGCAAAAGCATATGCTTAGAATTAAGAAGCCCAGGTACCTTCTCACATAATCTGAGCAAAATTACCCATCCATCAAAACAATGGAACACATAACTTTTTCACAGGAAAGATTTCTGGTTACCCTTAACTTTATACATTAGATCTTGATCTACATTAGATCTTGATCTATTTTCTGTTCACCCTTTTATATACAGGATATATTTTAAATGATCCACTGGAATAGTCTCAACTACAGGCACAGACACAGCAGTGGTGGGTTTCAAAAAAAATTTGGAACCTGTTCTGTAGATGTGGCCTGCTTTGTGGTAGTGGCCTGCCGGCCATGTGACCAGGTGGGAATGGCTTGCTGGCTATGTGACTGGGTGGGAGTGGCTTTCTGGCCATGTGACCGGGTGGGAGTGGCTTGCTGACCATGTGACCGGTTGGGAGTGGCTTGCCAGCCATGTAACTGGGTGGGAGTGGCTTGGCAGTCATGTGACTGGATGGGAGTGGCTTGGCAGTCATGTGATTGGGTGGAAGTGGCCAAGACGATGTCATTGAACTCTTTGCCACAATGGATGAACTACAGTAAGATTAAAATAAGTAGACAAAACAATAAAAGAGCTACCTACAGAAGGAAGATGACTGTCCTTGCCAGTCTTCAGTATCACTGACTCCAATGAATGGCCTGCACAAAGAAGAGACACAGAAATGAACTCTTCCATTGCATGCACTGCATTAGTATGAAACCAGCACACAAAACAATAAAGACAGCTACTTACAGAGGGAAGATTACTGCCTTGCCGGTCTTCTGCACTACCACTTCACCACCTTGCTCCAACAACCAGCACAAAGAAGAGACACAGAAAGGAAGACTTTAATTGCATGCACTGCATTAGGATGAAACAAGCACACAAAATAATAGAAAAGGAAGATTACTGTCCTTTTCTGTGTCTTCTGCACCACCACCTCACCACCTTGCTCCAATAACCTGCACAAAGAAGAGACAGAAAGGAAGACTTTAATTGTTGCACTTACTATATTAAGGATGAACCCAGCACACCCAGCAATAAAGACAGCTACTTACAGAGGAAGGATGACTGGCCTTGCCGGTCTTCTACATCACTAAATCACACTTGCTCCAATGAATGGCCTGCACAAAGAAGAGACACAGAAAGGAAGACTTTAATTGCATACACTTACACCTTACATAAGAATAACACAATGAAAGAGATACACTCAAGTACTTACTTGTGTTATTGGTTTTCTGGTTGTTGATATTTCCATATTGTTCTTAGGCTTCCGGACTCCTCAGTTGCAGCTTTCTTGGTCTTTATTCATGGATCATCAGCCGTGTGGTGGTGCACTCTGAGCCACTTTTTCACTGCAGGAATTGGGTCCCATCTCTCAACAGGCATGCCAACACTTATCACCATCAGATTACTTATGTTTGGAACAATTTGGTGGGTTCTTTGCTCTGAACATATGAGGTTCATTTTTGAAAAACCCCTTTCCACCTCTGCTGAACTAACAACAATTGTCCTGACAATATCTCTAGTTTTTCTGATACCATCAGGAATTTTGTACTTGTTTGGATTTTTGAGCACATTTTCCAAAAAATCTCTGTAGTCGTTCAAATTAATTTCGTAATTAAAAATTTCACCAAATTCAAACAATGCTGCCTCTGCCTCGCCCCATGAAATGACCACATCTTCAACGTTCCAATAATCTGGCTCCAAATATATGATAAAGTGTAACTTGTTTGCGGTTGGCAATTGGCTACCTGTTTTTAGATGGTCACAATTCATCAGCCTTTTCTTCAAATTGGTGATGATGCTTGACAGAATCTTGTCATGAGGAAGGGCAACAAATCGTTGATTTGGAGCCAAATTGATGTTTTTGAAGGCTTGTGTTTGTAGCATTGCTTCAAGGTTTATTTCATAAGTGCCCTTTCTCCGTCTAAGCACTTCAAAAGCATTGATTGTTCGCTACTAACTTTTCGGCCTTGATGATATCTGTGTCTCTCCCCTGCAGGGCATTTGACAGAAGAGAAATCTTTTAGAATATCAGTCCTTCAAAATCCTTCAAAAAATTTAAATTTTCAAAATGGGAAGCCATGCCTGGGAATCTTTCATTGCCCAGAAAAAACTGATGTAGGGCTGGATAAGCACGCCACACAGCCATGGTTGCCCTTAAACTACAGGCAGCCCATCTTGGTCCCAAAACTCTGCCAATATTCATAATTTCAATGCCCAATTGTTTAGAGATTTGGAAAAGGTCATTCTGGCTCTTGCAGGATTTGTGGAAGGTGGTGTGCATTTTATCAAGGAAGATCTTGAAGTGGTTGAGTTGCTTTATTTCTCTTATTGCATCATCCAGCACATGTTGGAGGCGGTGGTTCAAGCAGTGCCAGATTACGATGTTTGGGAAGTCTTGAGCTATTCTGGTGCTGACTCCAGATTTTCTTCCAAGCATAACACTGGCACCATAGGAGCAGAAAGAGATTAAATTCTTCTGCAGATATTCGGTAGTAAACCCAACTTTACGCAAGCTTCCCATCGCTGCAGAACATATGGTCTCCACATCTTTTTTCTCTAATTCCAAAAGCTCAATGAAAATGATCGCTGGGCATTCTGGATCCTCAACTCTAACAAAAACTATCAGCACTGCTTTCATTGAAAGTGTTGAGGCTTCATTGATTATTAGGCACACCTTTAGATTCTTTGCAATAATCCTGGAAAACATGGTGGTTTTGATTTTGTTCCCAATGAATTCAACTATTTTCACTGCCAGTCCATCATACTTGTCCTTAAAGTGTCTGTATTGCTGCAAATTCCAGCAGTCAGGAAGTGGTGGAACTTCAGTGGAGGAGATGGACTTGCTGCTTTCTCTGACCTCAAGTGGTGGAAGTGGTTGTGCTGGTGGTGCTGGTGCTGGTGCTGGTGCTGCTGGTGGTGCTGCTGCTGGTGGTGCTTGTGGTGCTGGTGACTGTTGTAGATCAGCTGATTCCTCAGCTCTTGGTTTTTTGGAGAAGAAAGTGGTCATACTCTGTTGCCTCTTCTTCATTCTGTTAAATAATACTAACTGCAAAAGAAATAAAACAATATTGGACTCAATTGTGGTTGTAAGCTGAGGACTACAGGTAACAGAAGGGTTCTCTGTTTTCACCCAACAATGTACAGTCTTTTCAGGAAGGATGTCCCCCAACAAACAGGAAAGATATAAAGAAACAGGAAAGATATAGTCTTTCATCCAAGAAGTTAGATCAAGAATGAATGTCATAGGTAGATTCACAGAGTGATACAGATTTCTTTTTCTGAAATTTAGTTCTCAGTTCCAAAAACAGGAATATATGAATTAGGTTCAGTACTTAGGTCAGTCTAAGTAGCTATTCAAGAGTTAGTGGTTAGAAGCAATAGTAAAGCAAGATATGGATTTAAAACCAGTAATATTTTGTTGGATATTTGAAATGGAATACAATACATATTTAATTTTACACGTTAGCAGCTTCTGGAATTGTGTTTGCACAAGAGTGGAAAAACAGAGATATGAAAATAGTCTTAAGACAATTTTAAAAAAAGATTCTATCTACAATAAATTAAAATAAATGATTTTAAAAAATTCTATACTCAATACTTTTAAATAAAACAATTTTTAAAAATTCTATACACAATAAATAAAATATTCTTTTAAAAAACATTAAAAGCATAAAAGAAAAAAAAACGGGTCACTTACCAGCAGGCAGAATCAGCAGCTCTCCGATGCGATGGATGCCGCAGGAAGCAGGCAGGTGACGAGGCAGCAGGTAAGCTGGACTGAAGGGACAAGGGACAACTGGGTCAGCTAGGCCCGCCACCTGGCAGGCTTAGCCAGCCAGGCGAGGCTGGGGGCTGGGGGAGGAGGTGGGCTGGTAACAGGAAATCCCCTTTCCACCACGCGGCATATGCCAGCCCGCAGCTTTCTCGAGGGAAGGCCTAAAGGCTGGGGTACGCTAGCCTCCCGCTGCCGCCCACCCCCTTTCGGCCACTCGGCATATACCAGCCTGTGGCTTTCGCGAGGGAAGTCCTGAAGGCTGGGGTATGCTAGCCTCCCACCGCCACCCACCCCCTTTTGGCCACTCGGTGTATGCCAGCCTGTGGCTTTCGCGAGGGAAGTCCTGAAGGCTGGGGTACACTAGCCTCCCGCTGCCACCCACCCCCTTTTGGCCACGCGGCATATGCCAGCCCGTGGCTTTTGCGAGGGAAGACCTTCCCTCATGAAAACCGCAGGCTGGGTTACGCTAGCCTCCTGCTGCCACCGCCACCCACCCCCTTCCAGCCATGAGGCATATGCCAGCCTGTGGCTTTCACGAGGGAAGGCCTGAAGGCTTACGCTAGCTTCCTTCCACCGCTGCTGCCGCACCCCTTTTGGCCACGTGGCATATGCCAGCCAGCGGCTTTCGGTAGCCTCCCACCGCCACCACCACCGCATCCCTTTCGGCCATGGACTGATGTATGCTAGCTTCCCGCCGCTGCCGCCACCCCCGTTTCGGCCACGCAATGTATGACGGCCTGCAGTTTCGCTAGTCTCCCACCACCACCGTGCCCCTTTTAGCCACGCAGCCAGCGTGTCGACGGGTTGTCAATCAGTGAGTGGCGGGCTGGGCTAGTTTAGTGCAGATGGGCGGGGGAGCGAACGAGCTGCAATGGAATGGGTGGGGCAAGCGAGCGGGGGACTTCCGGGTCTACCGGTGGAACCTCTTCTGACCGGTATGGTAGATTTGTGGAAGCTCTTCTACGGAACTGGTCAGAACCGGCAGAAACCCACCCCTGAGACACAGAAAACAAAATGAAGGATGGAAATTTGGACTGCTACCTTGAGCAATTCCTCTGAGCACTTAAAGCTGTTCTGGAATTCTGTTTCATTTACTGGTTACATTAGTGGTTCTTTGTCTACATTAGAAAAGCCTCTTATAGATTACAGAAAGAAAATAAATCAAGAAAGAAGGAAAGTTATGGCCAGTTTTCTGAAGACAGCTTATCTTGGGATTTAGAGAATTCTCTCTAACAGATGGAGAATAATCCTATTAAAGGTAGATATGGAAACAGGGAAATAAGAATCCTCCAGTCACAAGCAGGGGATGGGAATGATTAAAAGTTATTTGTTCCCACTGTTCATTCTCAAAGTCAAAGGGACCAGGACAAAATCTAACTTGATTACATTTATATTGTCCTTAAACTAATGAGCCTTATTTTATAGGATGGTAACTTCTCATGGATTTCATTGTGCTGGCCAGAATTCTCAATGAATGGCAATTAATTGTAGAGGAAAGTTTCTGGCTTACTATGAAGAATATACTATATCAATTCAATGAAGATTAATTTGGCAGTTTTATACCTTGCACTGTGTATACATTGCATAATGGCCTCTGGTTGCATACCGTACATTTTCAACCTACTTGGCTAATCATTTTTCTCTTCTGTTATATATTTTTTAAATCATACTTTGATGCAACTTTTAGAGGAATTTTATGGGCAGGCTTGCGTGGGCTGCATGGAACCCTTGGGTCTCAGCTTCTTTTACTCATCTGCTATGCAGCTTTGTACAAGATGCAGGATGGCAGAAGCTCTAGTATGAGTCGAGCCAGGTTTCCTCAAATTGCAACCCTTTAAATGTGATAATTTGCATCTCCCCAGATTCCCAGCCAACAAGGCCCTGAATGAAATAAGAAAATTTTTGGTGGTGGTAAGTTGTACTTCACCTTAAAAAAAAATTCCCCCACAATTTTTTTCTTGTATTTGTATCAGGGGTGGGTTCCTGCCAGTTCTAACCTCTTCTATAGAAGAGGTTCCACAAATCTGCAGTGCCATTTAGAACCGGTTCCAGCTCCCTCCCCCCGCCCGTCCGGACATCATCAAGATGAAGAGTGAGAGGAGGAATTCTGGGAGTTGACGTCCACAAATCTTAAAACTGTCAAGTTTGAACACCCTTGGGGTTTTTTTTCTAAAGGGTTAGGGGTGCAAGGGTCTTGTAACTTGACAGCTTTAAGACTTGCTTGCTTCAAATGCCAGAGTTTCTGAGCCAACATTTTGGTTGCTAAGCAAGAGCATTGTTAAGTGAGTTCCACCACATTTTACAAGTTGGCCCACCCAGTCACATGGCTGGCAAGCCACGCCCACAAAGCAGGCCACTCCTACAGAAGAGGTTCTAAAAAAATTCGAAACCCACCACTGATTTGTATGTACATTTTGTTCAGTGGAAAACTGTTAAATACCAGTTGCCTAAAGGGATCTGGTCAATGAGATTTTTTGATAGCAAAACGTAATTAAGCAAAACAACAGTTAATTTTGCAAGCTGTCCGAGTCACTTCAAAAGTAAGAATGGGTGGCATATAAATTTAATAAACAAAGAAAATTTATTTCCTTTTTATTTTATTCTTGTATTCATCAAGCCTGGAATTCTATGTGAATTGTGTTCTTCTGAATATCGGGTCCTATGTCATTATTAGAAAAAGATGAACAGCTGACACTTGAGAGAGTGAATGGGGGTTGTGCATCAGAGTCATAACGACCTCTATTTTGTTTAAAATAAGTGTGAACTAAGAAATATTTACAAATCGTGCCAGATTACACTGGATGAAATAATGCAATTGATCAAGATGTGTCAGCCCTATAAAGTAGACCAAATTGGAGAACAGGCACCCTGTACAGTCCTAAAATTACTTTTATTAGAATAGTTATAGTAACAGAATTTTGCAAGTGCTTCCCTTTCCCCCTCTTTTATGTGAATGATAGGCAGAAGGGGAGGGCTTTAGTCCACTTGCTTAACCTGGGTTCAAGCCTTGTTTATCTGGGCATTGCCTTGGTAACAGATCTTTCCTCTGCCTTCAAGGCCATCCTCCATACTCACTACAAGAGGTCATCTTCTAAAATGGAGGAAAGGAAATGTGCGCAATTTGATTTGATTTTTAAAGAACAGAACTTGAAAACTGTCCAAATTGACAATGACAAAGTAAAGGACGCATTAGATGAATATGACAGAATGACCTGCATCTTTTGTGCAGAAAGGAAATGCAGCTGCAGGAAGCAACACATTTCCTAAACGGAGTAGGAGGAGGCCTCTAGCCATTTTTTTCTGCTCAAAACTACACACTTTGACTGCTTTCTTTCTAAAAGGCAAAAAGTAAAAAGCATGTTTGTGTTTTTACCATTACGTGGAAAGATAGTTTGAGAAATATGCCTTCATTAGGAAAAAATAATAATACAGGAAAGGGGTGTAGTAATATTTTTCATCCTACCTTTGACCCAATTTTTAAAAAAAACTTTTAATGAGGGATCACTGGTCTACCCAACAGTACATAAATTGCACCATATTTTCTTACATAATATCCTGTATATTGCAAGTTGCCATTCGCAATCTGAGTCATATATCAGTCAATACTCTTATGGCTTATATTAGAATTGATTAAAGGCAATCACATCTTTCTTTTCCAATAAATGGCCTCCAGATTGGTTACCTTATTGCTTGTAAACAAGAAATGGCACAAACAAAGACATATCTTGCTGATGCCTGCATTTATTATGGTATTTTTATTTCCTTGTGGAACATCAATTTTAGCCCTAAATTGAACAGTTGGGGGAAGGAGAGAGGAAGAAAAAGAGCAATGTTTTTGGGACAATGATACACATCACAAATTATTTGCAGTTTCTTGGATCGATGAGAAATGGACTCTGGAGCACCATAATTGCTCCTATGGTGTATCAGTATTTCCCTATGTTTATGCATTAATGAAGAATGCTTACAAAGGATAAATTTGGCATAGACAAAATGGTTTGCTCATAACCATCATTGAATTGGACTGGGATGAGATGGGGCAACAGAATAACTGGCATCAGGAGAGCACTTTGCTTGTAAAATTATAAACTGCACTTATTTCTGTTTTGGTTTTTGAGCTGTGCTTGAATCACTTAAATATAATATGTAAATATTTTATTTGATTGTTTAGTTATTTACTGGATTTCATTTCATTATCAAATGGAATGTTTTAAAAAATGTAGTTTTTCAAACAAAAAAAGATCTGTATTATGTTAATCTACTGATTGCCAGAACAGTGTAATAAAGGAGGAAAATATCGGAGATCTGAAATTATCTGTCTGGAAGCTGTCACTGGACAATATGAATCTTGCTGCTCAAACTGTGAGTCTGTTTGGTCCCTATAATAAAAGAGATTTCCTTACTCCCACAATGCAATCTCCACAAATAGCATAGTGTTATGTTCTGAAATATTACTTGCTCTCCACTACCCAAGTTCAAACCCAAGAGACGTCAATCAAATATTCTGCATGGCTGTACTCTAACACTGCTTCAAGAACCAATAACATTGGGCGACGTATTCCTGCATTTTAACATAAGCTGTAGAAATATAATGAATGATTCAGGTGACCTCTATTGCAGTAAAATCTTCTGCTAGAGAATTATGCTCTTCTGCCAAATATCTACAGTTCCTATTGGCTTCAAAGTATTTCTGATTATGAGCTGGGAGAGACTAAACAAAACGTCATCATATTTTTGAGTTCCTGGAAAAGTGTTTGTTCCATAATTGCCCTCTGAACATTACCTAATCATACAGTGGTTATTAGTTTAGTATTGCAGATACAGGCAGTCCACAACTTATAACAGTTTGGGGACCATATGAAGTTACAAGGGCATGAAAAAGGGACTTATGACCATTTTCCCCACTTACGACCATTGTAGCATCCTCATGGTCATGTGATCCAAATCCAGACACTTGGCAACTGACTCCTCATGTGATCCCTTTTTGTAATACCACTTTATACCACTTTATAATGCCTTGGTGAGGCCACACTTGGAATACTGCATTCAGTTCTGGTCGCCACGATGTAAAAAAGATGTGGAGACTCTAGAAAGAGTGCAGAGAAGAGCAACAAAGATGATTAGGGGACTGGAGACTAAAACATATGAAGAACGGTTGCAGGAACTGGGTATGTTTAGCTTAAGAGAAAGAAGGACTAGGGGAGACATGATAGCAGGGTTCCAATATCTCAGGGGTTGCCACAAAGAAGAGGGAGTCAAACTATTCTCCAAGGCACCTGAGGACAGAACAAGAAGCAATGGGTGGAAACTAATCAAGGAGAGAAGCAACTTAGAACTGAGGAGAAATTTCCTGACAGTTAGAACAATTAATCAGTGGAACAGCTTGCCTCCAGAAGTTGTGAATGCCCCAACACTGGAAGTCTTTAAGAAGATGTTGGATAGCTATTTGTCTGAAACGGTATAGGGTTTCCTGCCTAGGCAGGGGGTTGGACTAGAAGACCTCCAAGGTCCCTTCCAACTCTACTATTGTATTGTATTGTATTGTAACTTTCTGCCAAGCAAAGTCAATGAGGAAGCCACAGTTACTTAACAACTGGTTACTAACTTAACAATTGCAGTGATCCACTTAACCACTCTGGCAAGAAAGGTGGTAAAATGGGGGCAAAATTAACTTAATAACTGTCTCACTTAGCAACAGAAACGTTGGACTCAATTGTGATCATAAGTCGAGGGCTACCGTCTATATAATACCTTTTCTCTACAGATACCAGAGGAGGTATTCTGCTAGTTCGCCCCGTTTCGGGCGAACTGGTAGCGGCAGTGGGTCCGCCCACCCACCCAGACTTCATCACAAACGCTCTGCGCATACCGGTTCTGAACCAGTAGCGAAGATTGGAGCATTTCATGCCTGACAGATACATATAGTTTGGTTGGCAGTTCGAGTCTCACTGGCTCAAGGTTGATTCTTGCCTTCCATCCTTCCGAGGTCAGTAAAATGAGGACCCAGATGGTTGGGGGGGTCATACGCTGACTCTGTAAACTGCTTAGAGAGGGCTGTAAAGCACTTGAAGCGGTACATAGGTCTGAGTGCTGTTGCTATTATAACTCTACATCTTAGAGAAAATCATTTGCCTAAAACCCCAAATGTCCAAACCTAAGGTATTTCTTGAACTGAGCTCAGCTCCTAATGAGCACTTTTGCACATTTGTTTTTGTTTTCTTGGTAATGATTTAGTATCAATTCCCAGAGACTTGACTTTAAAGTTACGATACTTGCCAGGAAATAATTTATTTAGGCCAGCACTTCTTCCTCCCAGATTTTGGACTGAAAGTTTTGAAATAGCAGCCATCATAATTGTGGTAGGCAGGGGACGTTCTGGTGAGAAAGTTCTAATTCTATTTTTATTTTCCTAGCGAGAAAATCCCAATGGTGACACTTGGGGAATACAAAATCTATTATCCATCAAAATAAAAGCTATCAATAACAATATATCCTCCCTGTCTAAAATATGGAGAAAGTGCCAGACTGAAGTTTGAAGCCGTATTTGATCTGCTCCTGCAAGCCTGTCATTTGAGCTGCAAATCAAATTTGTATGTTTGACTTTTTAAATCTGCCCTCATCCTACTTGTTTCATAATTTACTTGCTTAATTTCCATAACGCTCAGTTCTAGAAGCCTCTAGGCAGCTAACAATCTCATCATCAAATAAAACATCAATTTAAAAAAATACCAATCAGATATATGGTTGCGACCCTATTATCCATCAAAGCATTCCCTCCTCATATACTAAATGGAATACATGGGTCTGAACAGCTTTCCTGAAATCCAGGATAGAAAGGACAAACCAAATCTCTATTAGAAGGGAAACAGGGGGGCAGCAGAGCTATTCCAATAGCCTATTGCTGAGACCCCATTAGATAGCATTACGAAAGGACAGGACCTGGTAGGAGCTGATCCTATTCAATCTCATTGCAGGATAAATGAATGCAGGAAAAGCAACCCTTCAAACCAATTCCAGTGCCATGTAGTCCTTTGTAGATGACAACCAGCACCTTGAATCCTACCTGGGAGCTGATGAACAAGCAATGTGGCCTCTCTAAGCAAAGGAATTACATAGGTATACTGGCACACAACCTCCATGGCCCTTGCTGGGTAACCCCATTTTCTGCATTAGCTACAGCTAGCAAATATTCACGAGGGTAACCCCACAGAGAATATATTACAGTAATCCAAGCAGAAAGTGATTAGGATATACTGTATGAGTGACTATGAAAAAGACCTAATGATTCAGCAATATCTAAAATTCTTGATTGATTGAGTGATTGATTAATTGATTGACTGACTGACTGACTGACTGACTAATTACCAAGTTTTGCAGACATGAACAGCAGCCATAAATCTGTAGATTTGATTCATTCTTTCTTGACTTGGAAAAGTATAGCATGGAAGTGCATGGAAGATGCTGATGTAAATGTGAAAATGCTGAAAATGTGTCTCTAGCCCTTATCACATATGAATTAATTCATGATTCTGTGTTTCTTTCTTTGTTTGGTCATCTCAAAATATTTAGATCAGGCTCCTTTGAATAGTGTCACACAGTCACAGGGTTTAAAGCAAGGTGTGATCCATTAATAGCTCAAGCTTCAATCTGTATGAACTTGTTTGAAAATAACAAACATTGTCATATATTTGTAATGAAATTTGTCAAGATCAGTTTCATTCAAGCAACCTTTCAGGTCAACCATGGATTCAAAAGATCATTGTTGAATTTTTTAAAAAAAAAACCCTTCAATTTTTATTTGGTTATGTATTTAGTGCAGCTTTATGGGGTTCAATTGTACCATATGCTGCAATTGTTTTGAAAACTGAAGTGGATCCATATTGGAACTCTTTGATTGTTGGCTGCAGATATTTTGGTTTTATAGGTACCCAACTTTTCATCATTCAATCAATCACATCTTGTGCTTCCCCAGTCATCTTGCCCAGCTGAATGACTGCCTATGCAATAGTGGTGAATTTATCACCACAATAATGACTGTCTCTATCAGGTAAGTTTCTTTTGCAACTTCTGAAGAGTGACCAGGCATACGGTATTGCTATTTTAACATGGAATTAGAACTATGGAAAGCCACCAAATGTCAACAGTGTTGTGCTAAGTATATGAATTCCAAGAACACACAGCATAATCTGTAAAATCTATGAACACAAATCATATCTGTTAAACAGGTGATGTGAATGCAACGGCCACATCTCTGCTAGAGGCTAGTCTCAAGGAGCCGCAGATGATGAATTGTGTTAGGTAAATTCTCTGCAATCACATGAACGTCCTCTAGCATAGAAGATGTTTTGTTCCTAATTTTGTTGGACATGCAAAACCTGCTTGTTTGGTACACAAACCTACATAACAGTAAATCTTTCTTGAGCTAGTATTTATATTATAGCTGTCAGCAAGGTCTCCCTTAAGGTTGGTTGACCCAAAAGACAAAGCAATTTGTAGCGTCTTAAAGAGTTTAGCTGACTTTTCCGTTCCAGTGTTTTCTTAATATTTCCAACAGTTCTGGAGAGCAACAATATGGAGAAATTCGACTAATGCAATATTCTGGCAAGAACATTTAGAATCCCCTCCTTCAAATATAGCCTTTTCTTCCTCCTAAATCAATGCATGGGTGGAGAAGGAAGAGGAAAAATAAATAACAACTAACTGGCAAGGATCCTTGAAAAGAACAGTGAGTGACAACGCATTCAAAGCTTTTTAAAATGTGCAGTGAGTCAAATATGCACTGGGTTCATTCACACAATGGTAAAGTTTGTCTTAGAACGGCCACAGTGGAAACAAAGGGTGCAAAGCATCTTGGTGTTATCAGTCCTGATGTTATCCTGCAATCTTATCTCCGCATCTCTTTTTCTTTTCATGGGACAACTCCTGCTGAGCCCATGACTTTGCATTTTATTCTGAGCAGGTGGCAGGGCTTCTACTGCTGATAGCAAAGGGAAGAACATTCCTGAACATTGCTGACTGCAGTGGCAGCTGCAGTACAGAGGCAGCATTAACTCCTTCGGAAAAGGATAGGGGCACACACAAGCACTGCCATGCAGTCTCTGCCTTAGAGGTCTTGGGGTCTCATCTGTGTTTCAGCATTATTTGTGTGCAAGCCTAGGGCAGATAAACAACGGGCAATGTGAATTTGTGAGAGTCGGGAAGAAGATGCAACGGCTTCTTGTTCTTTTTAATAGGCAGGGCTCAAGGGTTGGATCTGATCCAGACTTCCTCTGAACTGTAATCATCTTTTGAAACTTTAATAAGGAGCTTCCTCAGAGGAGAGAGACTTAAGCATCTAAATAAAATATTGCCGGTAGTGCCAGCATTCCAAAGTTCTAGCCTTTTTAAAAAAAAAAAAAAACCCTGCAAATTCTAAAGAATGTGGATTCCTGACAAACGTGTCTTTTGTTTTATAAAAGAAAAAAGGCTACTGCTTCAAGTAGCACTGAAAGAGTCAATGCCGCTGAATAGGAAGTGTTTTGCATGCTCATTAGTGAAATAAAACATGTCTCCCTGCTTAAATAGCATTGCAGAAAGTACTGTACGTCCTGGAGAATATATCACATGACACTCAGGGAAAGTTGCATTAGCAACTCAAGCACTGCCTGGAAATTTTTCCGTAAGATTTGTTGCTTTTTTTTAAAAAAAAAATGTTACCCTGATGACTAGGGGGGGGGGGGAGCATGAAATGCCTTGTGAAATTCCCTCCATCTCCCACTTAAATTAATAATCAAATTAATTATAAAAGTACTTTGACTTCTGATAAGTAACTCTATCTATTGCTTGTGCTCATGCCCATATGACTCTGTATGTGTGTGCGTGTATGCACATGCAGGAACATTTGTTTTACCCTTCTTCCCAGCCTACTTTCAGAGTTATTAGAATATAGGGAAGGAGAGAGAAATATTTATGGCACTTTGAGCTCCTAGAGCAAAACTGGGATATAATCTGACAAATGAATTAGGGTGATTGTATAAGTGAAAAAGTTAATCTCACTCAAATCATGTGTGACTGCCTGGTGATTTCATGGCCCTATCCATGCTGATTTCTTAGTGACAATGTGGAAATATCAGATTTTTTTCCCAATCTCTTGCTTTCTACTTATCCTGTATTTGACCAGCATTTTTAAAGTAACATGGGGAAAAGAGACTCCTTAGACAAACTATTTACTCTCACAAGCAGGTAACAAATTTTCCATGCTAACCTCATTAGGTAATTATTTTTCCTCTTTTTTCTTAGTAGGCACCTAATACCTGCTAGACACTTAATCCTTTGATTGTGTAAACTTCCTTTGCTTGGTCTCTAAACTAACTGGCTGGGACAAGAGAAAGATGAAAGGCTATAAAACTTATCCAGCCATAGTTATGAGTCATTTACACAAAATACTGTCCTTACCATTAGTTGGATTCACTGTGGTGGTCTCAGGAAGAAAATCTCCAACAGTGTATAGAGACCAGTATAATAAATTAATTATATGTCAGCTCCGGCTGCCATTCGAGGGGGACAACTGGGCCAGCTGCCAAGAATCGTGCTTACCAGATGGAGATCTCCCTCCTCCACAAGCAGTCCAGCTGAGAACTCTACAAAGCTCAGTTGGGTTTGTTATGGAATACTTTGTACATGTAAGGTGTTGGCCACTAGTGTGGTTGTGGATTGGATACCAAAAAAGGTGACCATTAAGAAAGACAGCAAAAATGCTTATAATGTCAGGTTCCGAAGGGTTAATGAAAATAGCCAAACACAGAGACGGTTTGAAAATGCAGTTTATCTTCTTCCTCTGGCACGAACTGACCAACAAAGCACTAAGGCAAAACTCTACAGTATTGCACCAGAGCTGCCACCAGAGCTTACACCAACTGAGATGGACAAAGCAGTTCTTTCTAAATGGCTTGCCTTTTTATTTATTCCTTAACTGCGAGCAATTTACCAAACTCTAGCATATGTAGTCGCAGCAAAAATACTGTAAGCATAAAGAATCCTTTTCATTGCATTGTCCAACAATGCATGAAAGTGCTGGGAAAGTGCAAGGAAATAGAATCTGAGTTCTTGCTACGAGTAATCCTCAACTTGCAACCATTCATTTAACAATTATTTGAAGTTCCAATGGTATTTTAAAAAGTTACTTAGGACTGCCCCCCCATACTTATGTACCCTTGCAGCATCCCCATAGTCACATGATTAAAATCCAAGGATTTGGAAAACTATAATGTATTTATGGTCCCAGGATCACCATTAGTGACTTTCCCAGGGGGCTTCTAACAAATAAACGCAATAGGGGAACTTTGAAGTCACTTAACATGTAATGATTCTGTGGATGAACTGCCACAATACCATGATCAGTTAAGAGTAGCAAAATAGAACAGACTCGAAGTAAAAAAAAAATCCTGTTACTATGCCTAATAAATAAATGAAGAGAGAGGCAACCTCTAGTGCTGGGGATAAGCTGGGTACTTTTCTTCTAAATGATTTACAGTTTCTTCAAATGACAAAGCATTAATTTGGGAAAGGCACTCTGGTGCAGAGTCACATGAGAAATTGTATAGCACATCATCCATCCCTTAAGAGTTTTTTTTTAATGTTACATTTTAAAAGGTTGTAGAAATAGCAATAGCACAGACTTATATACCGCTTCACAGTGCTTTGCAGCCAGTGGTGGGATTCAAATAATTTAACAACTGGTTCTCTGCCTTAATGACCAACTGGGTAGGTGTGGCTTGGTGGTCATGTGACTGGGTGGGCATGGCCAACTCAATGTCACTCACGTCGATGGGCGCTTCGTCTTAGCTGTTAGAATGTAATAAGGGTTAACCGGAGAGGCAGTTTCTGTAAGCAGGGCAACAAAGATTAGGCTAGAATGTTTCCTTCCTGCCTTCCTTACAGGATTATCCCTGTAAAGTGGAAAAAAACAAAATGAGATTTCTTCCGACAACCAGTTCTCCAAATTGCTTAGAAAGTTAACAACCGGTTCTCCCAAATAGGTGCGAACTGGCTGAATCCCACCACTGTTTGCAGCCCTCTCTAAGCGGTTTACAGTATCAGCATATTGCCCCCAACAATCTGAGTCCTCATTTTACCCACCTTGGAAAGATGGAAAGCTGAATCAACCTTGAGCCTGGTGAGATTCGATCTGCCGCTGCAGCCAGTGATCAGCAGAAGTAGCCTGCAGGGACGTGTAGTCAGGAGAGGCAGGGGAGGCAGAGCCTCACCGCTCTCATCATGAAAAAAAAAGGGGGGGAAGGGAAAAGGCACACGTGGTCCGATTCCCTGCCTTCCTGAGTCAACATGAAGGGGACCGCAGAGTGCGCTCCACCGGCTCGCGCTCCGCGGTCCCCTTCATGTTGACTCAGGAAGGTGGGGAATGGGACCATGTGTGCAGGAGGCTGAGGCTGCCTCAGCCTCCTGCACACGTGGCCCCATTCCCCGCCTTCCTGATGACGTCACCAGCCTCACCAGCCATAAACCTCACCGCACATCACTGGTAGCCTGCAGTCCTGCACTCTAACCACTGCACCACCGCGGCTCAGGGAGTATAGAATGATAACCATAACAACATAAGTGTTGGGACAGTTTTTCTCAGCCTCAGAAACTTTAAGATATGAATACTTCAACTACCAAAATTCCTCCACGAATACCGACTGGGGGACCCTCAGAATTGAGAACCCCACATTTTAAAGTTGCTGAGGCTGAGAAACGCAGTACTAAGGAATAATTATTAGTTGCATAAATATGATACCTATCAGCTAAGGTGGCAGCATTGATGAAAATTACACAGAGGGCCAGTTTTTATTTCTGGCATCCAGAAGTTCTGAAAACAGGATTGGCATGATGAAAGCATCAAAGGAGGATACAATATGTAACAGGATAGGAAGATCAAAGTGCTTTTATAGTTCCAAAAATACACTGCCAGTAGAAACCCTGAAGAAATATACAATACAATAGTAGAGTTGGAAGGGACCTTGGAGGTCTTCTAGTCCAACCCCCTGCCTAGACAGGAAACCCTATACTGTTCCAGACAAATGGCTATCCAACATCTTCTTAAAGACTTCTAGTGTTGGGACATTCACAACTTCTGGAGGCAAGCTGTTCCACTGATTAATTGTTCTAACTGTCAGGAAGTTTCTCCTCAGTTCTAAGTTGCTTCTCTCCTTGATTAGTTTCCACCCATTGCTTCTTGTTCTGTCCTCAGGTGCCTTGGAGAATAGCTTGACTCCCTCTTCTTTGTGGCAACCCCTGAGATATTGGAACACTGCTATCATGTCTCCCCTAGTCCTTCTTTCTCTTAAGCTAGACATACCTAGTTCCTGCAACTGTTCTTCATATGTTTTAGTCTCCAGTCCCCTAATCATCTTTGTTGCTCTTCTCTGCACTCTTTCTAGAGTCTCCACATCTTTTTTACATCGTGGCGACCAGAACTGAATGCAGTATTCCAAGTGTGGCCTTACCAAGGCATTATAAAGTGGTATTAACACTTCATGTGATCTTGATTCTATCCCTCTGTTGATGCAGCCTAGAACTGTGTTGGCTTTTTTGGCAGCTGCTGCACACTGCTGGCTCATATTTAAATGGTTGTCCACTAGAACTCCAATATCCCTGATGGAAGATTTTTGAGCATATATATATTTATCTATTTAAATTTCTCTAAGATATATTCATCCAACCATCCAACTTCTCTAAGATATATTCATCCATCCAGATATCTTAGAGGACAAGGTAGTCATTCCCAGGCAGTGATGGCCATGTGACCCATGGTCTGGGAGATGTAGTCCAGAATTGTTACAGGAGAAGAAACTCAACCATTTTCTCCTATTGTGTTCCATCTCTTCCTGGTTGCTACTTTCCTTGACTCTCATTGATCGGTCGGTTGGTTAGTTGATTATTAGCCATCAAGTCAGTGACAACCTTTAGTGATCACACCGGTAGATTTTCACCACTAAATCTGTCCTTAACTTGATCTTTCAGGTGCATCTTTCAGCATTTCATCTGAGTCCATCCCCTTTGCTGCTGGTCATCCATTTCTTTCCTTTCCTTCTACCTTTCCAAGCATTACAACCTTCTCCAGAGAGATCGGACTCTGCATAATATGTCCAAGGAAGATAATTTAAGACTGGTCATTTGTGCCTCAAATGAGAATTTGGGATTGATCTGTTTAATAAACCATCTGTTTGTTTTCTTGGCTGGGCCATGGTATTCTCAAGAATCTTCTCCAACAACAAAATTCAGTATTCTTTCCACCCTGAACAATTAGTCCCAGGGCCTCTAAAAACAATCAAGCAAGTACTCCGAAAGCATGCTGGGAAATGTTACTCTTATTAGACTTTTATCTGGGATGGAGTTCTTAAAGGCCCAAAATCTGCAAAATGGCACAGATCTAAATCTAACAGTAGCAACAATCCCTATCTCTTTTACAAATGCCCTTCATATGGTGCTTAGTACCAAGTCAAACCAATGGTGCATCTTGATCAGCTTTGATCCAGTCATGGTTATCCATGGCTTTCCATAGTTTTAGGCAGAAGTCTTGTTCCTTGTCCCTTAGAGATGCCAGAACATACTCAGATACTTGAGAGGTACAAACCAAGGATCTAAACTTGGTATTGTTCTTGTTCCAGAACTTGTAGACAATCTATGGAAAGTGTATAGGTGGAGAAGAGAAAAATAGACTGACTCAAATTGTCTATTGTTTCTCTTTTTTCCCCCTTGATGGTCACCTTACTTTACAATCATTCTGCACAAACATAGTCATAGATGTTCTGATAGAAAACCAGCCTTCAATATTACTTGGACCTAGAGTAGACTATCAGCTTATCTTATTTGAAAGAAATTGGAGTTTTCTAAATACAGACACTAGCATTCTGGTGCCCTCTAGATTTTTCAGCTATAATTTCCATAAATTCTTCCTGGCAGTGATTGATGAAACTGAAATAGAAAACATCTGCGAAGTAGCAGATTGCCTATTCTGGGTGTAATACAATTAGTATTTTCAATTCCCAGAACTGTAAACTATATTCTTTCCTTTCGTATTCATTCTAACCGCTGATTGTCTTTGTCTTAGTGTAGCCTTTATTGTCATTGTACAATGAAATCGGCTGTATACAACTTTTTTATGGTTTTAATCAGAACTAGAACATCCTGTATGGAAATACATACTCCGATGCACATTGAATCAGAAGTACGACTCCTCTGTTCTCCTAGAAATGTGCCTTGACTCACCTTTTACAATACAATACAATAGTAGAGTTGGAAGGGACCTTGGAGGCCTTCTAGTCCAACCCCCTGCCTAGGCAGGAAATCCTATACCGTTTCAGACAAATGGCTATCCAACATCTTCTTAAAGACTTCCAGTGTTGGGGCATTCACAACTTCTGGAGGCAAGCTGTTCCACTGATTAATTGTTCTAACTGTCAGGAAGTTTCTCCTCAGTTCTAAGTTGCTTCTCTCCTTGATTAGTTTCCACCCATTGCTTCTTGTTCTGTCCTCAGGTGCCTTGGAGAATAGTTTGACTCCCTCTTCTTTGGAGTTAAGCCAACCAAGGAGAAAAAGAGTAGACGTGAAGCCACAAAAGTCAAATCTAACATAAGATCCCTTTCAAATGCGCTGCAGTCTGCAGTTCTGCCAAAAAAGAAGCAGGTGCTGAGAGAAATTAAATTGTTCCTCCTCCTCCTCCTCCTCCTCCTCCTCTCATGTATAAAGCACAGCAGTTGGAGTATAGTTCCAATGCGACAGTTGCAGGTGCCTAGGCCTAAACACGAAACCCAAGGTAGCTAAGGGCAAAGCTGCTGCAGATGGCCAAGCCTCATATTTTATTCATGGTGAACTGCTGAATCACTTAGAATGCTGCCTCTCTTAGAGATCGATTGGATTGAAAATCCGCGTTCCTGTTTTACAGTTGCTCAGCTGATAGCCCTTGATGCCATTTCTGATTGTTGCAAATGAATATCACTAGATAACTCCTTCTTGTTTTCACTATTTAAATCGATGCTCGGATTAAGCGGTGTAGAAATACGCTGGGGGAAATTCACTAACCAGTTAATAGGCAAATTGTTTCTGCTGGTTTCCTTGGCTGTGATGTGGACTGAGATGAATGCAGTCCCGGGATGGCTTGTCCTTCGATTTGCAACCTTTAATCTGATATCTGTTCAAAGTTCTCAAGGAGCAATAAACACCAGAAATGTGTATTTCCCTTCTATAACTCCTTGATGGAAAAAGTACACTTGTTAAATTGTCATACAGTTTTGAAGGCACTGGATAACAGAGGGTAAGTGTTGCTGCTCTATATTCAGACTAGACAACTACTATAAATAAACATACTTCTATATTCATAAAATAAAGCACGGTGAGTGACGCAGTGGCTTAGAGGTGAAGACATTCGCCTCACAACTGGGAGACTGAGAGTTCAATCCTAGGCACCGATAAATGTTTCTCTATCAGAATGCAAAGAGAAAATATTGGTTGTGAACTCCATGTAGGCATCAGGAAGGGCATCCAGCAGGTAAACGCTCAGCTCCATTGAGTCACCCCTACTGCACCCGATAAAAGGGATTACAGGGTTGCAAAAAGAAAAGAAAACCAAAGTAAAACATGGCAAAAGGGTGCTATTTTCTTATACTCATGCTCCTAACATGTTTTCCTGATCTAGATAAATATTCAAAGCTGAAAGGTGTGAGGTAACAGAAATTGGAAATACTTTCCCAAACTGTACTTTGCAAAGATAGAGAGAAATCTTGTGCCCAGTTTAAATCTGTGGATTTTTGAAATCAGAAGATAATCAATATTGAGTTATGGATGAAGTGTGCCTCCTACTCCTACTTACCTTTACAAGTAGACCCAAAATCACAGTTTTCTAGCTGGATTTTGACTTTGGGGTTTCTTAAGATGTTTGCTATTTTTTGGTCAGTGTTGAAGGCTGTCTTGATATTGTGTTTGTGGAGAATTTTGCTGATTTTATCTGTGGCGCCTTTGATGTAAGGGAGGAGGGCGATGCCATTGTCCTGTTCTGTGTCTCGGTTTTTGAGGGGAGTTTCCCTTTGGATTAGGTTGGTAATTGTTTTTCTTTGGAATCCATTGGAGATTAATACATTTGTGAGAGTGTGTAATTCAGTTTTCAGATGGTCTTTGTTGGCTAGGCATTTGGTTCTGGAGATTGGGGTCTTGGCTACAGAGTTGATCTGTGCAGGATGGTGATGGGATTGTGCATTTAAGTAGCGTTTGGTGTGTTTTTTTCCCCGGTAGATGGTGTGTCCTAGGGAGCCATTGGGTTTTTGGTAGATTAGGATGTCCAGAAAGGGAAGTTGGTTGTTTGCTTCTATTTCCATAGTGAATAGTATTTAGGGGTGTAGGCTGTTGAGATGTGTGAGGAAGTTGTCCAGTTTTTCTTTCCCATGTGGCCAAATCACGAAAGTGTCATCAACATATCTAAGCCAGAGTTTGGGTTTGTGTTTAGATTTATCTAAGGTGTTAGTTTCAAAATGTTCCATGTACAGGTTTGCGGTGACAGGTGACAGGGGTGATCCCATGGGTGCTCCTTCTATCTGTTTGTATCTTTGTCCATTATGGATGAAGTGTGTGTTGGTTAAACAGTGGTTGGTCAGGCCCAGCATGTGTTTAGGGTGGTTGTGTTTGTTCTGGATAGCTGTCAAGTCTTCTTTTATAGGCACTTGGGTGAAGAGGGATATGACATCGAAGCTCACAAGTAGATCGCTGGGTTGTAGGTTTTGTTTCTTTATTGTTTCTATGAAGTAGAGTGAGTTTTGTACATGTGAGGTGATGGATTCTGCATAGGGTTGGAATTGTTTAGCGAGGAATTTGGCAAGATTCTGTAGCGGTGAGCCTATGGAGCTGACTATGGGTCTGAGTGGTGTTCCTTCTTTGTGTATCTTGGGAACGCCATAGAGCAGCGATGGCGATCCTTTTTTCGTTCGCGTGCCACAAGTGGGGGCAGCGCAGGGGGGTCATGTGCGGGCGTGCCGCACCCATAATGCAATGCGCAACCCCCCAGTGTGCATGCATGCACAACGAGCGACCCCCCCCATTTTTACATGCTTTTTTCGCCCTCCCCAGGCTCCAGAGGCTTTATAGGAGCCTGGGGAGGGCGAAAAGAGCCTCCCCCCACAGAGGCCCTCCAGAGGCTTCAGGGACCGTCCGGAGGCTTCCCTGAAGCCTTCGGAGCGCTCAAAAGGATCCTCCGAGCAAACTGGAAGTGACTTCCGGGTTGCTCGGAGGGTGGTTTTAAGCGCTCCGAAGGCGTCAGGAAAACCTCCGGACGGTCCCTGAAGCCTCCGGAGGCCCTCTGGGAGGGTGGGGGAGGCTCTTTTCGCCCTCCCCAGGCTCCTATAAAGCCTCTGGAGTCTGGGAAGGGTGAAAATGGCTTTTAAAAAGGTGAACTCAGCTGGCCAGCTGACAGGGCAGCGCCTCGCGTACCCTGACAAATCTCTGGATCTCTTCACTGATGGGAGAGGCTTTTATTTTGGATTTGGTGTTTTTTTCCAGGTAGGTGGTGGGGTCTGTGTTTAGAGGTTTGTAAGCAGGGTCTTGGAGTAGGCTGGATAGTTTGGCTTGGTAGTCAGATGTGTTCATCACCACTGTGGCGTTACCTTTGTCTGCTGGGAGAATGATTATGTTATTGTCTTTCCTCAGGTTGGTGAGTGCTTTTTCTTCTTCTTGCTATAAATTGCTTCTGGGTGGATTACTGGAGCAAAGACGTTGGTGACTGCAAGTCTGATTTTATTGGCTTCGTCTGGGTTGATTTTGGTGAGTGTAGCTTCAACTCTGCATATGATGTCTTCAGTGGGGATGCGTTTAGGGGTGACTGCAAAGTTGAATCCTCTGGAAAGGACATTGGTTTCAGCTGTGGTGAGGGTTCTGTCTGATATGTTGTGTTCTGTTTGTTTCATGAGTTGCTGTGGAGGGGGTTGGGCTTCTGTTGTTTTTTCTAGTCTGTGGAGTTTGTTGGTGTGTGTGTCTGTCTTGTAGGAGGTTTCTGTTTCGGATCTCCAGAGGGCTAGTTGTTTGGATTTGTCCCAGAGTGCTGGGTTGATTTTGTTGCTGAGTTTGAGGTGAAGAGTGAGTAGATCCCGGTTGGTTTGGTCCAGTAGGAATCTTTTCCTGTGGAGTTCATTTCTGATTAGGTCTAGTTCAGTTCTTTTCAGGATCCTTTTAGTGGCTGAGGTTTTAGAATGGAATTTTAGTTGGAAGCATGTGGGGATCAGGCTTTTGTCTTGGCAGTTGCGTAGGAATGTGAGGTCACATAAGATGGTGGCTCTTCGGACTTCAAGTTTCTTGTAGGATCTGGTGAGCAGAAAGGTTTCCTCCCACTAGAGGTAAGATATTTGTTTTCGTAGATTTTTACAGGTGTAGTATGCTGGTCTTGTTGAATTCGGGTCTTTTCCCATGTAAGATTGAGATTGTCTTGGCAACGTTTCGGCAAGGTCTCACTCGCCATCTTCAGGCTGGTGTTTTGGGCTTAAAACATGATTGGAGCTGCCGTCCCTCTACAAACCTTGGTGTGGAGTGCTGGCCCCATTTCAGCAAGTGGATTGATTGGATGTGTAGCTGTATCATGATTGGTAGATTGGTGCTGATTGGTGCTGGCTGTGGGTCCGTTGTTGTTTTGTGTTGTAATGGCCTGGGTGGTGGGTGGGGCTTTGACTAGGGCTGGTTTCCAGATGTCTGGTAGGTGGGAGGTACTTGCTGAAACAGGGCCAGCACTCCACACACCCACACCAAGATTTGTAGAGGGACAATCATGCTTTAATCCCAAAACACCAGCCTGAAGATGATGAGTGAGACCTCGCTGAAACGTTGCCAGATTGTTCCTGATTCATAATGCAGATTAATAATAAATATCTAATTGATATATTTAGCCCAGTGCATTTCTGAAGCTTCATTCTTGTGATTTCAGAGGATTTGTAGCCAACTACTGACTAGTAATTAAGCTGCTATCACAGAGAAGGGGGGGGGGGTCAATTTATTTTCCAAAGCACTTGAAGACAGAACAAGAAGCAATGGGTGGGAGCTCATTAAAGAGCGATCCAATCTGGAACTAAGGAGACAGTAAGAACAATTGATAGAACAGCTTACCTCCCAGAGTTGTGATTACTCCATTGTTGGAGGTCTTCAAGAAAATATTGGGTGACCATTTGTCCAGGATAAAACAAGGCCTTCTGTCTTGGGCAGGAGGTTGGACTAAAAGACCTCCAATGTCCCTTCCAGCCCTATGACTCTATGAACGTCTATGAACCACTTTGGAGAAGTGCTAAGAGAAAAACCTATTTATGGATCTTGCTTTGTCCTTTGCAGAAATGAACTATCATCTCAATGAACCTCAATTCTGAGATTACCCAGAGTTTAACGAGCTCTGACTCTGCTCCAGATTGATAATGAAGCTGAATACTTCAGGATAAAAGATCTCTCCAAGAGCATATAGCAACACCTGCTTTTGTGAAAGATGAAACTGCAGGAAATATCAGCCTCATATTTGCATGTTAACATATATAGCTTCTTTACCACTTATATAGCATCATTCCCCGTCTTTGAATATGACACAGGTGAGTGAGTGGCTCTGAAGCTGACAATAATTAGATGTATGGGTTAGCAGGCTCATTACTGACAAAAGAAAAACTATTCCCAGTGCAGCCATTAGTGATACCTGGAGCTATGATTTCTTTATTCTTCTCTCTTTGGAACATCTTTTAAACTATATTCAGAAGCAAAACATGTTTTTGACAAGTTAACTTATAACATAGCTAGTTCTAAACACAGGAAATATGGCTTAAAATATATAACTGTCACCCAAAAACTATTATCTAATGCATGGAATGCTAACCAGGTACCATTCTGTTAAACTATCTTATCTTGACAAAAGCTAGAAGTGCTCATTTTCCCAAGCTTCACTATGGCACAATTTGGCATGTATCTTCTGACAGACTCCATCTGGGAATAAAATCAAAGTTAATGAACCTGTTTTCTTGCTGGCTAACATTAGCTTATTTTGCCTCCGCCTTATGCACACTCTTACAGTCTGCAACCTAACAGGGGAGGTTTTATTCCCATATTTCAGATCACATGTAATTCTTCCTCTGAAGACTCTTCTTGTTTGCTTGTACAAAGAAATGTCACCACAACATTTATTTCTTGGCTCAGAAATAAAAGTCTAAGAGGCATGAATATTATAATCCCAAAATCACGTGTCAGCAGCCTTTGGGAAAGGTATATTTCCCAGACTTACTGATGTAATACATAGCATCTTTATTGTCGAAGTATATTTGCCTTTGATGTGTTGCTGAAGTTGCTTTAGCTCGGCATGTTATTGTTTTAACTCCACAGAATTGTTGCAGAAATGACATTAGCTCAGTATTTTCATTATTTGGGTTTAACCATTTTCTTATTGGATAATGCATATATTGCTCAGTTATTGACTAAACTGTTCAGTTTTTCAATTGACTGCATGAGAGGAAAGAGGAGTTTCTGATAAATGTGAGAAAGGAGGGAAGCGATTTGAGGGTCTTCCACACAGCAGCCCACAAGCACTATAAGATTGGGGCTCATTCTGGTTGGCCGTCCAGAAAATGCAGAAAACCTGGCTAGGTTAGAAAGTTAATACAGTTTGGATGATTTCATGTGATTCTGTGGTTTTTATTCTCGGCTACCATGTTTATTCTGTATTGTTGAGTTGTATGTTTTAATAGTCATTCATGATATAGTTTCTGTTTTAGACATTTGTTCACTGCTCAGAGCAACTGTGACAAGAAGGACAATCATATACATTTAATAAATGCATAAACGAACAAATAAACAAACACTCCCATCAGAAATGACTACCTTGTTCGTTCGCCCAAGGAGAAGCTGCTAACAGTTCCCCAATTAGGTGAGGTGATGTGAGATATGGCGAAGGTGAGATAATGTTTTTTATGAACAGCTTCTATTCTCTGGGGAGGGAAGGAGTAGAAACTTCTCTCTTTGACTGCTGGTCTAGCAAACGTCATGACAATAAGATTAGGTGCTCTTTGGTCAGTTGATCTGGATATTGTTGTTACTTTGGGTGCCTTACTTTCGAATTCTTTTTTTTTTCCTTTTTCTTAACATAGACAATTTGGTTGTTTATCTTGGATGTTTTAATTTTGCTAATAATCTATATTAGCACACATTTCTGCAAGTCCTAGGACACTATGAAGTTATATAAAATAGATACATAATAACGTGTGTGTGTGTGTGTGTGCGTGCGTTTGTACATGTATATAACCCATATCCCTCATTGGAGTTGGGGTTTTCAGGAACACTGACATCAAAGAAAATCCAGTCATCAAGCAAACCATTTCTGAAAATGTACATAGATGTGAAACCCTTTACACTTTAATCTGTTAGAGTCTCCATGCTGTAGTTCCACTCATTATCTGCATGCATCTGGTTTGTAATGCAATTCCATCGAATATTCCAATAGACTGGAACAAATTATTTGCATAGCTTTGTAAATCCATTGGTATTAAATCCCTTGTCCTATCCTCAGTCTGTGGAAGAATGGGCATGTGTGCATCCAGTGGCCTCTACACAACCACCCACATTTAGCAAGATTGCAAGCAAAAACTATCCCTGGGTTTTAGAAATGACAGTCAGTCTTGGTTCACCTTCTTTGCAGCAATATTGATCTGCAGACAGAAGCACACTTATTGGTATCTAGTTAGATTAGTTTAAAGTAGTGTATACCATGTGTAAAATTGCAGCCTTGGTGGTTTCATTCACCTGACACTTGTGCAGGAAATTATGATAAGGAATGCAAATCACTTTGTAGACTTGCCATTTGACCTTGTGAAATAAACGAGTCCAATAGATTTAACTGGCATTTGTGTTTAGGTATATTGGCCAAAGTTGATATGTATGCATACTGTATAAATAACAATAAGTACAGATCATTCATTTATTTATCGATAGTATAAAATCGTTTGAGTATATCCTTGGGAGTTGCTCTGTAGAGTTTCATAATTTTATAGTCCACAGCAATCATCTGATGTGTTACATTTGGGTGACTTCTTCAAAAGAGAGGTATCAAAATATACTCAAAACAGTTAAAATGCTTCCAGTGCATTCAGGAAATGAAATCTGGCATATTCACTGTTTATGACACTCTAATTTTGGGAGAACTGAAGGAAATGAATTTGTAAACACTTCTTCGAAGCTGAGCCCCAGAGTTATTTATTTATTAAGGATGCTAATATGGACTGGGTACAGTACTGTGAATGTGATAACCTCATAATATTCACAAGAATTAAAACTGCATATCTATTTCCTTTAAATACTTTTCTAGCTTGGACTATTAGATAACATTCTGTATATGAGTGGTCATATTATCAATGACTAGATGATTATAGTACATGTGCAATAGTTCTCAAAAATGACCTTTATACTTTAAAAATAAACTGTAGCTGATTGCTCTGATAATGACCAGATCCAGAAATATTGTGTTTATTGAGTATCTACTTAATCAAGGTTAGAATTCATTTACATACATATTTTAATTTTTTTTTTATTTTCATCCAGGTAAAACATGTATTTTATGAAGCCACTATGTTAAAATATCAACATGATTAGTTGAACTGTTGATTGATCGGTTGATCAAATGGTTGATGACCTCGCCAAGAAGTCAGGTGGAATGATGCCATAAGAACTTCTGTAGTCATAGGACAGTATGTGTTTGAGAAAAGGTCTTTTGAGTAATAGCCCATTTTTCATTCTGAGCATTCACTAATAAAGAACATGACTATTGTGCAGATTTTGAATTGAACCACAGGAAGTGTTCTCATTACTAGTTAAAGTATGTCCAAGCCTGAAATATGATATGTATGCAGGTACAAAGTTTATTTCTAAATGAATATCAGAGAAAGACATGCTTCCACCATCTCAAGAAGTTGTGTCAAACCCACAGCCCACTGGCCAGCTAGTAATGCAGCCCCACAAAATAATTAAAATATTTAAAAAATAAAGTTTGTTATTTATATATATAAACAATACTTTATGTAAGTTACATGCGACCCAAGACAATTCCTCTTCACTCAGTGTGGTCCAGGCAAGCCAAAAGGTTGGACAATCGTGATCTAGAGCACAGTTGTCAAACTCGCCACATCACGTTGCATCTGGCCCACGAGCCACCAATTTGACTCTCCTGATCTAGAGTCATGAAACTACACCCACCAAGCACATCCCCAGGGTTTGATAATAGTTTTCCTACTGAGAGGTAACTCTTGCTGGAAAAGAAAATGGAGCAATGGAATCCAGCAATTGCTGTCTTTAATATGTTCTATTCAATGGCCTTGTTACTGAGGCAGAATAGGGCTCAGCAGCTGGGGCAGAATAATTTCTAGTCAGCATACTTTGCTAGTGACCCAACGACTGAAGAAATAATATTAAGGTAGCCATAAGGAATACCTCTGAGATTGGACTTCCGATTGACGTTGTGGTGAGAACGGCTGGAAAATAGCGAGCTTCTCCAAGCCTTGTGAAATCCTGCCAATAACTGCTGTTGGGAGACCCTACGGGACCACAGCTGCCTTGTAGGGGCAGTGAAGGAAGGAGAGACACTTTGCTGACCACGAGGAACTCACAATTTCCTCCTTAAGTCTGAAACAAGCTCTCCTGAACGGCAGCAGGGACGATGGCAATTATTGGCAATCACAAAGCTGGGACAACCAAGACTGTAAGATTTGTGCTGGAGCAGTTCATGGACAGAGCATTGAAAATGGGTGAGATAATTACCAACTCTTACTCTAAAGACCTGATTTAAGTACAATAATTTTAAAAGATAATTTCCAAGCCTCAGAAAGCGGCGATTAAATACACAGAGAGGGTTGGGTGGGAACTGAAAATCATGAGGTGAAAGAAGCCCAAGAGAAGCTTTAAAACACAGAAAGCCTGAAAAAAGCTTAAACAATTTGAAAGGCGATTTTCAGGAGAAACTGTTTTGTTTATTTGTATTTCTAAGCCCCCTGGATTTATTGGATAATTAGCTGTTGGATTTGGGAACAAGAGAGCCATCTACTGGAAGAAGAGATATACTACAGCACACACTCACAACCAGTGAACCTGTTGTTAAGGTAAGTGCAGCCCACTTCTGGTTAAAGTATATTGTGAATTTAAAATATTGATTAGAAATTGTGGGGATTTTGAGATACATTCCTGAAATTGATTAAATCTTGTTAATATTTGGCTTTATTAATAATCCTACACATTTGGAATATTGAAGTTATGATGGAATAATGGTAATTCTTAAAATATTAAATAATAGTAATTTAGTAGGGAATAACAAATACATGGCACAAAGAAATGTTATCTATGTTTAAATGAATTAATGGGGCAAATGATAAAGAATTATGATGAAAGAATAGCATTGTTGGAACTTGGAATATTAGGATTACACATATTTATTTGTATTATTATTGTTAGCATTGTTTAAAAAAGATTTGACCCAGTCAATACACTGTCCACAAAATATGTATGGTGTGAAAAGAAAACTGCAAATAAAACATGTTTTTTTAAATGGAATACCTCTGAGATAGAGGGTACCTCTTTCTCACTTTTTTCATAGATGTTAGTAGCACCTACTGATTTACATAACAGAAAGGAAGCATTGGCAATCTTTCTCGTGGACTTTTCCTTAATCATAGCAAGGTGATGGGTTTGATGAATCTGTCAAAATGTGAGCTGCATTCCCTAACAAGTGTTTCTCAACATTGGCTACTTTAAGCTGGGTGGATTTCAACTCCCAGAATTCTCCAGCCAGCTGAGTTGCCCTAACATATATAAACTGCATTTCCTGATATATCAAGGGCATGCATGCATTTGTGGTCCTTTACACCAGGGATCCACAACCCCTAGACCAGAGGTGGTATTCAGCCAGTTCTCTCTGGTTTGGGCTCCGCTCATCCGCCCCAATGCAATGCGCAACCTTCTGCACATGTACAGAAGGCGGTGTGCATGTGCAAAATGTGGCACATGCAAGCGAAGCATGTGTGCGCATCTATGCATATGCGTGCGCTCACATTTGCAAACCAGTAGTAAGTGAATCCCACCGCTGCCCTGGACCACACACTGGCACCAGTCCCCATATGCTCATATGTAGGATCTAGGTGGCTCCCCTCCCCTCCCGATCTATGGAAAAACCGCCCTCCACGGAAGCAGTCCCTGGTGCTTTATACTTTATTAGAAAGAAGCTGAAAGGTATGGTTTCTCCAAAAGCAGTGTGATGGGAGCAGTGACGTGCGGTGAGGTTTATGACTGGTGAGGCACTGACACAGTGCTGAGTTTCAAATATTTTTAGACTTGTGGACTTCAACTCCCAGAATTCCACAGCCAGGCATGCTCAGTTCCAATTTAAAGCGACAGCATTTGTTTTTCTCCTTTGCTCCTTCTTTCTTTTTCTTTTTCTTCTCCTTCCCCTTCTTCCTCCCTCTCTCCCTTCCTCCCCCTCTCTCAAACACACACACACACACACAGAAGTTGGATTGGACTATCTCTCCTACCCCTTCCCTCTCTCACTCACTCTCAAACAAACCCACACACACACAAAAGTTGGACTGGATATCTTTTCCAGTGGCTTGAAAGCAGCTCCTCTGCCATCCCCCCCCCCATTCCCCTGCTGCCTTTCCCAAACACCTCCACCATTGCAAATGCAGCCTGCTGTCTGGGTGGGAAATGCCTGGAACACAATAAAGCCCACCCACCACCTCCTGCTGGCAGGCTGGGGTGAGAGGAGAGGCAGAGAAGCCGGAGTGGAGCCGAGCCGAGCCTTCCAAAAGAAAGAGGCTGGGGGGAAGTGTGTGTACTACAGCATGGCTCTTTGCCTGGCTTCCTGCCTCCTCCTGTGGTCTCCTCAGTGCTCGCTTGTGCTCTCCCTCCCCAAGTGTAGTTTGATTGCGGGTGGAGCCACGTTGCCTTTTCAAACTTGTAATCAGTGAAGCTGGGCTAGATTTTTATATAGTTTTATCCAGCTGTGTGTGTGAGAGAAAGAAATGAATGGGGGCCTGGGGAGGAAGTCACTACACTTGGGGAGGGAGAGCACCAGTGAGGTTAAGCAGAGTCATCCACGGTGAGACAGCAACTAGCTCAGCTTTTTACTTTTACTTTTTTTTTCATGATGAGAGTGGTGAGGCTGTGCCTCACTTGCCTCACCTGACTGCACGTCACTGGATGGGAGGCTTTAAAAGACAGGCTATCTCTTCATGGACATCCTATGTTATGCCTTGTTTAATCAAAACCATTCCCATCTTCTATATTTATAGTTATTGTTTATAAATATGAACTTCATAAACCAGCATACAAGTGAGCCATTAAAAACTGCTTCTAGGCTTTATATCCATGGAGATGAACTTCACATTGCATTAATATTGTCTGGGGAAACAATCTGCTACCAGGAGTCTGAGCTTTTCAATGCTCTGCCCAACAACTGTACCTATTCAAGATTAGAAAAAGGCTAATAAATTATGAAAAATAAGTGAATAATTTCATAAATTTGTTTATATAAAATAATTAAAATGATTGCATTCCCTCCAAGTTAATTATTTGATTCTTCCTTTTTCATATCCTTAATAAATCCACCTGGCTTTATAAGTTCATGAGGGTATAGGTTTCCATTAGTAAAATAGTGTTTGTAGAAGATCCTTATTGAAGAAACCTTATATAGCCATTAATAATAACCATAGTCAAATTCTGCTATAATAATACAACCCTAATAAGTTAGTGGGGTGAAACCTAAACTTATTTCTAGACAGTTCATTTTTCCTAAATCGTTGTCTTGTCTGACACAACTGAAAATGTAAGATACATTTTATTACATCTGAATCCTGAAGCTTTATGTTAATCTCAAATGGCCTATAGTGAGATTAAATTACAATCCAAGTTTTCAGCTTCGTATATAAGAAGAAATTAGGAAACAGGAAACAATTCAAATAGAAAGGACACAGCAGCAAGGGAATTTTCCAGTCAGAATAGCTGATAGTCATCAGTTTGGACTGAATACCTTTGTAAGCTGCTTCCAAAGGATCTCAGTCTGGACAGGCTTTTTCTAAACTGTCTTAGAATCAAGTCAGTATGATTTGGGACAAGATAAGAGCAGCTTAAATGCCCCTTCTTAGATTAAAATTGAGTTGAGCAAGGGTTTAGTAGCCCTTGAAACCCCTAGCCGCTAATGTATACATTTTGGAACTTAGGTTATTAAGTATACATTATCCAAAATCTATTTCTGGTGTAATAAGTGGGGTATTTGTGTGTGTGTGTGTGTGTGTGTGTGTGTGTGTGTGTGTGTGTGTGTGTTCCAGCATAACTTTGGAACTCCTCGAGCAATTTCAACCAAACTTGGTACACAGATGACTTACCTCCTGCAGCCCTGACCCACCCTCGGGTAGAGGACCTGGTGGCCGCGTGGAATAATGCGACTACCGGGGCCTTGAACCGGGTGGCGCCTTTGCGGCCTCTCCGGCGGCAACGATCCACCCTGGCTCCTTGGTTTACCGAGGAGCTAAGGGTGATGAAGCGCCGCAAGAGATGCCTAGAGAGTCGTTGGAGATCCTCCCGATCCGAATTTGACCGAGCACAGGTACGAGCCCATTTAAGGACGTACCTAGTGGCATTGAGAACGGCCAAACGTCAATATTGTGCCGCTCTCATTGCATCCGCAGAGAACCGCCCTGCCGCCCTGTTTCGGGTGTCCCGCTCCCTTCTGTTTCAGAGGCCGCGGGAGGCCCCTCTACAGGGTAGGGCAGAGGAGTTTGGGAAATATCTGCAGGATAAAGTCGCTCAAATCCGGAAGGATTGGGTCCACTTCAGTGGCCCAGTCGAGATGCCAGTGGTGAGTCTTGAGAAACCTTTTTGGGAGGAGTTTGACTTGGTTGTCATCGAGGATTTGGACAGATTGCGTGGACGACTGCGACCTACCACATGTTTACTGGACCCGTGTCCCTCCTGGCTTGTACTGGCATCCTGGGAGGTTACACGTGACTGGCTCCTGGGCCTAGTGAACGCTTCGTTGGGTGAGGGGTCTCTCCCGGCCGCATTGAAAGAGGCGGTGGTGAGACCCTTGCTCAAGAAGCCTTCCCTGGACCCTACGGAGCTGGCCAATTATCGTCCTGTCTCCAACCTTCCCTTTTTGGCGAAGGTTGTAGAGAGTGAGGTGGCTTCTCAGTTCCCACGACATCTGGAGGAGAATGATTATCTAGACCCGCGCCAGTCCGGCTTTCGCCCTGGGCACAACACAGAGACGGCCTTGGTCGCGTTGGTAGATGATCTCTGGAGGGCCAGAGATAGGGGCTGTTCCTCTATCCTGGTCCTATTAGACCTCTCGGCGGCTTTTGATACCATCGACCATGGTATCCTGTTGCGCCGACTGGAGGGGTTGGGGGTCCGGGGCACCGTTTTGCGGTGGTTCGGCTCCTACCTCTCTGGCCGGACGCAACGTGTGTTGGCAGGGGAGCAGAGGTCGACCCTATGCCCCCTTACTTGTGGGGTGCCACAGGGGTCGGTCCTCTCGCCACTCCTGTTCAACACATACATGAAGCCGCTGGGTGAGATCATCCGTGGTTTCGGGGTGGGATATCATCTGTATGCTGATGATACTCAGCTGTACATTTCCACCCCGAACCACCCCAACGAGGCCGTCGAAGTGATGTCCCGGTGTGTGGAAGCCGTACGGATCTGGATGGATGACAACCGACTCAGGCTCAACCCTTCCAAGACGGAGTGGCTGTGGGTTCCGGCTCCCCGGTTCAACCAGATAATTCCATCTCTGGCCATTGGGGGCATTCAACTCGCCCCCATGGAGTGGGCGCGCAACTTGGGCGTCCTCCTAGATGCCAGGCTGTCCATGGATGAACATGTGACAGCCGTGGCCAGGGGGGCGTTCCACCAGGTTCGCCTGGTGCGCCAATTGCGCCCCCTATTGGACCGGGACGCCCTACGCACAGTCACCCATGCTCTGGTGACGTCTCGCCTGGACTACTGTAACGCTCTCTACATGGGGCTTCCCTTGAAATGCACTCGGAGACTGCAGTTGGTCCAGAATGCGGCTGCGCGGGTGATTATGGGGAGTACCAAGTACTCCCATGTGACACCTCTCCTGCGCGAGCTGCACTGGCTTCCTGTGGTCTATCGAGTGCATTTCAAGGTCTTGATTACGATCTTTAAAGCGCTCCATTGCTCAGGACCTAGTTACCTGCGGGATCGTATTCTGCCCCATACATCCCTACGACCCATCCGCTCGCACAGAGAGGGACTTCTCCAGGTGCCGTCCACCAGACAGTGCCATGGGGCGGCGCCTAGGAGCAGAGCCTTCTCTGTGGCGGGCCCAGCCCTGTGGAATGACCTCCCCCCGGATATTAGGACCACTACTGACCTCCGCTCCTTCCGTGTCAAGCTCAAGACCCACCTTTTCCAAATAGCTGGCCTGGCTCAACCATAACTTCGTATCGCTCCTGATGGGTTTTTTAATTTAGTAATTTTATTTAAGGGGATTTTAAATTGTGTTTTTAATTGTCTTTCACTTATAAGTCAACTCTCCTCCATGCACATATGTATATGTCTCTGTTCTTTTTGTATATATGTTTGTCTTATGTGTATTTTTATTCGTTTTGATTGTACGCCGCCCCGAGTCCTTCGGGAGAGGGTTGCGGCTAATCAAATAAAATTATTATTATTATTATTACTCTCTAGAAACAAATACTGTGTGGGTAAGACACCCCTAATACCCCTTGGGGGAGGATGTTCTGCTATGATACAGCCTGTTGTGCCTTCAAATGGCTTCTACTGTACTGCCATAAAATGGCTTCTACTGTACAGTACAGTGGAGTTGCCATGGTAATGGCTTCACAGTACTCCACAAGGGGGCTCCCTCTGGTAAGGGGGAAAATCCAACATTAGAAATTACGTTTTCCTCTTATAAATAAATACCCAGGCAACGCCGGATTATCAGCTAGTATGATATAAAGGTAAAGGTAAAGATTCCCCTGTCCTGGTGTGTCCAATTCTAGGGGGTGATGATCATCTCCATTTCTTAGTTGAGGCATTATCTGAAGACATTTCTATGGCCATGTGGCCAGCATGACTATAAGGCAAGATGCATGGAGCGCTATTCCATTTCCATCTTTCCTTTCGAATGGCTTAGTTGGGCAGGAGCTGGGGCAAATAACGGGAGCTCATCTCATTAGGCAGCACTCAGGTCTCGAACCCAGGCTATCACAAGCTTAGCATCTTTAATCACTGAGCCATTACGCCCCCTTATAATATGATGTAATTCAAAGAGAAATAGCCAGTGGTGGGTTCCTGCTGGATCGCACCGGATCGCGCGCGCTCCCTTTCAGCGCTCCACCTGGCTTGCGCGCTCCCTTTCAGCGCTCCACCTGGCTCTCGCGCTCCCTTCCGGCGCTGAAACCGGAAGTACAGTCTTGCCCCGCCCCTGGCGAAGCAACGACGCCTGCCTGCGCTCCACCAGCTCGGCTGGGAACGGAGATGTTTCCTCAGTGGAGCGGAGCGCCTGAAGCCAGGTGGAGCGCTGAAAGGGAGCGCGCAAGCCAGGTGGAGCGCTGAAAGGGAGCGCGTGCGATCCGGTGCGATCCGGGAGGAACCCACCACTGGAAATAGCCATTTGTATTTGCCAGACCAAGAGATCTTCCTTCCTTCCCATCAGGAGTATACTAAAAATAACTAATTACTATTGCATAATTATACCAGATTTGGAATCTATTTATCTTAAATATTTGTAATGAGTGCAATTACAAATTAATCAATATAAAAGTATAAAAATAATTAATCAATATAAAAGTATAAACATTTAGGAAAAAAACTAGAAAATTCAAGTTCACATCACAAGGATAACTAATCATTAACTATTAGGGCTTTCATACCTTAGTAGTATTTTAAAATGAAATTCCTATGAATATGTTTTGACTTATATTGCTGGGAAACACATGTTGTTTCAATTTCCTTCATTTAATACAAGAACAGAAGTACTGAGAATCAGTAGTTATTCTGTTGATTGTCTGATTGTGTTAACTATGAATTTCAGATATATACAGATATAGATTTCAAGTTAATATTTAGATGGAAGAATATCAGGCAGTGAATCTGATTGTGAACTCCAAAAACATATTGGAAGAAGGGAAGGACAAACCAGTTCTATACTGTTGTCAAAAAGCCTGCATAAATATGTCCACAATGTACTAGTGAGAAATCTAATTCCACTTAAGGTTATATTTACAATTATTGTGGAGCCATTCTCATCAGATTTACATAGAATACAATCACAAAGAGTTAAACGAATCTTATTCATGGACAAATGAAGACATTCTTGAAAGCCTAAAGATGCTTCTTGGATACAAAGAAACTTGTGATTAGAAGATTTGCATACAGTAGTATGATAAACTGCTGCTAGGTTTTGCAGGCAAAACATGGTCTGTGACATTTAGTTATCCTGGTTTGTCTCCTTCTTTTAGACAGACTGCAGTTGTGATGCTGCTATAAAGGCATCTCTGTTCAGGTTTTCAGAAAGTATTTGTTCAATCCGAAGGTCTACTTTGAAGAAAACAGTGGTGTGTCACTGTGGATTTACAACAGTTCTGAAAACAACATGAGGCACTTTTCTTCAGAAATAAAAACTGTAGCTCATCGTAACACCGATATTGATTTGTTTGTACAGCAAGAAGAACATTACATCATTTATTCAATAACCAGTTATCTTTTGGTCTGGAAGGTTACCTTGAAAGTAACATCTCTCTTTCTACTCTCTTTCCCACTTTAACTTATTTACTCCTATACTAGCTTTTGATTTTTTAAAAAAGGTGGAGGTTAGTCGGGAGATCCCATAGAATCCACTTCTGTAAATCTTGATTCTTTAAAATTTGTGCAAGTAGACTTGACAAACGTTAGGCTGATGTGTTTCAATGGGAACTAGTATGGCACAGGTGATGAATGGAGATGACTCATTTCCTTTTCACCCACTAGACAAGAAAAGGAGATGAGCACAATATCTGTGTTTATCAAGAAATTGCTCCATAGTGGTCTTGGGTCTAAAGGAGCAATTTCTCTGTGGGAAATTCTTGATAATATGTGTGAAAAGAATTTATCCTAAAAATATGTAACTCCTCTGAACCCTTGCTGTGGAAAGTAAACCTTGGGAACGTACTACAATCCCTAAAGCTTCTCATTACTTGGACATTGGGTACACACAAGTAAGCTGCTCCTCCAAAAATAACACTGTGTTTTCCAGAAGAACCATTATAAACCAAAGTACATGAGCAAGAATGGAGACAAATAGCTATGTTTCTGGAGCAGATGCAGTGGGATTTACATCAAAAGCAGTAACAAACTGAGATTTTCAGGCAAAGGAAATAACTAGTCACTGAGCCTTGAGGCAGCAAAATTTGTGAAGAATATAAAATCAATGTGTAGATCTTTTAGAGTCCTACTGCATGCAGCTAATGAAAGCACCGGGGTTCCCACATGATTAGCTGCTGCAGCAACAGTATACACCTGACCCAGAAACACATCTACACAGCATATAAACTGTAATAGCCGAGCAGATACAAACACTGGATGGAAGCTGGAGATCTTGGGGCAGTGAAGAACTGCAGTGCTCAAAAAATTGGCAGGAGGATCCAATGTTCAGAAACCTGCTAATAGAGCCAAAAGGGGAAAGCTACAGAATGTTAAACACAACCATCATAAATGTGGTCTGGGAAAAAAATATCAGAATATTGAAGCAGAAATAACACAAAAACTATGAAATGATTTGTGAGTCATGTTTCATTTGAGTGAGCCAAATGTAAGAGAAGAAGAAAAAAATTTGTTGATTGGGCTCCTGGCTTCTAACAATCATTTCTGTGGCACAGCTTGCTGCTTGAGGGTTTGAACAAGAGAGATTGGATGTAATTGAAGCATGCTGGAGATTATCTTCATACAGGCAAAGTTGGCAGACACATTTTGAAAGGAAATGTATGGATAAAGAAATAAAAAAGCAAGGAAGAAGTTCAGGAAGTTGACTTATCTTTATTTTCTCTTTTCTGTGGAGGAAGGGTCAAGACAAGTTAAATGGGTGAAAAAATAATAACAACACACGTTTGGATAGAGTAGGAGGTAAGACAAAGGCAGATAGAAAAAAGCTATGAGTTTGGGGCTTAATGAAGCTGAGTATACACAGGGTTGTCACCGAGGAGATCTGAGGTAAGCTAATGTTGTTTACTCGCTTAGAGGTTGATTTGTCTTCTATTGCTTCTCCACCAATGAAACTGTAAATAAGTTAAACTTAAATTGAGACTTTCTCTGCATCTAAGGAAACCAATGTGGCTTGTTTTTCATTGTTGCTCCGAATATGTCCAATGCATTTTGAACATGGTCCTTTAGCCGTCTTTAGGTAAAAGCCCGCATTGAGCCTTATAAATGAATTTGTGAAACAATTATTTTTAGTCTGTTAGCTGGAATCATTGTAAACAACTTGCAACCATCATTTTAGTTAAAATTAAATTTAAAAAGAACATGCTTTTCCCTTATGCAAAATCCTAATAACAATTTATTTCTATGAACAATTATTTCTATATTATCAATCTTCAGTTCTATATTTAAAGGCTGCTGCAAAACCTGATCTCTTGTGTTCTTCCTGACAAAGTCCACCAGGACATTCCTTGAAACATTTCTTATGTTCACAAATGTGCATTTATTATACATACTTTTATCAATTGCTGTCTCTGTATCCTCATCCTGATCCAAAAATAATTTTAAAACTTTAATAATTTTTTCTCTGATATCTTCACCAGAATTCTCTGGGATGCTCTAAATCTCAAACAAAATTTCTTCTCTCTTCATTTTAGTAGAGCAAATTATCTGGTTCTCTTTCCTGACTCTCTATCTTTAACTTCTAGCTTAAATTCCAAATTTTCACTTTGTCATTAAATTGTTTTGCAACTCCAGACACTTGTTTTACAGAGCTTTCCATCTTCTTAACTTCTTTTATCTTTACAAGTCTTTAATCCATCCGTTTTTCAAAAGCTGTGAATTTAGCATCAAGTGATTCAGCTAACTTATTACCTAATTAAGGGGTGGGCTTCAAAAATTTCAGCAACGGGTTCTCTGCCCAGTTGCTGGGTGGGCATGGCCATGGTGGGCGTGGCCTAGTTGGCCTCCTGCACCACAGCAGGGGGGACGTTTTCACCTTCCCCAAGCTCCAGAGGCTTTCCTCAAGCCTCTGGGAGGGCGAAAACTGCCTCCCCCAGGCTCCACAGGCCCTCCGGAGGCCGAAAACAGGCGTGTTTCCAACCTTCTGGAACTTTCAGGAGGCCTGTTTTTCCCCCTTCCCGAGCCTCCACACGGGCCCTCAACTTACCTTGCATCCAAACAGGCCGCGTGGAGACTCCTGGGAGGGGAGAGGCGGGGCGGGGTGGTTGGGACCAGCCAGGGGTGGGATTTGGAGGTTCTCTGAACTGCCCATAACATTAGTTACCCAGATGAACTCATAGCAGCCCAGCCCTGACCTAATTCCTCAAACATTTTCAGAAATAAAGTATTTCCTCTCTCTGCAAGTTTCTGTGGTGATTATCCCCACCTTCTGCTGTCTTTGTCACTTTTCTGGTGGTTGCCATTATAATATTTCCATATTGAAAGTATCTCAATTGCAAGAGAAAGAGGAAACTACAAGTTCTCCTCCCCCTTTTTTTCTTGTTTTATCTTCATAAACCCTTAATACTTTCATTTCAAATGGCATTCCACAGCTGAAGTCAGCATCGTGGTCTAGCTTATATTACCTTTATCTTTCTTGTTCGAGGTTTTGGAAGATATGAATTTTGGAGATAACTTCCTGAAACTTGGCAACTTTAAGATGGGTGAATTTCAATTCCCAGAATTCTCTAGCCAACTTGCTGGCTGGGGAATTCTGGGAATTGAAGTTCACCCATCTTAAAGTCGACAAGGTTGAGAAACATTGCATTAGCAAATAAGAAGTTCATTACAATGGGTAATATCAATTTCAGATTTACAGAAGTGAGTGCCAGGCTATCTTCTTTTCTAACATGTGGTGACATGGGAAACAATGCTGTTATAGGTACCAAGTCATATGCTAGCATTATTGCTGTAGGAAACCCTGAAGAGAAATAGTGCCCTTGAAACAAGTTAATAAATAATTCTGCTGGGAAGAACATGTATTCTATTTTTGTCCCCAAGCAGTTTTCATTCGGTCCGATAGAGTAGAATTTCCTTGAGAAATTTCTTATCCATACTTAATATGAATATGGTTCAGAAACTGTATGAATGCTGTTATATAATCAACCTTCTCATAGCCTGGAGGTTAAATTAAGCCCCAAGGAAAAACATCCTAGGGAAAGATGACAATTTCAGAATTGTCTGATTGGGAAATATGGGCAACCAATAAAGCCTCAGAGGGACAGGAAAATGTGCAATATACAACTACACAAAAAGATATTTCACTTTGTCCAACAATAATCCCAGAAGTTTCATCCAGAAAAAAATGTGAATCGAAATACAGGTAAGTCCTTGACTTACAATAGTTTATTTAGTGACCGTTCGGCGTTACAAAGGCACTGAAAAAATAACTTATGATCATTTTTCACACTTATGACCATTACAGCATCCTCATGGTCACGTGATTTACATTCAGATGCTTGACAACTGGTTCCTATTTATGACCAGTGTCACCGGGTCATGTGGTCATCTTTTGCGACCTTCTGACAAGTCAAGTCAATGGGGAAGCCAAATTCACTTAACAACCATGTTACTAATTTAAACACTGCAGTGATTCATTTAACAAATGTGGCAAGAAAAGTCGTAAAATGAGGCAAAACTCACTTAACAAATGTTTCACTTAGCAACATAAATTCTGTTCATAAGTCGAGGACTACCTATAAGGTAGAAAATCAAGAACCTAGGAGAATGTCTGAGAAATAGCAAGACACATATTAGCACAACATTGTTTTAATTTTTTATATACATTCAGGGAAAGGGTGTTGAATTATTATAATTTTTATCTCGTGTGTATGTATGTCTCAGTGTATCTGTGTGTGCATGCATGCATGTGAACTCAAAATGGCAAATATACCTAATAATTTCCCTTATTTTCCCCACAACAATGATCCTGTGAGGTGGATTGGATTGTGAGAGACAATGAGCTCAGAGTCACCCAGCCAGCTTTCATATCTAAGGGAGGTCTAGAACCCCAGTTTCCTGGTTTCTAAACCAGCAGCTTAACTGGCTCTCAAACAAGTTATACTATACAAATGGCCAGTTAGAAGGAATCAAGTCAGACTGTTCAGATATGCGAATATGTCTTCAATCATTCCCCACTCGGCACATCCTATGATTAATCTGCCTCAGGATTATGAATGTTGTGGAGAGTGCCAAGATGAGAAAGGCTGAAATATTTAAGGGATTTCAATAGCTATTCTCTGGTGTCTTCCATACATTATATTGTACCCAAGATAATAGTGACTTGGGTACACCTACTGTAGGTGCCAAAAAAGGAATACCCTGTAACAATCCTATATTCCTAACATGATATCTTCTGGGAATTTGTAAGCCACCAATTTGGTGGGTTATAAATTATATTATCAGATAATTATCAATAGCAGCAAACAGCAGCAGAAATATGTGGGAAAAGTCAGAATACAATGGAATAAATGTATGAAGACTTGTGAGGAAGAAATTTTCTTTAAAAAAAAAATCTTAATCTGACTATAATTCTGCCCTCTATTCTCTCTTCTTTCTCATCCTCTTTTTACAAAATGAATTCTTTGTAACAGAAATATTTATTTTTAACTGGGATGGTTGACATTTCCAAAATTGATGATATTCTGTCAGGAATATATTTTGTACACACATGATCAACCAAACAGCAAATGTCCACACAAAACCTAGGACCGTGTACAAATAAACCATCTAAGTGGCAGAGAATATTTTAGCTCTCTTCATTAACAATAAGTTCTATATACATTGTGCAGTTTAAATGTGGCTGATGTATGTATTTTCATCAAGCAAACACATGGTTAAATGATTCAACATTCCCCTGAGTTTTCTTTCTTTAGCATCCTCTCACCATTATTGGTCCCATTCTTCCAGTAACCATGGAAACAAAAGATTCAGTTCCATGGCATCTTTATTATGAGTTCTTCTTGGGTTTCCTTTTTTTTTATTGATTCTCTTAAATAAGGCAAACACATACTTATTTGAACCATTGTCCTCCTTTTTCACATTTCAAGCAATAATTAGTAATATGAGTTTGTAGGACATCTGCAGTACCTTAGATAAGAGGGAAGCAGCTGCACTTGGCTAATAACATTCTTTGCACTCGGTAGAAAAACAGTCTTACAAATCTTGAAAGAATTAGAATACACACAATTTTGTTACATATTTACACATACACATAGTTTTTGGAATTAAATTCTTCATAGTACATTAGACATCTCATAGCAGCCAAAATATATCCGAAAAGATAAATAGAAGCTAAGGAATTCATTTGCCTCTTGTCACCTTAAAATTTTTAATGAATTGTCGGATGGAGTAAATTAACACAGATATTCTGAAACCAAACCAAATCTTGTTCTTTTATTGGAATCTGCAGGATAACACACAGTAATAAATTTAGGAAGAGCAAAATGAAAAGTTGGTTTTTAAGAAAGCCAGCTATATTGAAATTCAGCTGTGACATCAGCATAGAATAAAACAATGCTATTGTATTTTGGGGCAAAAGTCTAGACTGCCAACAAATGGCAGCAAAAAGAATTTTCTGTGTCCTTTTGCTGTATCTAGTCAACATCCTGATTTTTGCAGCCTATAAATGGTAGCCCTAAAATTAAATAGCAAGAAATTAATGATTAGGCTCTAATGAGCTGTTCCTGAAACTTGTCAACTTTAAGATGGGTGAATTTCAATTCCCAGAATTCTCTAGCCAACATGCTGGCTGGGGAATTCTGGGAATTGAAGTTCACCCATCTTAAAGTTGACAAGGTTGAGAAACATTGCATTAGCAAATAAGAAGTTCATTACAGTGATAAAAATAAAACAGCGGAGAGGCATTAGAAGACCTAGCCCATCTTTCAGCAATGGTGAGGGAAGGAAGGTGTACACAGTAAATTTAGCTTAGGCTGAAGCATTACAATCCACTGAGAAAGCATTAAGTAGATTCTGACCAAATGGACAGAGAGCTCTGCAGAGTGGGCTGGTATTCAGCACTTTTGAATAAAAGGGCACCTGAGCATCTGGATGTGTGCTTTGCAAAAAATCTTTGAGGACCCTAAAATCCGACACAAAAGGCTGCTTGTATTTTGTGCTTGAAAAAGATTTCACTCTGCAGCCCGATGTAAAATAATTTAAAAACATAACATAAGAAATAAGTAGCAAGTTGAAGGAGAGGATAAGAAAAAGAAATTATTGCATTTTCAAGACAGCCCTGCGTTGTGGCATGTGCTTTCTTTGAGCTAGTGCCCACTTTAAAATATGCATACAAAGAAGTGGCTTTCATCCAAGAATGCTTATGCCACAATGAGTTTAGTTCCACAGAGGAGGCACCAAAGTGTCATGTTTTTGGTAAGGCTGCCAGATGTAAGCTGCACAATCTGATAGACCACTAGATGACAGCAAAAAGAATCAGAAAGCTCTAACTCTCTTTGGTTGGGACAGTGGTCCTCCAAATTTTTGCACCTCATTAAGAAATCTCTATGTCTTTTTATGTCTCTCTCTATTGCCCCCCTCCTTGCTCCTGGTCTTCAAACCAAAAACATGTGCCTTCGACAGGCACTAACAATATATCCATTCTATTTATGGATCAAATGAAATTAATCTTCCTATTGAAGGGTAATTTTTTGACTATGCTCATAGCTGGAGTGGAAGAGAACTAAGGAGCTGTGAAATTGGAAAGCTATTTAAATGCCGAAGGTGGTCTACAAACAAATAAATGCCTTAGTTCATAATTAGGCTTCACTGCATAGTAACATGAAGACTAGTGATGGGACCCAAACTGCAAACTTCAGATCCAGATCAGAATTCACAAAAAGCCCAAGAGGAATTGGATTACCCTTCTTTGACAAATTAAAGAATGGAGCTCAGCTTTATACATTTCTCCAGTGTTGGAAAATAAGAGTCATATTTCAATCCACTGAACTTTATACAAGTAGCTGAATCTGTTTTGCAAATTGGACCCTTCTCTAGTGTATTGCAAACTTTAGAAAGACTGGGACATTTGAGTAGTAAATTCAGTAAATCATTATGACCTATTAATGATTTAAGTACAAAGCATGACTTTCTTAAGACAATTCCTGCCACCTTTCAGTTTTTTCCCCTCTGAAATGATGCATTAAAATGTCCATAAGTACATGTCCTCATGCTGCATGCACTTAACACCATTTTAGGTATAGCACAGTGTTACAAAAGTTACAGGAAACAATGCAGAAGGCAACTGCAGAAATGTGTGTGTGTGTGTATCTATATACATTTTCTAATAGCTGCTAAGAGTTTGTAGAAGTTGATCAGTTCATCATGAACCTGCCCTTAGTATAAATCCTTTATTCTCTTTCCCCCTCCCTTTTTGGGAGGGAACTATTTTTATATTTTATTTATTCATTTTAAGAGATTTGGACATCTTGTGCTTATATATAAAGAGTTTTTTGTTTTGGCTTTGCCAATCTAAAGTCTGTAACTTTAAGTGAATTACTATATTTGTTAATGTTTAATAAGATGCTGTTAAAGGATTACCTGCTAAATATTATGTGGCCTGATTGCTTTTTAGTTTTTCTGCCACATTCAGAAAGCACAATTAAAATACAACAGTAACATATCCACGATTATTCATCAAGACTCACTGCCTAAACAAAATCCAGTGTTCTTGTATGGTGCTTATATATAACTTTTCTCAAACTTACAATTATGCCAAATGCATTATGAAGTTACAGAATTGCATTATTCCATGTTTAAAATACTATATTTTAGTACCTGGGTAAATTATAGTATAGACTTGGAATTCATTACTTAGGGATAGTATCTAACATCAAACGAGTAAGAAATGGAAATGTAGTGTATTAAAAATGGGAGGCCCCCATTCTAAATATGTATTACATATTTAGATATATGTTACATTTTTGGAAGACTCCTGTGATTGTTTATTTAATTTTATTTCACTAGATAAATATAGGTGCCTTTTATATCTGAAACAAAAATGGGTGCCCAGATTGGACATACAGCTGTTATGGTGGCCATCAATCTAGTTCTATAGAGCATCTTCCCTAGTCTAATCATTTTTGAGTAGTCTACAATTATCATCCCCAGCAGCATAACCAATGGCAGTGGTAATGTTAGACATTATTATTGAATATGGCTGAAGACTACTGAGTCAAGGAACACTATAATATAGTTATCCATGTTGGTAGGAACTAATACCAAAAATTAGTTGTACACATTTTGGATGGTTTTCTAAGGGCAGAAACAAAGAAAACACCCTTTTTTATTTCTGGCCCCTATAAAATATAGCTCTCCCATCTGTAATTTATCTTTTAATCCCAAAATTAAGATATGGTCACAGAATGCACCCTTCATTGTTCATTATGATGATTGGTTAGTAACCACTTAAGAAACATATTCTGATGAGTTTTACACTTTACCCAAGTTGGCATATTTACAGAGACCTGAAATTTATTTAGGAAACAATTGCTGATAATAATGAAAAAGTGAATAAGAGAGAGAATGATATACGATGAGGGTACAGTCGGCTGAATGATGAAATGAATAGGAGTGAAATTTTGTTATCCTGCAATGTTTTGTTAGCTTCCACTTCTTCTAACTTTATTCTGATGCATACAGAAAAATGGTTTTAAAGAACAAACATTATTCGTATCTTCATGTTCACTGGATGAGATAAAAATAATAATAAAATATTGGGGATTCAGATGCCAACTGCAACAAATTTGTTATTGTACTTGATATGACTCAAGTTTCAGTAGGATTTAGAAATGGGGCCATTTCTGAAGAGGAGTACTCAGCTACCAGGTGTATGAATTACATGAGGGTTATCTTCTATTGTACATTCAGCCACATGGGATTTGGACATTGCAAGATGATGACACGTATTTTTCAAGATATTCAGAAATAAGTTATTTCATAGTTCATGCTATATCTACGTAATGGAACTTGTGGACAACTGGGGGAAAGAGAGAATAGATGCTGCCTAGGAAGCAATCAGACAAGAGAGGCAAGAGCCCCCAGTGGCTTAAATTAGAGAAAAAAATATAGGAAGGACCGGCCCAAATGGATCAAGCAGTTAAGAGCTGTGGTGCCAAGTTTGTACTTTCAGAGTTGCAATTTTCTGTTAATGTAGCCTTACAATAAACTAAAATTAGTTCATCTAGTCACGTCTCCTGTCTGGTTTACTTGGGAGGGCTGAGAAACAAGGAGAGAACTTAACTTCAGTTTACAAGAATTTTGTTTTACTCTTTTTTCCTTTCCAATCCAATTCATTCTCCTTTCCTCCTATCTATTCCTGTCTCAAATTGTCATTTTTATAGAAACCTGATCAATGTAGAGAACAGTACAGATTAGGGGAATATTCCACATGTTGACTCTAACACAAATTGGAAAATAGGATTCTCATACATGTCTACATCACCTGTGTGAGATTCCTATGAAAACATTCTAAGATGTTATCATCCATGTAGAGCTATTTGCATGGTTTCTTGCTCTTTGGAACAAGTTAGGGACCGATCCCATAATAGCCACTGCTTTTCTAAAAGGTTCAGACAGGGTGACATCAGAGTCTTTCAAGTGCATTTGAAGCCATTGCTTATCAAATGCTAAACTCTCAATGTATTGTTCTATGCTTCTCTAGGCTGACTTTGGCCAAATCTGAAAAAACTAAGCAAGGTTAGTGCTTGGATAAGAAAATGCCCCAAAATACAGAAAAGTAAACTGGGTGGGAAGTTAGGAAAACATCTGTATTGTTGCCAGAACAACAACATAGATAGGTCCATGGGCACCAGGAAGTTTGAGTTTGATCTAGGGAAATGTAAATATAATGTAAATTCTTGGCATGGAATAACTCCACCTGCCCAAAGAGTTTACTTAATCTGTAGTTTGGCCACTTCATTACAGTGAGAGGAAGTTTCATTTTAAAACTGCAGATTACATCATCCTTGTTTCATCAGTCACCTCAACCATCTTGTAATATCTTATGCTCCTTCTCCCTCCTGCATCTATGGTTGCAAATCTGTGTCTCAACCTCCAAGAAGACAAAGCTCTTTCAGTGTTGTTGAGTAAGACCCAATGGCAACCTGCTGTTACGGTAAACTTCATTTTCATTTCATCTGGGATGCAATACAGAGGTCAAAATAGTCATAATTAAAAGATAAATGACCTTGGACACCACAGAAAGCTTTGCTGAGTGCAATTCATCTAGATACCTTCTGTTCTCATTCTCACTGTACTAAACACATAGATCCTTCAATCTTAAATAAATGACTGGAGAAGAATGCTACAGAAAAACACCTCAGTGCACAGGTGTAAACAGGTGTATTAGTAATTAGTGGGAGTTTGACCAACCTATGGAAACTTTTGTAAAGTCACTCTCTTGAAACCTCATTGACTGCTCTACAAATAAAACATTTATCCAGAGGTATAGTCAAGAATAGTTGAATGAGATGGAATAATCAGGACAATTAACTATCTCAACTACTGTTTTGAACATGAACTCATATGAATTATTATTATTTTTTTGCAAATTTGAACTGTGGTGCCTCTGCACCTCTTAACTTTTGATGTCACTAAATTGTTTTGTATGCAGTCAGACTTGGATGCCCATTCAAGGTAGCCTCCACCAGAGTCCACTATATTTGATACTCTCCTTCCATTTTTTTTCATTCCAGACAGAAAAAAAGGAAAGCCATGAAAACAGACTGAATAATGTACAAAACCAAATACTGAAACAAATGAATTTCACTAAAATGGGAATTTCAGTGAAATAAGAGTTTATCTAATATAGTATCAGAATCAGGATTGTAAGGATTTTGCCTTCTGTGGAACTGGACTTCCTTCTCATAATTCTATTACACATATGACCGCTTCTTGTTCTCTGAAACCCCAGGAACTCCACTCCATATTGACATGTGAACGAAACCCAGTGAGAATTCCTGATATTAATCTTTTCCCCTACACTTTTGCACAGACTGATTTTCTGTTGTAGAGCACAGACCAGCTTGAATCTTTAACCAAGTATATTTCTTCCCTTATTAGGGGCCGGGGGGGAGGGGCAGTGGAAAAGACAGAATATTTTTGACAGTAGCTTGAGGCAACAGGAAGGATTACTCCATTCCTCCTCACTGCAATGAAGGATATTCCAAACTTAGCTTTTTTTAATTCATGGCATATTTAGGACAGAGGTTCTTAGAGATGTGATGCAAAGGTATTCGTCACAATCCTGTAAGAATGGTCCATGGTTAATACCATTAACATAAAGGGAAAACCAAAACTACCTCATAGACACCACCGCTGCTGATCTTTTTATAGTTGGTAAGGCTTCTTATATTATTTAGTTATTTTCTTCCAGTCTTCGTGACATGGAATAAAATGAAATGGAATAACCTTTCTTTGGCTGGAGTAGGGGTAGGAAAATGACCAAGAAATTTGAGTTTTGTCCAGATTTTTTCAGGAAAAACTTTTGTTACTGTTGTAAACAATGTTTTAACAACTGTTATTTAAACAATACTCAACAATAGACAGATTCAGCTATATTCAATGTTAGCTTTCTTATAGGCTGAAAAAAATCTTTCCTGGAGCAGTAAAACCTATTTTATATATTTCTTAAAATCTGTTTAAAATCAGATTGTTCTGATATATTCCCTCTTGGCATAAAAACAGATATCACTCAGAATCAACCAAGTGGCTTGTTGATTATGCAGGTTGCATGGATTTGTACAGAGTTTAACACACACATACCGTATAAGCAATCAGAATGACTATTTTGGCACAGATCCAGTTTGCAGATGAATCTATATTCCCCATGCAAAATTGTAGAACATGAGCTGAGTCGTAGCACAATAGGTAAATGTGAACTGAGTGGGCTGTTAGCAAGTTGGTTTTCTGGCATAAACACCTATACAACCTCTTTATCATGTGTCAAATTCTTTACAGAGCACTCAGTTCATATTTTCAATATGTGATTTATTATTTATTATTATTATTTATTCACATTTCTAAACCGCCCCCTCTCCCAAAAAGGGACTCGGGGCGGTTTAGTCCTTACTGCATTCATTCATGACAATGCAGGAATAGGATCAGTAAAGCAAACCCCAAATCACTTACAGGATCTAACTGCCTTTTCTTGTTGGGAATTTCAGTTGCTGTAAATCCATTTTCTAAGGTCTAAACCAGCATCAAAGATATGTGAATGCAATGAATGTAGGTAAATGTTTAGCAGCTTGGAATTTGGGGTTGTCATGAATCTTCAAACAACCTTAGGGCCAAATCACACAAGGCAGTATAGGATTTGCAAGTGATGAGCAGAGGATTTGCTCACAGGCATCGTTATCTCATTATTGTTATTTGTTGCAAATGCATCTTTCCTGGAACGTTGATCGCAGAATTGCCTTTTATTGAAGAACTATCTAGCCCCTTGAGGGTTGCAACTGCAGCATCAACAGGGTACAAATCCAAGATGCCAACCTACGAAGAGAAGTCCATGTAGAAGAAGCCATTGCCTCCTTAATGGAAAGCAGTTAATCCAGCTTGAGGTGTGAAGTTGGCCAAAGTTCTCTTATCACATTACACTTGGGTGTTTTTTCCAAAGATTCTAAGAGCCAAATATGGACCGTTTTTACTCTAATTTTGAGAATAGTGAATCCATTGCATGAGAACATTCCAAAGGAAACATCAACTTTCAAGCTGCACATTGGCACATATTAAAATATGGTCAACTCTTCCTCTGCTATAGCCATGTGGTGCAGCTCTATTAGGACATTTTCAAAAGAAAGCTATCCTGTACCCAAATGAATGGCCTTGGGCTGGCTTTATTGCATAAACCCATCCTCTTATGAAAATGCATTTCAGGCTAAATACCAGATTTTATGCAGATTGAGAGGAAGGTACGCTGTACCTTTGCATCTTACTTATGAATCTCAAGGTTTTGCACAGTTAAATACTTCAAGCAATCTCTGTGCGCTCCAATCTTTTATATTTGGATATCAAATGTTTAGTTAACATTTATTTGACACTGTCACCAGAGATCCTTTCATTACAAATATTTTTCCCATTTCTGGTCAGCCATGTCTCTATATATGACATCACAATGAATCCATTACCAGTTTCTCAATATATATGTGACGTATATGATTCATATTACCTTAGTTGGTTTGCCTACTCAAGCAAGCAAACATTTTGGGCATTTTTCTTGCATATTACATTACTGGTCAGCATACATCCTTCCCCAACTCAATTGCTTTAGTTTTTCTTTTCTTTTCTTTTTTTAATGTCCATGAATTTCCTTCAAGCCACTGGACAATCTAGAATCACTATAAACAAGTATACTCTATAGTCTACTTAAGAAAATAGATATATTTTATGTAATAAATATTAAGATCCATGCAACAAATATCCATGCAGCTGTACTGTAATACTGGTTAAATGTCTCTGCAGAATAAATATATTCTAGGCCACAGCTTATTTGCTCCAGCATTTGAAACAATATGCTTTTCAGTTCTGCATATGTAAGTGACTGACCCCCCCCCCCCCAAACCAACAAAAATGTACGCTTTTTAAGAAACAAATATCTCCAGGATCCTGATGAGTCTCGACTAAAGAAACAACAACAACAAAAATTTTCCTACCAAACAGTGCCTCCTGCAATCCTCACACTGACATGCTGCAGTAGATGTATCCAATGCAGCATTTTTGGTTCAGAAGCATAACCTGCAAGGTACAGTCTCTCACTGGCATTTCTGATCTGGAAAACCTGAACTTTAAAAAGTAATTTGGAGAAATATTTCCTTTAATTAAACCATGCATGACCTTTTGTATAATTTCTGAAGCTTGAAAGCTATATAGTTGCATACTATTTCCTTGGAATAAATATTCTTTTGCATGGGTTGACTTCTATATTTTAAATCATGTTTATCTAGTTTGCATCTGTGAATAACTGTTGGTAACATGAAGAGGTTGTGGGTTTTGTTTTTCTTCAATGCCATTCATCTGATATTGTGACATAGTTTTGCCTTAAATGTTTGATATATTTGGAAACCCAGAAAACTGTATTAGAAAAAAAAATTGCATGAAAGCTTATTCAGCATTCAGTGTTAAAAAGAGTCACTTACACAACTATTGCTTTCCATGCAGAACCAATACATGTTGCAGAACATATTGTATTAACTACAGTGCAAGGTATTATGCAACATATGCAAATGTTCCACTTGAATTTTAAGTATATTATTAGGGTCCCCTCCTTTTTATTAGCTAAACATCGGTTAACATTTTAGTTATATTAACATAGTTTGTGTTAGCTAGGGTGCAATTGGCTGTTTTCAAGTTCTCCTCTCTAAAGTCCTCATTGCTATTATTCACACCTTCTTGTATCTCCATATAATCAGACTTACTAATAGTGGAGGCACTTCTGCTTTTCTTTAGGTCAGGGGAAGAAGGGATCTTTGGGCAGCTGGTTACTTGCAAGTATTGAGCTTGCTCCTCTCCTTCTGTCTCACGGTGATAGAAGTAGTTGAAATTGGACACTATAACCGGCACTGGTAAGGCAATTGTTAATACACCTGCAATGGCACACAAGGAGCCAACTATTTTTCCACCTATGGTCGTGGGGACCATGTCTCCATAGCCAACTGTCGTCATGGAAACCACAGCCCACCAAAAAGCATCGGGGATGCTTGGGAACTGAGATTCCCTCTCATCAGCCTCTGCAAAATAGACAGCGCTGGAGAACAGGATGACACCAATGAAGAGGAAAAATATCAAGAGGCCTAGCTCCCTCATGCTGGCCTTAAGAGTCTGTCCCAGGATTTGCAATCCCTTGGAGTGTCTGGAAAGTTTGAAGATCCTGAACACCCTCACCAAGCGGATGACTCGAAGGATAGCAAGAGACATAGCCTGTTGACCTTGCTGGCCGTCTTCTGGTTTCTCAGCCAGCTCTGTGCCAAGTGTGATGAAGTATGGAATAATAGCAACAATATCAATGATGTTCATAATATTGGTAAAAAACCCAGCTTTGCTAGGGCAGGCAAAGAATCTCACCAGGAATTCAAAGGAGAACCAAATTATGCAGAGTGTTTCTACTATAAAGAAGGGGTCTGTGAAAGATGTTTGCTGTTGAGACCCCATTGTGCTGTTGGAATAAGGGCTGGGGTTGCTACTGCTACCATGCATGTCTTCAGCATCATCACGGAATATGGGCAAGGTTTCTAAACAGAAACTTACTATAGAGATTAGGATGACCATGACTGAGACAATTGCTATAATCCTGGCTGGTCCAGAACTTTCTGGGTATTCAAAGAGAAGCCATACTTGTCTCTGAAATTCATTTTCTGGTAAAGGGCGTTCTTCTTCCTTGATGTAACCCTCATCCTCCCGAAACATCTCCATCGCTTCTTCACCAAGTTCATAAAACCTTATTTCTTCTGAGAAGATGTCCAAGGGTACGTTAACGGGCCTTCTCAGTCTGCCACCTGATTGGTAGTAATATAAAATAGCATCAAAGCTGGGTCTGTTTCTGTCAAAGAAATATTCATTCCGGAGAGGATCAAAATATCTCATTCTCTTTTTCGGATCTCCCAATAAGGTCTCTGGAAACTGAGCAAGTGTCTTAAGTTGTGTTTCAAACCGAAGGCCTGAGATATTAATAACCACTCTCTCGCAACATTCATGATCAGTTTCTGGGTTATAAGTGTCCTGAGGATGACCAGGCAAAGCTGCTGCTTCATCTGTGGGGTCTCCAGTAGCAACAGTCATATTTAGGCAGTTTTAATCAAAACTTTTATGAATATCTGGTGGTTGGGTGGGGTTCACTGAGATTGTAATATCCACCGGAAAGTTATGCACACGGGCTTTGATGTAGTTCATGAAAACAGGGAGTTCGTGAAAGTAGTCTTTCAGCTGAAAAATAAAGACAGAATAATATAAGCATTTTTTCTCACACTCTTAGCCAAGTGTGTGTGTTTGCATTCCATGTACAAAATTTCAATTGGATTTATTTGATCTGTATAACTTGAAGAAGGCCTCTGATCTCAAATCATGCCAAATCTGCATCATTTAAGAAAATAAAGATATCAGATGAAATACAGAAAGCTTTCTAACTGGCAAGTAGCTAATAATAGCATTGTTTATCCCAAACATCACAGCATATTCTAAGTGCTTCAAAGCCCTATCAGGCTTCATTCCCTGCACTAAAGCAGTAAGATGACCCACACGGCACCTGAGACTCAGCATTCACCTTGAGGAATTGGCCTGGTGGTTTAGAGATTGAGTTAAACTGTTATGTCAAACACTGGAGTGCATCATTAACATAGCGCAGTCTAGATTGTAACTTCTCAGTTCTACAACCCGGCTTCCTTCTCTTCCTACCTCTATCCATTGTCTTGGCAAGGTCTCCCTGTGCTCTTGCTGCAGTTCTGAATAGAAGTTCATCTTCTGTCATTGCCAAAGAAAGAACAGCTAAGGAAAAACAATCCACATTACCTCAGTCTCTGACACTGATTATCTGACCTTAGAGAGAAATACAGAGATTTGTGTTTCCAAGAGTCTCCTAAGTTCCTCTGACAATGTGTTGAGTCAGGGAGGGAGGGAGGGAGGGAGGGAAGGAAGGAAGGAAGGGTCTTGAAAGTAGAAGCTAGGTCTAATACTAAAGTAGGGCTTGCTTAATAAAAGAGAGGACTCCATCCCATTCTTTAAATCAGTGTCTATATGAACTGAAAACCATTCTTTATTATAGTGGGAAGATCCCATACTCAGCAAAAACCTGATGTCCCAGGTGTCCTCAAGAAGTATGACATTGCTTGGAAACCAGCTATTTGCTAAAACAGGAAGGGCTACAAAACAGCACTGATAAAGATTCAGTTGTTAAAGGCAGCCCTTTGCTCACTGAGTTACATTACAGGCTCTCGTTATCCAGGGTTAAAACAAGAGAAACAATTGTGACAGGGTGAAAAATAGATACACCTTTTTTTTCCCCTCAAAATCTCTCCCTCTTCCCTACACACCATGCACATCCAAAGACAAACACACACACACACACACACACACACACACTCACATTGCAGTGGCAGGAGTCTACACACCATTTGGCATCTGTGCTGTTTGCGGTTGCAGAGTCCGCTGCAGTGTAGAGTCTCCGCTGAGCTTCCTTTTCAGGGGGAAAAACGGAGCATCGTGGGCTCTGCCATGCGCTGCTCAGCCAGCTGCATCTGGGTTCCCATCAAAGAAGCACTGGACTTCATTTGGCATGCAGGACATGACCGGGGGGATGTTTTGCTTCTGAGCACCTGAAGAATATCCCATGTGCTCTCAAGATCTCAGCCCCCAAGCCCCTCTCCTGGGGTTGCCCTGCCCTTCGCTGGATGCTGCATCACCAGTCCTGCTGCCTCTGGTTGGACTTCTGGGAGGGGAAGGGATGCTCAGTGCCCTTAGAGCCACAGGCTGCTATACCGCCCTCTTCTCTCCGGACACGGTTTTTAATTCTTATTTGTTCATAAGAACAACCGAAGGCTTTCTCCTTCCCAGGAGAAACTCTCTGGCTTCCAATCCTCCACAGAAGACAGCTGCCCTCCTTCCTCGCAGCCAGGATGCAAGAATGAAGGCAGGGGAGGCAAGTAAAACCCTGCTCTTTCATCCGAGTTCCTAAGAGAGAGATATTTTTTCAGGCAGCTGACCTGTCCTTTTTCTGGATGCCCATCAATTCCAACAGTCCAGAAGGCTTAGCTGCAGATCGACTTCTGTTGGATTTCCCCACTGCCTCCTCTCTCCTAACCTCCCTTCTTCTTATGCCTTAGAAAAATAGTACAACCCTGACAAGCTTGCAGCCTTCAACTGTTATACTTAACCCCTTGGTTGCCAACGCAAAGTCATCGGAGGCATTGAGATGCTCCTTTCTTGCCCTCCCTCTTTCGCTCTCCTCCTCCTCCCTCCTCCTCCTCCTGTTTTGAATTGCTAAGAGAATCCCTTGGGAATGGAAGGCAATATTTCTGAATGCAAAATGGTAGAGATAGCTTACAATCCTGAGATGCACAAAATGGAACAAAAACACATGCAAGCTTGATGTTAGATTTGGGTTGTTGTTGTTTTTTACATTTCCACTTCATAATTACCCCAAATCATAAAGGTATCAATTTAAACCATAGCCCCAGCAGCTTAATTTTTATTTTAGCTGTCCTATAGAAGTCCACATCTTAATCCTACCGATTCCTTTGAAATGCCTCCTGTTTTCGTGTCATCTATCATTCATAGATATCCAATAGCTCCTTTCTCCCAGACCTCGTGCTATAGCTCAGCATTTCCTGAATTCTTGCATTGCATTACAGGGACGGAAGAATGATGTCTCATGCAAATAGGTTTAACCATCAAAGCTCTATTGAGATCATAGCCCTCTCCCTCTCCCTCTCCACCCCGTGTGTGTGTGTGTGTGTGTGTGTGTGTGTGAGTGAGCGAGAGCCATAGTGGGAAAATGACTATAAGGCAGACCTGGATGTATCACCAGGCCAGGTGTGTGAAGCATTTCCAACGCTACAGAGTGTCTGGCATCAGTTTAGAAACATGGATCTGTATATGGAGAAGGCCTTGTTTGATTTACCCCTTTCAGTTGAAATATGAAGCATCCATTTTCACAGTTTGAGGTCAACCTCTAGTGAACCCAGTGGGGAGCGGGGCGGGGGGGGGGAGGGCTTGAGTTCAGCAGCTTACAATTGGTTCTGCAGTTAGACATGCAAGGAATACATAACAAGCTTCCTGTTTGTGGTGCCCTTCCTTACCTGCAGAGAGAAGATGCTAACTTAAAAGGGCCAGAGAGCTTAGAGAGAAAGAGGAAAAGGGAGAGTAAACTTTAGCATCCCTGATAACATACGGACTATTGATCCAGAGAAGCTTCTACTGTTGTTTGTTAGGTTGCTTGCTTTCCTTTTTCACTGGGTCCTAGAGATTGGTTCCCAAGAAATACAGCCATCTGCTGTGGACTACTGCTGCTGCCCCCAAATGATATGGCTTGCTAATTCTGACATAATAATTAGTCACTAACCAAAGCAGTCCAAATGACAACATGGTAGAGAAAATGTCCTCGCCTGCTATCTCTTTAAGCGCATCTATACACACAACCTATGGGGCCTAGTACATAGCATATTATTTCTTTTTAATTCGTTTGTTAGATTAGGTCAGGGGTGTCCAAACTTGAGAACTTTAAGATTTGTGGACTTCAATTCTCAGAATTCCCCAGCCAGCCATACTGGCTGGGGAATTCTGGGAGTTGAAATCCACAAGTCTTAAAGTTCTCAAGTTTGGACACCCCTGGATTAGGTCTTTATTTCCTTCAGGAACTCAGGAGCAGTTCCCTTCTCCCATGTCTATGGAGATTCTCAGACATCCAGGTCATGATTGTCCCAAAGGTGCTTTTTCCAAAAGGCAACTTGGACTTTGTTTTCCCTTGAAGCTGCTCATCCAAGAAGCTTCTTCAGTTCTGACATCCTTTGTTTTATACAAGCATCTCGGTGACAGCAGTCTCAAACTGTACCTTCCACTCACAAACAAGCATCAACAAACAACACTACATCACAAAGTACTAGATAGCACTCCATGTGTGGATATATAATGAAAGTTCTAGCACAGTGATGGTGAAATTTTACAGCACCGAGTGACCAAACTGGAACTTGTGTGCATGTGAACCCACGCATGCCACAGCCCTGGAAACTTGAAATCCCGAAACCCCGGAAACTGGTTTCCGGTGTGCCAGCTGGTCTTTGTGTGCGCAGTAGCTCCAGAAACCCAAAGACCAGCTGGCCAGTGCACATGCGCACACCGGCCAGCTGGTCTTCTGGTTTCCGGCATGTGCAGGCAATGCCGGCCAGCTGGTCTCCACATGTGTTGGAGCGCCGGAAACCTGAGGTTTCTAGGGCTCTAGCACGTGCAAAGATCAGCAGGCTGGCGCACACAGAAAAGCAGCTGGCAATGGCACTGCGTGCCACCTCTGGCATCCATGCCATAGGTTCGCCATCACGGTTCTATCATCAGTATTTGATAAATTATGTCTATTACAAAATTAGAGGTTATCACTTCATCTTGCATTCGCCAAGTGATTAATATAAATACATGGTTCAGTCTGTAGCCCCAGTTCTCTTCAGCCCTCAACTTTACCTCTTCTGGGGTACCTGATCTGAGTTACCCAGCTACAGGTGACTTCTAGATGGCGGCCAAGAGATATAGGAAAATATCTTCTTAGATGCTCGTATCTAATGGTTATTTAGATTTATGCAATCCATCTCTGGGATCCATGCAGAAGGTATCACAAGCAAGCATAAACATGTGAGGAATTGTTTATAAATCTACCCATTAATATAATCAGCCATTAGCCTGAAAAAGATGTATGTATGTTAGTAAATATATGTTAGTAAATACAATACACAAGTGTTGTCAGTCAACGAAATCCAGTTCACACAACTATAAACGACCTCTGCAAATTAATAAAATACCATTAGAAAATATGTTCACTAGAATAACTCAGTGTGATAAAGTCAAGGCAGAAGTGGTAGTGACTTTGGGGACCCAGGAATAGCGTCCCTAGCCAGACCTTCAAGTCTTTGCGGGAAAAACCAAATACTTGGAAATCTTCTGCAGCATATTCAGCGCTGCTTGTTGTTTGGTCTAAATGAAAGAATGGATTTTCTGAGAAAAGTGAGACTTTTAGAGTTAGAAGTTCATGACCCGAGGTTTGGATGGCATTAAGGTGGACTTCAAACATTATTTTATTAGACATGCCATATTGAAAATATGGAATAGATATAAACTGAGATTGTATCCAAAAACACCTTTGTGGATCTCAGCTCAAAAAGCATATTACAGAAAAGAAATGGCCAATAAAGGTAAATGGTTGATATACTAGGACTTACTTGAAAATTAATATCCAAGGGGAATATAAAATAAAACCAAGAGAACAATTAATAGCAGAATAATATATATGTTAATGATTTCAAATAAAGACTTGTGGCATGGAGCAGAGTAAGTCAGACTTTGGAATGCCAATTGGTATTCATGATGAGCAATTGCTAATATGGACAGTTTTGTTGAGATTTAGTTAAAGAATGTATGATAAAGTGGGCTAAGAATTTTGGTTATCATATACGTGGATCAAGGAGAAAATATGTAGTTAAAGATGTTGAAATTTACATTGTGTTATGATCTCAAAGCATTTAAAAAAAATAAAATGATGTATTATTGGTACATGGCAACAGAGAAATTATCTAGAATGTTTATAGGCATTTCAAATGCATGTTGGAAATGTAAATGACATGGAGATTTTATCATGCTTGATGAACATGTAAACAAACAAAGAAAATTGGATACAAATATGTAATTTGATACAGAGGATTTGAAAGCTCAATATTCAAATGGAGTCAAAACATTTCTTTTTAGAGTTAATAAAAAGCCGTGGAAGATTATTACAATATATGATCACAGCAGCAAGATTATAGTATGTAAAGAAATTACTCCCTTTGGAGAACAATTGATGTAGTTGACAGAATTTGCTGGAATGGATAAATGGATAAATTAACTTATTTGATTAAAGAAAAGGCATTGTGTACATTTATTGCTGACTGGAAATCTCTTATAGACTTTTTGCATAAAAATGAAAAAAAATGAACTTATGATTTACAGTTTTGATGATTAGACAGAATAAATTATAGAAAGAAGAGTAATACGATGTAACTTTAGAGAGATGTTAAACTATATTTGCACTTGTAATTGCTGTGAAGAATATCAGAAGTCATTGTATACTTTTTTCTTCCTTTTCTATTTTTCTTAAGTTTTTTCCTTTCTGAAATTTTTGCTTTTTAATTTCTTTCCTTCTTTTCCCTTGCTTATTGCCTATTAGTTTGTGTTAGTTTTTATCCACTTGTTTAATTTTTAAAAAATAAAAATTGTTTTAAAAATCATCTAGAGCAGTGTTTTTCAATCTTGGCAACTTTAAGATATGTGGACTTTAACTCCCAGGATTCTCCAGGCAACATGATGTTGGATGAAAAATCCAGGTCCAATTTCAAACTGGGAATAAAATGGAGGCTGATTGGGAAGAAAGAATCTGTTTATTGGTGAACAGAACTACACATATACAGCATGCAGTTCTGGGACAGCTGACAAAATGGAATTGAGAGTAGGGAGGGTTTTTATACCTTTTTGATTTCTATGGAGTCATGTAGGATCATGGCTGGCTGTATAGGCAAAAAGGTAAATGCAAATCCTAGGTATTTGTCTGAGCTAATCTTGTCTTGCCTAATTGCTTATCTGGAGTTTCTGTCTGACCCAATCTTTCTGAATGGATTACCAAATCTGCTGACCTCCTCAGTTTCTGTTTGGGGCAGGGAGTCTGGTGCTGGTTTCTGCCTCCTTTAATATTTTTTCCCCATTTCTCCTTTAGGGGAAATATTCTATCCTGTCTTTTTAATATTCCCAAAAATATTTCTTTCCCTAGGAGGGCGGGTGGGTGGGTGCTGACTTTCTACAATAGTCTGGATAAATATTGATCTAGATTTTGCCAAGGATGGATGGCCAAATGGATATAATATCCGTCTTTGTTTTATTCAATACAAATGTCTGTGTTTCTTTCCATGAGTTGCTTCTGTTTAATCTTGCAAATAAAATGTACCCGATAAAGCAAATATAAAATCAGTAGACTCAGATTCTATCAGTCAAATAGTGGAAGATGTACAATTTGAAGGCTCATTTTTCTAAAATGACTTTCCCCATAAAATGATCTTTACCCTTTGTATTCTTCTTTTGAATATACTCCTACATGGCAAAATCTGACATATAACAAATTCTGGAAATATTGTTCTTTGCTTTCTGATAATATCCGGCCTCTTTGGAGTACTATAAACCCACTGCATAATCACAACATTTAAAAAAGATGGATACAGTAGTGGGTTCCTACCGGTTCAGACCGGTTCGTAGTGGGTTGGCGGCTGGGTCACTGGAACCGGCAGCGACCCAGGCCTGCCACACCACCAAACCGGTCCCCCATGGCGCCGGCGGGGACACCATCTTGTTTTTCAGTTCTACGCATGCGCAGAACAATTTTAACTGCACTGTGCATGTGGCACGCACACGAGAGAACTGGCAGTAGTGCCTGCCAGAACCCACCCCGGATGGATAGTTTATTCTTCAACCATTTAGAAATCATAGTTTTGGGTTTTTTTTTTAATTTATAATGATATTTTTCTATATTCTTGCAATATTTTTAATGAAGTTTTCATACACAGGTATACATGTCAGGGCTATCTACGGAATATGTTAAATAATGTCAAAATGGAGCTGTAATCAATATCTACCTGCTTTCCATTTGTATCACAGGTGAAGCTCCAATCATGGCCACCACCCCTTTCCCACCAGTTGAGTGCATTATTATTTCTTTTCTTACTGGTTTCATAGCTTGAATCATTTTTAGAAGAGGGAGAGGATGCTGTAGCTGGATTGAGCATTCAACTGCCAGACAGTAAAAACACCAATAGCCCTGGGAGCCGAGCTGATGAGAAGAACAAGTAGAAGAAAGAACAGGCTCAGCATCACGACAGCTTCAACACTGCAACATTCAGCAAGTATTTTTAAAGGTTTGGTTTACCTGTTAAATATAGGTTATGACTATTCAGCAGCTGGAAAGGCAGAATCTGCAACTATTGAACCTAGGGCAGCAGTCTTTATTATAAGCAATCAATGATTTGGCATTGGCAGGCCAAATGTCCATTAGAAGAGAAGGAAGGGTAGAAATGTGAGAGCTATTTCCCCTATCAGTGACCTTGTCGGCTGTTATGCCATATGATGTAATTCCAACTTCTAAAGTATCTGTAATGTCGGAGAGAAATAAAGCAGAGATCATTCATGATTTAACAGTAGATGAGACCCTGACCTGGCTTGTGCAATGGATCATATGGGACTAGCTTCTCCCAACTAGGCAAGATGTAGTGTAGTAGTATGAGTGGGAAGGTGATGGTGCAACTGTGATTAATAAGAACTAATATGTTTGTGACAGAACTGATTCATAATTAATGCATGTGCTCTAGTCTTCAGGCCAGCAACAGATTGGTTTGGCATCCCAGTCACTATGCTATCTAATAATCTGATATAATGCAAAATGTGGGGAAACCTCAGTATTTACTCTGGGACTGGTTTGTCTAGAGCTGGTCAGGAGTCTATAAGTCTCATGGACTTTTTCTGATTAGTCATATGTCTAATGTATGATGTTAGTCACAAGATGAATATGATATTTTGTTTTGATCAAAGACCTGTTCCCTGAGTGGTAATCTTTAATGTTATGGAAGAATTAGCATCTAAAGAACACTGAACTACTACTCATCTTTCTACAGGCATTGGGTATATCAAGATCCATCTACTGGTTTCTACTGGATCCCAAGGAATCTTGGGTTTTTTACTGTCCTTCCAGTAAGTTGTTCATTGCCTACTTGATACATGGAATAGAGACCTTGCTGCTGATAATTGCTCCTAGGGTTTTTTCTCCCCTGTAATCTCCTTCAGAGATGATCCCATGCAGTGGTGTATTAACCATTAAGCAGACTAAGCATGTGCTTAGGGCTCCAGGCCCAAAGGGGGCACCATAAAGTCGAGAAAGAAAAAAAACCTAATGAAGCTTGGCTTCGTTTGTACAGTATATACAAAGGAGGGGGGCACCAAGATTTGACAGCACTTAGGGCACCGGTGAGCCTTAATCCGCCACTGATCTCATGGTACGCAGAATAAACTGTAAAAGTTTAAATTGCAAGACCAGAAGTGAAAAAAGTTTATTTGAATCTGATTAAACCATAGAATAGAACCCATTTAAAGCTTGTATTATGGCTAACCACAGTGAAAAAAGCAGAGTTGCACATATTCAAAGGCTGCTAAGATGCTTCAGTTGTGGAGGATGTACTCCTGTGCCACTGCCTTTTCTCACTGAGTTTGCAGAATTCCACTGGTTTTGTTCTGATGTTTTTATATGAATTATATTGTGGATAATATCATATTCATAGCGATCTAGATTCCACCGCTGATGCAAAGTTATTTACAAGGCTGCCTGGTAACTCATCTTATATAAATCAGGCTACTTGGAGAGGTACTGTATGTTCCAGTACATTTATCTGGATCCTTCTTGAATTTCTCTTGCAATGTTAGTTAACATTATTAGTGCCTCCCTATGGAGGCCAGGAGGTTTTGTTGCTTGAAGGAGCAATAAAGCAATTATTAGATAAGCAATTATTAGATATTTTTTAAAAGAACCTCTACATTAGATTCCCCCCCCCTCCCGATGGGGCATTAAAGACCTTTTTCCAAACTTTCATGACAGTGTAGTTAGTATTTCTGTTACAGAGGCTTCATTTTCAAATGTTTCAGAGCAGCTTATTGGATTGAGATTGCCTTGATGAGCCTAATAAACTACCTTTATTGGAGGATTTATAGAAGTATGTTAGTTCTTCTTGATTTCTCAAGGGTTTTTAATGCCTGTAACTATCATCCCTGTAATTAGACTGCTTGAGAAAACTGGGAATAGGACCCACTGCTCTACAGTAGATCTATTGTTTTCTTTTAGGTAAATTCCAAATACTGTAGTGTCGTTTGCAGATTTTTGCTCCTTGAAGCTATTATGCAGACTCAATTTTTTTAAAAAAAATATCTACATGAATGTCACTACGTTAATTGTTTACTAGCCGGACTGAAAGAGTTACTGCGCAGGTCTGGATGGGCAGTAACAGACTCAAACTCAACCCCTCCAAGACGGAGTGGCTGTGGTTACCGGCGCCCCGGTTCAACCAGTGGGTTCCATCACTGGCCATCGGGGGCGAACAGCTGGCCCCCGTGGAGCGGGCACGCAATTTGGGCGTCCTCCTGGATGCCCGGCTGTCAATGGATGACCATGTGATGGCCGTGGCGAGGGGGGCATTCCACCAGGTTCGCTTGGTGCACCAATTGCGCCCCCTATTGGACCGGGGCGCCCTGCGCACAGTCACCCATGCACTGGTCACGTCCCAACTGGACTATTGCAATGCTCTCTACATGGGGCTTCCCTTGAGATGCACCCGAAGGCTGCAGTTGGTCCAGAACGCGGCCGCGCGGGCAATTATGGGAGGTACCAGATACTCCCATGTAACACCTCTCCTGCGCGGGCTGCACTGGCTACCTGTGGCTTTTCGGGTGCGTTTCAAGGTGTTGACTATCATCTTTAAAGCGCTCCATGGCACAGGACCTAGCTACCTGCGGGATCGCATCCTGCCCCATACATCCCTGCGGCCGATTCGCTCTCACAGGGAGGGACTCCTCCGGGTGCCGTCCACTAGGCAGTGCCAGCGGGCGACGCCCAGGAGTAGGGCCTTCTCTGTGATGGGCCCGACCCTCTGGAATGACCTCCCCCCCGACATTAGAATAACGACCGATCTCCGCTCCTTCCGTAAAAAACTTAAGACCCACCTGTTTAACTTAGCTGGCCTGGCCTAACTGTAGCTTTTGTGTCCCTCTAGCCTATATTTTAAATTTTAAATGTTTAGGGATAGATTTTTTAGGTTGTTTTAATTTTTGACTATAACTGTACAGCCTATCATATAATTTGTTTTAATGAGTATTTATAATTATCTAAGTTTGTATATTGTTTTATTGTGGTCTGTACACCGCCCCGAGTCCCTTTGGGGAGAGGGGGCGGTCTATAAATTTAATAAATAAAATAAATAAATAAATAAGCCTTTATCAGCAAATGATTTATTGCGCATGCTTAACATGTTTATACTCATCACACATTCCAGAGACTTCAATGAAAACATAGGGCAGATTATTGGATTTGAAAACATATCCCTAATTCATAACCACTAAGCTTAAGGGTAAATCTCTCTCCATGAGGTTGCATTTTCATCTTGACCAGAAATTTCAGATGATACAAAATTAAGTACCCAAGTTGGTCTCTGGAAGAAGTGAAAGAGATTGCTTTACCTTTGACTAAAATGCTGCACTGAATGCCAATTTGTTTCTGGGGAAAATGTGAAGTGCTTGCTATTACTGTGCTTTTAAAGCCCTTCAAAGTGAGGTCCAGGTTACTAGAGAGGATACCTCTTTTCGTATATTTCCCACTCTTCCTCACCCCACCACTTCTCCCTCATGGAGATTCTCTGAGGAGATTTGGCTAGAAATACCACTGACGTTAATATCATCTCCTCTTATCTGGGGATCAAGCCTTCTCAACAACTCCCACAAAATTTTATTTATTTTATTTTATTTATAGAAACGGAAAACTGAGAGCAGGTGGGGGGGAAGCCCAATGATCCATCAAGTCTTCTCTTTGAGCTTTTATTTGTTTTTGCTTTCTTTATAATTAATTATTAATTTTCATTTATTTAATTTACTTTTTCAACATTTATTTATTTCTTCTAATTTTTGTCAGATGATGAACTCGTGTTTATCCCAAGCATGTTTAAACTCAGCTACTGATGACTGACCCACTACTTCGGCTGGAAGTTGGTTCCAAGCTCCCACTACTCTTTCTGTGAAGTAATACTTTCTAACATTGCTTTTCCCTCCTATCAGTTTGAGGTTGTGTTCTTGACTTTTGCTTAATATTGATTTAACCAGCTTTATAACTAGCAATAGCAATAGCACTTAGACTTATATACCACTTCACAGTGCTTTACAGCCCTCTCTAAGTGGTTTACAGAGTCAGTTTATTGCCCCCAACAATCTGGGTCCATATTTTACTCACCTCGGAAGGATGGAAGGCTGAGTCAGCCTTGAGCCTGGTGGGATTTGAACTGCCAAATTGCAGTCAGCCGGCAGTCAGCACAAGTAGCTTGCAGTTCAGCACTCTAACCACTGAGCCAACGAGGCTATTAAATAAACATATAAATTATATGTTTATAATTTATAAACATATAAATTATGTTTATAATTAACTCTAGGTGGCAAATATACCTAATATTCCCTTCTCCTATTATTTCCCTCACAACCAACCCTGTGAGATGAGTTGGGGTGAGAACATGTGACAGGCCCAAAGTCCCACAGTCGTTTTTTCAATGATTAACTCAGAAGAGCCTGCTGGTTTCTAAACTGGCACCTTAACTATTACATCAAACTGGCTGTTTCTGCTTGAATTGAGGGGATTATCTCTTCTTCTTCTTTTTTGCCTTTTAAAAAAAATCCTAAAAATAGGCATTTGTGAGTGTTTCAGATTGAATTGATTCAGACCAATTTGCATCAATTAGAGGCATCAAACTGACTGAATCAATCAAATACATCGGAATCTACTGAGACAGATTTGGATACATTTTTTGCAAAGTGTTCCTGCATTTCAATGATCTAAGTCTATCCAAACTGAAATAGGCCCCATTCAATCAATCTGCTAAAGCGATGTGAACTTCCAAACCCGAATTGCTCATTCACACGAAAAGGACACTAGTGTTTTTAAAAAGGGTGTGAAAAGAGATTCTTACTTTTTAATTAATACATTAAAACCAAATATGTTTTATTCTAAACTGTAAAAGATTCCAGTAGTTAGTGATATAATCCTTTCAGTAAGGAAATAGGTAAACCGTGAGTTGCTTTATGAAATTGAGCAAAAAGAAGAAGAAGAAGAAGAAGAAGAAGAAGAAGAAGAAGAAGAAGAAGAAGAAGAAGAAGAAGAAGAAGAAGAAGAAGAAGAAGAAGAAGAAGAAGAAGAAGAAGAAGGCCTCATCAGAGTTACTACTTGCCATTGACATTGCCAACATATAAATTCACTAGGCAGTAGTAAGTGGTGGTGGGAGATCCAAAAGTCAAGATGTGGCTTCAGCAACTGCAGTTTGTAACCCCACTTGTTTACAAATTATGGATACTTAATTCAAACAGAGTTCTGATACAGCCAGACATCTTTCTCACAGGTGCTGCAATTCCATTTTAAGATTTCTTCCTTAACTAAAAATTGCCACAGCTTTTCTAAACATCGCCTTAGATCTCGTGTCCATCTTGCATTTCATAGTTTGCTTACCAATGCATCCCCTTATTTTTTTTCTGGTCCAGCTTGTTGAATAGCTGCTATCAAATTCCACACACAGTCATCAACACAGCAGCATTTTGAGGCATTTTTAATGAGAAACCACAATGTGGCAGCAAAGAAACAGAACAAATTCAAAAACCTTGTTGTAAAGTTGTGGCCAGGTTTGCAACTCGGTGCTGGTAACTCTAGAGTAAGACATTTCTGACAATTCATAATATTGATATATAATATATAATAAAGAACAGAACTAAAATGGAGTTACAGAAATTGAAATTCATTACAACATGATCCTCTGTTATTGCTTTCCTGTCCTATATAAAGTCTTCTACCTTAACATTTGTGCTTATTAAACTCAGGTTGCTTATTTGCAAGAGTTTTGGAATAAACACAAATAACAATATAATTATTCTTGGAAAATCCCTCATATAAAATAATTGCATATCTGGGTAGGGTAAAGGTAAAAGTTCCTCTCACACATATGTGCTAGTCGTTCCTGACTCTTCGTTTCAAAGCCGAAGAGCCAGCACTGTCCGAAGACGTCTCTGTGGTCATGTGGCCGGCATGGCTAAATGCAGGGAACACTGTTACCTTCCCACCAAAGGTAGTTCCTATTTTTCTGCTTGCATTTTTACGTGCTTTCGAACTGCTAGGTTGGCAGAAGCTGGGACAATTGATGGGAGCTCACTCCTTACACGTCACTAGGGATTCGGACCGCCAAACTGTTTTCTGATGGACAAGCTCAGCATCTTAGCCACTGAGCCACTGTGTCCCATATTTGAGTACAACTATTTTAATTATGGATTACAATGTATAGAATAATCTTTCAAAATTAAGTGTTGGGGTATTTATCCCAGTTAAAATGGCTATAAATTGTCTGAGGAGTCCTTTTTAAAGAATGCCTTGAATTGTAGAAGATCTCTGTATTGTTTTATTTTATTTTCCAATAAAACCAGATCCTAGAAACATCTCTGGATGGAAACTATAGCTCTGAACGGAATATTAAATGCAGTATTCCAGATCTAAAAGAGACCCACTGGTGCTAGAGTTCCACACTATAATTTCCTCTCCAAATACATGGCTAGTAATGTTGGCTTTCTTGGTACCACAGTAATCAATAGTTGTGAGATTACTATTTCTAGGCATATCAACCATCTTGACTTTAAGTACCATGAACACCATCAATTGTTTTTTAGACTCTTGATTCTTTTAGATACTTTAGTCAATCAATGGTTTTCATGTTGATCTCCTTCACTGAAAACCAAAAAGAGTTTTCTGATCATGTAAAGACTTGTGAATACAGTATTCATTTATCTCCTTTGTCATACATATAATGTTTACTCCCAAATTAATAGTTGTGTGTGTGTGCATGCGTGCGTGTGTGTGTGTGTGTGCGTGCGCGTAACAACATGGAAAAAACACAACGAGTGATTCCCAGCCAGCTACCAATTCTCGGAGTTTAAGTCCACACATGTCTTAAAGTTGCCAAGGTTGAGAAACACTGACCTAGAGGATCTCCAGGGAAATGACAATTCATTTTGCACTGTGCACCCATGTCTGTTTTGTCAAGAGATGACACTCTGTGGCTGGGTGTGATGGGCAATGTCTTTACTCTGAAATCTGTGCCCTGTAGTCCTGCTGCAAGGTAACCTCTATAGCTTTGCCCCGGAAGTCCTTTTGTTTAACAGTGAAAACCTTAATACCATTAAAAGCTTATTTTATCAGCCAGAAATGTTCGCTCCCTGATTTCTGAGAGACAAAGCATATGTGGCGCTGAATAAATAGCAGCAGTGTCGTTGATCCTTTCCATCTTGGTCCATGTTAGAGAATACCCACATGTCGCCATTTCTATTCCTCAGCCTTTCAATTGATTTTTAAATGAGTTGCACAATCCTCTCCATTCTTGCTGAACTCAGGATGCCAAGAGCAGGTCGTGTTCTCTTCAGCCAGCCAGCCGAAAGCAAATATCATCCTGCAATCAATGCCATGCCCCCCTCCCCCACTAAGCACCTGGGGCCCCTGGAGTAAGAAAGATCTGCCTCCTTCCACCTAATACAAAAATCAATTACTACCCACTCCTTGCCCACTAGCCTTCTTCATTTCCAAAGCCACTGGACGTTGCTTTCTATCTGTCTGCTGGTTTATTTTAACCCCACATACAGTGGGGGAAGTGGATATTAAAATGAAATCAGAAGAAACATGCGAGCATTCCCAGCAAATGCATCTAACAGAATAACAGAGTTGGAAGGGACATTGGAGGTCTTCTAATTCAACCCTCTGCTCAAGTAGACAAATGGTCATCCAAACTCTTCTTAAAAGACTCCAGAGATTGAGCACCCACAATTTCTGAAGGCAAGCTGTTCCACTGACCAATAGTTCTCACTATTAGGAAATTTCTCCTTAGTTCTAGGTTGGTTTTCTCCTTGATTAGTTTCCATTGATTGCTTCTTATCCTGCCTTCAGGTGATTTGGAGAATAGGTTGACCTCCTCTTCTTTGTGGCAGACCCTTTGAGATCAGGATCTAGAGTCACCCAAAGTAAAACATCAGTATTATACCACCTATAACATGTGACCTGTGTTTTGACCCTGAATAATGCTCTTTTGGGTGTCATACATTCTTTTATGTGTGTTTACCCCATTGCTGTAAAATATGGCATAATCCTTGGTGTCTTCCTTAAAAGACCAACCGATAGCCCACTTGCAGGAATGGATGGCATAATTGGGAGGACAGGCTATGCAGTAAAGATATTATATCCTTAATGTTTATGGTCTCAGCATCAGACTCTCCCCATTAGAATATTGTTTAAACATTGAACATTAAATAATGAAAAACAGTCTCACTATTTAGCTGGAGAAAAGATGAGCACAAAAATATAGGTTGTTTTAGTCCTAAACTACTATTCTAATATAAATATAAATATAAATATAAATATAAATATAAATATAAATATAAATATAAATATAAATATAAATATAAATATAAATATAAATATAAATATAAATATAAATATAAATATAAATATAAATATAAATATAAATATAAATATAAATATAAATATAAATATAAATATAAATATAAATATAAATATAAATATAAATATAAATATAAATATAAATATAAATATAAATATAAATATAAATATAAATATAAATAATATAAATATAAATATGTTATAGATATATATATTTGTTATAGATATATATATCTTTCTCAGCTGCTTTTTACACACATAGATTGTATTTCTAACATCGGTTGGATTGTTTGTGTTTATTTGAACTGGGCCGTAGAGACCTCTGAAGGAGAAAAGTAAGGTTGTCAGTGTTGGTTAATTGCCATATAAAGCTCTGCATTGTTTGTAGTCATTTGCACTCCTTCTGTTAGCCTGGCTTCGGAAGCCATTTAGATGTTATTTCTCTCTCTCTTTCTTTTTTTTCAGTCCACATTTAGTTGCTCGCAGGAGATAATGTAAGATATGATTCAGAAAGCGATGGGGAAAGTGCTAACTTTCAAATGCATCTACCATTGGCTGCAAGGTCCATGTGAATGAATTCAAAAACATCATGTGAATAATTAACTTTGAGATTCTTGCCAGGCTTAGGATAGCGTGTCTTGCTGCCCCCTTGTGGAATGTAATGACCTGGCGAAAAGAAAATGACACCAAGCATCTCTTTCTGCATTTGCCAGTGCAGTATTTATTGCAGTGTTTAATAGCAACATTCTTCTCCTGGATGATAGCAATCAAACCTTATCTGTCAGTTTTCTTTTAAAGTGTTGTTCAAGGCTTTACCTCCACCAGAGTGCTAAGGGGCAGATTCCCATGGAAACAAGTATCTCTGGTCATACATCAGTTGCTCTAATGTGCCAATCAAAAAAAAAGGGAGATTTATTTCCTTTCGTGTTCAAAATTGCCACCTTTTTCCCCCCTGGAATGTCTTTTGCTCTTTTACACTCAATCACTTTCAATATTTCAGATTATTCATAGGCAGGCTAGGAAGAGGCCATCTGACATTTTTGCAGTTGGAGGCACAACAGCCTTTAAGTACAATAAAAATAATTGGCCACTGTGTTAGTCTCCTGCGAATTCTGAAGTTGAATTGATGAGCTATCCTTCAGTTGACAGAAATCTGTCAATTGAAGGACAAGGACTCCTATCTCTATTGCCACTTCTTGCCCATTGTGCTGTGTTCCCAGTACTTGAATACTGCCTGACTTTCCTCCAAGACATATGCAACAGTCTAACATCAGACTATCCTTGGACAGTATCCGAAAGAGGGAGGAATCGAATAGTAACTGCAGGAGCTTAATAATATTATGCTACAAGCTCTTCCCCCTTGGACAGTGCAATGCGAGTATCAAAGAGCTGGGGCTCTCTTAGGTCATAATTCCACCAAATTGTTTCACCATTCTGCTTTCTCTAGCCCACCAACTCTTGTGGGCACTGCTGGTGTGCTATAACATCAATGCAAATTTTTAAAAACTGAAGTTTTTCTCACTTGAAGTCCAGGGATGGGATTTAGGTAAATTATGAAGCCATGCCTAATGGTATGTTAGAATGTTCTTAGGAGATGGTGAAGAGCCACAGCAGAGGAGCCATTCAGCTGGTTCTCTCTGGTTCAAGCAAACTGGCTGCAGGAGGCTCCGCCCACCCCCTCCGATATAAAGCACCAGCACTGCACATGTGCAGAAGGCAGTGCGTGTGCGCAGACATAGCACTCGCACACGTTCACATTTGCAACCGGAAAGGAAGGTGAGTGAATCCCACCGCTGAGCCACAGCCAAGTGAATAATCAAGAAAGAGATGGCTTAGCCTGCAGAGGTATGTGGGTATGGCAAACGTCCCAGAAGGGACCTTCTCTAGTTTCCTGGGCCGTAAAGGCAACAGGGGAGAAATGTACTTTCAGACTTGCAACACTCTGTTAATCTAACCTTACCATAAAGTAGAATTAAATCATCTGTGACCAGGAACGTGCGGTCAGGGGAGGCAGGGGAGGCAGAGCCTCACCTCTCTTCATGAAATAATAGTATATAATATTATATACTATATACTTTTATATATATATATATATAAAATATTATAATATTATATACATCCGGCCGGCCGCACCCGGGAGCTGTGGAGGCAGAAATGTTGTCGGTTCTCATTGTTCCCCAGTCGCTTTCGTGGCTTCGTCATCCTGGAGCGCCGACAACATTTCTGCCTCCGTAGCTCCCGGGCGCAGACGGACGGATGTAGCCAGAGCGACGCTGAGGCGGTCTGGGAGGACGAAAGAGCGAGCGAGCGATGGAGGATCAGGCAGCCTGATCCTCAGAAGCTCGCCCGCCAGACTGCCTCGGCGCCACTCTGGCTACCTCCGTCTGTCCGTGCCCGTGAGCTGCGGAGGCAGAAATGTTGTCGGCGCTCCCAGATGACAAAGCCACGAAAGCGACTGGGGAACGACGAGAACCTTCCTGCCTCTGCTGGACTTTGCGCACTCCTCGCGACTGCAATATACGTCCAGAAGCGGCTTTTGTGGCTAATGGGGTTTGGGCTTCCAGCCCAACTGCCCCTGCCACGTCTGGATGTCTATTGCAGTTGCGAGGAGCGTGCAAAGTCCAGGAGAGGCAGGAAGGTTCTCGTCGTTCCCCAGTCGCTTTCGAGGACTGCGGAGCGCGAGCTGGCAGAGCACGCTCAGGAAGGCGGGGAATAGGATCACGTGTGCTGGAGGCTAAGGCAGCCTCAGCCTCCAGCACACGTGGTCCCATTCCCTGCCTTCCTGATGACATCACCAGCCTCACCAGCCATAAACCTCACCGCACGTCACTGTGTGACTTATGGCCATTTTTCACACCTATGGCTATTGCAGCATCCCCATGGACACATGATCAAAATTCAGACACTTGTCAACTGAATCATAATTCTTATGGTTGCAGTCTCCCAGGGTCAGGTGATCCCCCTTTTGCGACCTTCTGGCAAGCAAAGTCAACGGGGAAGCAAAGTTCACTTAACAATTACATTACTATCTTAACAATTGCAGGGATTCATTTAACAACTGTGGCAAGAAAGGTTTTAAAATGGGGCAAAACTCACTTAACAAATGTCTCACTTAGCAACAGAAATTTTGGGCTCAATTGTGGCCGTAAGGCAAGGACTACCTGTATGCAGTGACGTGCGGTGAGGTTTATGACTGGTGAGGCACTGACACAGTGCTGGGTTTCAAATATTTTTAGACTTGTGGACTTCAACTCCCAGAATTCCACAGCCAGGCATGCTCAGTTCCAATTTAAAGCGACAGCATTTGTTTTTCTCCTTTGCTCCTTCTTTCTTTTTCTTTTTCTTCTCCTTCCCCTTCTTCCTCCCTCTCTCCCTTCCTCCCCCTCTCTCAAACACACACACACACACACACACAGAAGTTGGATTGGACTATCTCTCCTACCCCTTCCCTCTCTCACTCACTCTCAAACAAACCCCCACACACACAAAAGTTGGATTGGATATCTTTTCCAGTGGCTTGAAAGCAGCTCCTCTGCCATCCCCCCCCCCCATCCCCCTGCTGCCTTTCCCAAACACCTCCACCATTGCAAATGCAGCCTGCTGTCTGGGTGGGAAATGCCTGGAACACAATAAAGCTCACCCACCACCTCCTGCTGGCAGGCTGGGGTGAGAGGAGAGGCAGAGAAGCCGGAGGGGAGCCGAGCCGAGCCTTCCAAAAGAAAGAGGCTGGGGGGAAGTGTGTGTACTACATCATGGCTCTTTGCCTGGCTTCCTGCCTCCTCCTGTGGTCTCCTCAGTGCTCGCTTGTGCTCTCCCTCCCCAAGTGTAGTTTGATTGCAGGTGGAGCCACGTTGCCTTTTCAAACTTGTAATCAGTGAAGCTGGGCTAGATTTTTATATAGTTTTTTCCAGCTGTGTGTGTGAGAGAGAGAAATGAATGGGGGCCTGGGGAGGAAGTCACTACACTTGGGGAGGGAGAGCACCAGTGAGGTTAAGCAGAGTTGATTGCAGGTGGAGCCACGTTGCCTTTTCAAACTTGTAATCAGTGAAGCTGGGCTAGATTTTTATATAGTTTTATCCAGCTGTGTGTGTGAGAGAGAGAAATGAATGGGGGCCTGGGGAGGAAGTCACTACACTTGGGGAGGGAGAGCACCAGTGAGGTTAAGCAGAGTCATCCACGGTGAGGCAGCAACTAGCTCAGCTTTTTCCTTTTACTTTTTTTTTTCATGATGAGAGTGGTGAGGCTCTGCCTCACCTGCCTCACCTGACTGCACGTCACTGCCTGTATGTATATGTATATAAAAGTCCCAGGGTTAAAATCATCTTCCACCTGTGTTTCCCTATGGACCTGGAGCTGGTGATTTCTCTGCGGGAGAAGTGGTTGCCATCTGTACATTGTTATTGTAACACAACTGTCTAGTCCCAGGCCATCTGCTTCAAACCTTGCTCATTCATGAAATTATGAAAGTTACTTCCACACATTTTAAAGGAAGCAAATTAAAAAACCTCCAAGTATCTCCAACCATTCTGGTGTATATATTTGGATTTTTTTTTTGGCTCGTGTTATCAACACTCTCTCTGTTTTAAATGTGCATGTTGTTCTTTTAAAAGAGGTGATCTTGAGTTCCTGGAATCATTGTTAAGCAATCTGATTAGCTGAACACCACGTCTATTTAAAAGCTTTTAAGAGGTATTGGTACCAAAGCATTGGAATGAGCAGACTTTTCTGCCTTATGAAATGTCTTCCAATTCACAATTAGAATAGCCCCAACTCTATTGGCTTTTTGCAAAGCTTTGAAAACTTGGCTATGTACAGGACTGGGACTTTGAAAGTGTTAAGGACACCATTATTTGGCTTTACTATTAGTTGTGGGGTCCTTAGTGCTCTCTGGTTGCTTTCTTGCAGATGTTTCATTACCAAATATATAATGAGTGCACTGATGATGTTACCTAATTTGGTAATGAAACAGCTGCAAGGAAACAACCAAGCTCAGAGAGGACTAAGAACCCCACAATTCAGCCCTGAGCTACAAATACTCTTTTATATCGGTTACTATTAGTAGATTAATCATCATGGATGCTGTTTGTATTTATTTCTTTTGTGGATTTTTAATTGTTTTTGGTGTTTTTTAATTGTTTCATAATTTTAGAATTATAATTCACTTGGTTGAGTTGAGAAGCTATAGAAAATGAATGAATGAATGAATGAATGAATGAATGAATTTAGCATTCTGTTTACAGTGATATCTTGATACTCAACTGCTTTGAAACTCATCATTTTTGGTACTCTATGCATTTTGACACAAAGTTTGTCCCAGTGCTCATCGTTTGGTACTCAGTGCACAAGCTAGAACTGGTCAGTGTCAAATGCCTTGTGACTCACTACATTATTCCTTATGGTACTTGGTACTTGGTACTCATCGTTTTTGGTACGCATTACACCTCCTGCAACCAATTAATGATGAGTACTGAGGTACCACTGTATTCCTCTCTCTATATAAAGTGATAAGATTAAAAAACAGGTGTTGGATTTGGCCATTCTGACACATTTATATTGTTTCTGAGTGTTTTATATAAACTCAGCCTCCCCTTCTCAGCCACTATTGATGGAATTTTCTAATGTTTATCAGTTTCCTGCAATTTTGGTTGTCAAATGAAAATATTATGACTAATTTGTACGTTCATAAGTAAAAATATAAGCTGGTTTTAGTTTTTCCAAATTATGTACTTACTTTGAGATTAGATTTATTTGTAATAAAGCAGAAGAAAGAGCAAAGAGATGCTTACAGGCATATGTTGCACAGCAAGAGGATAAAGGAAAAAGCCTAACTATACATTTCACTACATACCTCAGATTAAAAGATGGAGTAAAAGATTTTCTCCCCCTCATGAAAAGCTGACACAATATTATGTTTGAAAAGATTTTGTTTCTGGATGATTTATTCTTTTATATTTTGTAAATGAATGTTTAGTTATGGGAAATATGAACCACAGAAACAAATGCTTGATGAAACCATTTCTCCCAAACTTTGAAGATAGTATAAATGATCACCAACAAGAATTTGATTGACCTGCTGTGGGACAAATTAAACAATAAACAAAAGCCCCATGGGTCCCAATCAAAATTACTGAACAATACAAAATCATATGCTGCTTCAGCAAATATAACAATTTGTTCCCATCCAGAGTTACCTTAAGGTTATCAGATACAAAAGGTATCGTGTAACATGCTATCATGAGGTTCTTGGACCTTCTACAATAACCCAAAGGTAGGCTATTTGTATAGAAGATGGACAAAGAAATACAGGTAGTCTTGCTTAACAACTGCCCTGTTTGGTGACTGTGTGAACTTATAACAGTGCTGACAAAGTAGATTTACAACCAGTCCTCAAACTTAGAATGGTCACAATATACGGTTATGTAATCATGATTAGAGTGCTTGGTCATTGGTGTGCATTTATGACAGTTGCAGCATCCCATAGTCACATGATTTATCATTTCAACAACCAAAGTCAATGGGGAATCTGGCAAGAAGTCACAGTTCACAGTCACATGACATTACTTTTAACAACCAGGATGACTTCCTTAATGATTACAGCAGAACAGATGTTGTAAGTCAGGCATATTTGCATGACGTTTCACTTCACAGTCAAATAGTTTAGCAACACAGTTGCCAATCCCAACTGCGGTCCTTAGGTGATCTGTATTTCATCTAACAGCAAATCTTGGTCGCTGTTTTTGCACGGAAAGAAAACAATAACAATATTAGGATGCTGCACTGTACCCAGGGGTGGGTTCCTGCCAGTTCTAACCTCTTCTATAGAAGAGGTTCCACAAATCTGCAGTGCCGTTTAGAACCGGTTCCAGCTTCCGCCCCCCCTCCCCCCCGCCTGTCCGCACATCATCAAGATGAAGAGCGAGAGGAGGAATTCTGGGAGTTGAAGTCCACAAGTCTTAAAGCTGTCAAGTTTGAACACCCCTGGGGGGGGGTTTCTAAAGGGTTAGGGGTGCAAGGGTCTTGTAACTTGACAGCTTTAAGACCTGCGTGCTTCAATGCCAGAGTTCCTGAGCCAACATGACTGGAGGAGGAATTCTGGGAGTTGAAGTCCACAAGTCTTAAAGTTGTCAAGTTTGAACACCCCTGGGCTTTTTTTCTAAAGGGTTCAGGGTGCAAGGATCTTGTAACTTGACAGCTTTAAGACTTGCGTGCTTCAAATGCCAGAGTTTCTGAGCCAACATTTTGGTTGTTAAGCAAGAGCATTGTTAAGTGAGTTTCACCACATTTTACAAGTTGGCCATGCCCACCCCGTCACATGACTGCCAAGCCACTCCCACCTGGTCACATGGCCGGCAAGCCATTCTCACAAAGCAGGCCACACCTACAGAAGAGGTTCTAAAAAAATTTGAAACCCACCACTGACTATACCAGACCAGATTATTCCTCTGACTTCCTCAGTACTACAAATTTTAATTGGCAGGACTTTTGGCAGAGGTCATTTTTAACATAGGGTATTTTTCCTGCTGACCAGAAAAGGACATAAGATGAACTTCAAACCCTGGGAATCTGCAGTGTGTCTTGGGTTCTGATTAACAAGAGATACCTAAATTATTAAAGGCTTCTTTTGTTAGTCAGAGCTGGGGGGCATTCCTATTTATTTAGGCATACAGCAGATGGTTTTCATATACAAAACGTTTTTTAAAATTTATTTTCACCAACTTCATAAACAAATGATAAAAATAGCAAAACCTATTTATTTTTAGCAGGAAACACTGTTTCCCCCCTCCTCAGCAATCTGTATAAACACTATGTGGAATTAAACCAGAAGTCTAAACAAGAATAAAAGCCTATATTTGTTTAAATACTTGGCTATAATATTGAGCTCAGATCCAAAAAATGTATTAAACGTTATGTTTCAGTCTGCACATGACGAAAGAAAGATTTTGAATACTAAAGTACAAAGTGTAAGTCAGGGGTGTCAAATTCATATTGTCACATTATTGTCATGTGACTAATCATGACTTCCCCCCCTTTGCTAAAATGGGCGTGGGCGTGGCATGTGACGCATCTGTCCTGCAGGCCACGAGTTTGACACCCTGGTGTAAGTGAATTAGTAAAGTCTAATGAATGAGTAACTGTGCTGTTGTTTAACTTTCATTAATATCCGTGGCTTCACATGGGCATAATTAACTAAACTCTCTTCAAAATTCACTGAAATAAAAGGAAATCTAGATTGTAGAGCAGTCTTGGAAAGCTGCAACAGCAAACAAGGGAAATGACTGCCTTCCTTGAGACAGAAACTAATTGGTAGATTAGAAACCAATCTACGAACAAGACAATGGGATAAAGGCTGCGGATTTGAACAACAACATTTCCTTTTACTGACAATGCCTACTAGATGTTTTAGAACGACAATTCTCCTTTGGTTGTAGTTTTATTATGATTACCCTGTTTCCCCCAAAATAAGACCTCCCTTGATAATAAGCCCAATCAGGCTTTTGAGTGTATGCGCTAAAATAACTGCTCCCCTGAAAATAAGCCCTCCCCGAAAATGTTTAAACGTATGCACTGCCAGTCCTCACCATTTCCTCTGTTTGCTTGCCACACAAACAACACGAGGCGAGGAGGCGAGGCCGGAGGGGGTAAATGGAGGGGAAACATGCCCCATGCACCCTACATGCCCTTACGTAACAGCTGCTCCAGCAACCCTAGCCACCGTGCCCCTTCTGCCTTGCTAATGGCTGCCACAAAAGGAGTGGCAGGCCCAGTGACACGCAACACAGCAGCAACCATGAGGTGACCAGCTCCTCAAAAATAATAAGACCTCCCCAAAAATAAGGCCAAGCACTTATTTCAGCGGACCCTGTCTTATTTTCAGGGAAACGTGGGTACTGTTATTCTACTACTCTAAATTTTGCAGGTGTTAAATCTTTTCCATCCCTGCATTACAGAGGTATTTAAATCTAATAAAGTAAATCAACCACTAGAGCAGCATGGGTTTTTTTTCCCTCTCACTCCAATGTTTTGACACAGTCCTGGTTGAGAGGTGGGCATTTTGTCATTAGATGAGTCGATTCTTGTTTTGAAGATCTGCCCAGAAGGCAATTTCAAGGCTCCTGCTATTTTCTTTTTATGGTTTGTCATCTTTAAAACAGATGGGTTGGGAAACTCTGCTGACAGATTGTTCTCTGAAAATTAGGACAGATGGTTCCTCTACCTGCAGTTCTGCTTTCCTTTAAGTCAGTGTAAATGGCTTAAATCTATTATGCCAGGTCTCGGCAGATATTATACACCGGAACCCTTGAGCTACACAAAATTGAGGATTCTTCCAGTTTCATCTTGGTCTAATATTTTCCCATTTCATTTTCACGGCATTGTGACTGTCTTTTTTTGCCTTCTTATTCTCAATGGAAGAAATATTCATTGTCATGGTAACCTGCTTCTCTCCCCCCTCCCCTCCCCTGGCCCAGATGTTTTCATATATTTCTTTGAGGGCTTATCTATATATAGTTACATCATTTCTCATTAAATCCGCTCTGCGGTGATAATAATAATAAGTGCCAAGTACAGGGTTTTTCCACCATTCACCAGCTACTTTTAGGAAAGTCCAGCTTTACAGGTTTGCATTAATACCTAATCGTTCCAAATTTGGTTTTGATGAATCTTCAGAGTGGTTTAATAGTTATAAGGAGAAATTAAGAGTGTCGTTGTGATAGGAGCCAGTGGTTTAGCTTCTTATTTATATTTATAATGTGCAGAGAATTCTGAAATCCAGGGCTGCTGCAGCTTAGAAGTATTTGCCATTCATTTTTAGGATTAACAGCACTCACATGAGTGAGAATGCTGTCAGCTCGTCTCAGGTTCACTGTCTAAAATATTATTCATCTACTTCCCAGATGAGATAGGGCTTTCCCCACAGCTGACTTAAAGTGCTCTCCAACCATCCTTGAGTCAGCATAAAACATTCTAATTCAACCTTTGTTGTCCCCAATACTGATCCCTGTCTTCCATATACAGTCTCTGTTCTGGGAATTGCTAAGTGATGGTTCATTGACTTTAACATTTGCAGGGCGTATTAAGCAGTGGTGGGTTACGGACAGTATGCCCTGGTATGGGCATACCAGTGCTGCAGGGAGCACCAGGTACCATTCTGGTATGGTTCTCTAGAGGACCCACCCGCCCTCCCGCTCTCCTTATCTATATTTGATCCAACCGGGCCATTTGCGGACATGCACAGAGCATATGGCACCTTCGCGACACTCTGCCGAGCAGCCTGGAGCGTTATGGGCAATGGGTGCATATGCGCCCACAATGCGCATGGACGATCCGGAACCCGCCACTGATATTAAGTAAAAGGATTTCTTCAGACCGGTTCCCTCACCACCCTTGAAACATCACCATCTGGCAAGAAAAGATTGATCCACCAATCAATCCAGTGATGTCGCGTGGCCTAATGTCTTTCAACTTCTGTACAGGTAGCCCTCGACCTAACAATAGTCCACTTAGTTACCGTTCAAAGTTACAACTGCGCTGGAAAAAAGTGACTTAAAAGTGACCATTTTTCAGACTTATGACCGTTGCAGCATCCGTATGGTCACCTGATTTACGTTCGGATGCTTGACAATGGACTCACATTTATAACCGTTTGAGGTGTCCTGGAGTCACGTGATCCCTTTTTGCAACCTTCTGACATGTGGGTGCTGGGCAGGGACTTGAACTTTCACTTGGGTGGGGAAAACCTGGAAACTTTCAGATTCAGGTTAATGTCAAGATTCCAAATAACACCCCCAATAAAAGAAGACTCCGAGGCTTGAGTTTCCTCAAATTTCCATTTTATTAGAGATGTCATAATGGCACATCTGGGAAAACCCGAATCTGAAAGTTTCCAGGTTTTCCCCACCCAAGTGAAAGTTCAAGTCCCCACATGTTCACCACAGGATCCAATCAGGCACCATCCAAAACTGAAAATGCCTGATCGCAGCTGCAGGGCAAGTTGGCCTTGATTTTCTGAGAAAGAATTTTATTTTGACTATATATTACCCACACTCTATATAACTCAACAAATTTCTCACTTAGCAATAAAAAATTTAGGCTCTATTGTAGCCATAACTCAAGGACTACCTGTACTCGTTTTCCAGATAAATGAAAACCAAGCACTGGGAAATTAGTATATAGTGATCATAAAAAGAACTGAGTCATACATGCAAACACCATTACTCACATGGGTAAAGTACATGTATGTCAAAGGGATATAATCAAGATCACGAAGTGTTAATACCACTTTATAATGCCTTGGTAAGGCCACACTTGGAATACTGCATTCAGTTTTGGTCGCCACAATGTAGAAAAGATGTGGAGACTCTAGAAAGAGTGCAGAGAAGAGCAACAAAGATGATTAGGGGACTAAAACATATAAAGAACAGTTGCAGGAACTGGGTATGTCTAGTTTAATGAAAAGAAGGACTAGGGGAGACATGATAGCAGTGTTCCGATATCTCAGGCGTTGCCACAAAGAAGAGGGAGTCAAACTATTCTCCAAAGCACCTGAGGGTAGAACAAGAAGCAATGGGTGGAAACTATTCAAGGAGAGAAGCAACTTAGAACTGAAGAGAAATTTCCTGACAGTTAGAACAATTAATCAGTGGAACAGCTTGCCTCCAGAAGTTGTGAATGCCCCAACACTGGAAGTCTTTAAGAAGATGTTGGATAGCCATTTGTCTGAAACGGTATAGGGTTTCCTGTCTAGGCAGGGAGGTGGATTAGAAGACCTCCAAGGTCCCTTCCAACTCTGCTATTGTATTGTAATTTCCCCTAGTTTTGTGGGGTTGTAGGCGAGGATCCTTTTCTCCAATCATTTCATTTTTGCACAATTAAAGGATACACAAGCCCTCCATTCTCTATTCATTAAGAAATGACTAGTGCTTTCCCTACTCCATCCCCATCTCAACTCCATCTTGCAAGTTTGCTGAGCAAACTGTTTAGTGGGTTTTCCATGATTCGAGGTTTTGAAACAGCCCTGCTTTCAGAAGAAAACTCTTCGCAGTTCAACGTCTACTCAGCACTTTCTGGGGGAGCAGAACAAGAGAATGGCTGTGGAGGAGAATTCTCAAGGGAGAATTGTCCGTGCCTATACCAGCCTAACATGGCCAATAGGAACCAGGCCATCACCATCTCCAATGGTCACCTGCCAACAGCATAGAGAATGAAATATATCAGATTTGACACACCTTGAAGCTGAAGCTGTCAGCTGTAGAAAAAAACATGACTAACACTGGCATGGTTAAGGGCAATTTAAGATTACTTCACCCACGGGCTGAGTAACAAGATGAGGGCAACATTTTAGGAACCTGGCAGAGTAAAAGATGTGGCCAGGGAATATTTCTACCCAGAGGAAAGGTCTTACATTTCTTAAGTGGAAAAGAAAAGTCTTTTGAAAAACTTCCAGTTTTATTTTCAGATTAAAAATAGACAACAAAAGGGCACTGCAGAAAATTCATCATTGTGCATGGATCATTCAGAAGAAGGTATTTTTACATTCTTAAGTTTTCCATCTGTTGTTTATTATTTAATTATTATTTGTTTGACCAACAGCCTGCTGTCCTTCTGGAAGTCAACACAGTCCTTCTTCCTATTTTTTGCCATAACAACATTGTGACAGTAACTGCCCCCAAGTCACTCAGGAAGCTTCCCAATATACACTAGAACTATGCACATAAATCTTTCTTGCATGCCACAATGTATGCCCCCTTTTATGAAATTAGTACTTTCTGTTACAAATTAGAATTTGTGCACTATGGCTTCCAGGCAGCTGTACCCACACTACCTTGTTTTGAGGGTAGGAAGCTTAGCCCTCTCTACCTCCGATGTGAAGTTGCATTGTACAAAAAAGCCTCTCATGTTGCACCATCCTTGCTGAAAGATTATGTCGCCACGAAATGGTCCATATAAGTAGGCATCTCACTGAACTATGAAATATATAAACGTTGCACTTTTGCTGTGTGGGATGGATTGTTATAGGCCCTTTCGATTGAGGTGTCCACATTCCTAGGCGAATCGTTCAGCTGGAACTCCCATCCAAACATTAATTGTCATTTAAAAAGCTAATGACAAAATTTAAGGGAGAAGAGTTGTTCCAATATCTGGAGATCGCACACCAAAAGTTGCTTCAGATGGGGAATTGTCTTCAGAGGCAGAACACAGAGAGCAAGTTGTGTCAGTATTATGGTTAGCAGAACTGGGCTGAAAAATCTAGACACCTGCTAGATGGCAGCAAAAGGCATGAATTTGTTCTTTCTTTCCTTGCCGCAATTAATTGGCTGCTGAGAGACTTCTGCATGCTGCTCTGTACTCTGCTCAACATGTCATTGTAGGCAAATGCCTACATTTCTTCGTGGGTCCATTCTAGTTTTGTAGCAGACTCCAATCAGATCTGATTCTTTTAGGGACTAAAGACATGGCCAAGAGTTCATGTTTACAGGCTGCAAGACACTCTTACATTTGCTTTATATTAACAAGTGTATTGTTACAATTTATATATTTCTTGTTGAATTTTATTGGTGTTCAGAAATGGACTTTAAAATGTATGACTCTGATTTTCCAGGTATCCTTTCTGTCTGTTTTTGATAGCACACATAATATTTATTAATATGAATCTTCTTGAATGTGGTATGTCTTCTGTGAACTTTTTTTATATGGAATTTTATAAATTTTTGTTTACCGTTCAACTAATCTAATTGTAATTTTGAAATTATGAGTCAAGTTTAAAAGATGACTAATGTAATATATTGTTCTGTTACAGAAAAAGGAGATTTTATGACATATTAAAGGCTAACATAGTAGTGTAGTTGGACTTAAATTATCATCATAAAATATCTTCTTGGCTATGAATCCTGAGGATTTCATCCACATTATTTTGAAGGCATATAACTTGGGAAGACTGACATGAATGTTTGCCACATGTTGAACTGAATGGTTATGCAGAAAATGCTCCCAAAACCCATGTTAATTTGTAGAATGCCAAATGTTTCCCTTTATTTTAATAAGTATTTGATGCCTCAAGTGCTTCAACTTTTACTTTTTGTTTCAATATTTTACCTAGTTCTTTCTAATATGACCTAGAGGTTGCAGTTGTGACATGCTTCTGTTCCAGTTTTGTTATATGACAATATTATTTTCTACTGTGTCCATTTAATTGATTTTTATTATTACACACTGAACCTTCTATCACAGGAAATGCAGATCACTCAAATGAAACTGCTATCTTTTTCTTCTTTCCATCCCAGGAGAACATTGGAAAGCAATTATGAAAAAAGGACCGGAATAGCAATAGCATTTAGACTTATATACCACTTCATAGTGCTTTACAACCCTCTCTAAATTGTTTACATTGTCAGCATATTGCCCCCAACAATCTGGGTCCTCATTTTACCGACTTCAGAAGGATAGAAGGCTGAGTCAAGCTTGAGCTGATCAGGATCGAACTGCTGGCAATTGGCAGAGTTAGCCTGCAATACTGCATTCTAATCACTGCACCATCAGAGCTGTTCAAGGAAAGAGAATACCATCTAATTGTCCATTAGTAGGATAATTTTCCAAAAAGGGAACGAAACCAAATTTAATAAGGTGGGAAAAGTAGGTAACAGCGAGATTAAAAAGGACCTGGATCTGTCTTGAGCTTTTAGAGAAAAACATTTCACTAAAATGTTCCCCAATGCATCCATATAGAGGAGGCTGGCAATGGCCTGGAATGTTATTTTAGAAAGTATAGAAGATGACCTTGAGAAGAGCTGTTGCCTGGGAAAAAATTACCAAAGTCTACAACAGACAGATAAGATTTCAAAGTGACTGGGGTAAATATAGAGTACAGAAATGAGAGGAAGCTACAGCTCAATCAGACTTGCAAGATTCTGTTATTATAGCCCATCTCAAAAAAAGAAGTAATTTTAGCTTTCTTGTGGAATTGATTTTCTGTCTGGTCCACCTCTAGCAGGACTGACAAATCCAATCTAATCCCCCAATCCTGCTTCCTCCTGGTCTACTGACCTAGAGCCTGCCAAGATTCTGCTAAGGACTTGGGAAGAATTCCAAAAACATTGTCCTACATGCTTCACTTCGTTCATCCCTTATAAGCCTCACCTTGACTGTTGTAACTTGTTGTATTTGCTTTGTTCCAGCTTCCTGCCTTCCATCTCTCACCCCAACTCGAAATTTAGGGGCAGAGGCTTTTTGCTTTCTATTCCATTCATGCTTGTCCTATGTAACTTCAATCTGCCATTTGGATTAGTATACCGTTGGGATTAAATGTAAGAAGGTTCAGTGCAAATTTGAAAGTAGCTGTTCATCCAATAACATCAGCAATGTGTGGGGCTTGAATTAATTTATTTCTGGATCAGGTACACCCGAGGTGGTATTCAGCAGGTTCTGACCAGTTCTGGAGAACTGGTAGTGGAAATTTTGAGTAGTTCATAGAACCAGTAAATACCACCTCTGACTGGCCACGCCCCCATCTATTCTCTGCCTCCCAAGTCCCAGCTGATTGGGAGGAAATGGGGATTTTGCAGTAACCTTCCCCTAGAGTGGGGAGGGAATGGAGATTTTACTGTATCCTTCCCCTGCTATGCCCACCAAGCCACGCCACGCCACACCCACCAAGCCACGCCCAAGCCACGTAGTAAAAAAAATTAATCCCACCACTGTGGTACACTGTATTTGCAGCAAAGCTAGTACTGTTTTTTTTTCAGTGTAGAGAAAAATATCCCACATTATCTTCCTTGAGACTTTTCTTTTTTTTTAAAAAAAAGTTGAGTAACCTGTTGCTCTGATCCTGAGGTGCAACTTCAAAAGTTGTTTTTCAATTAAGAAACTTTTGCTCTCTTCTAAAATCTGTTCCAAATCCTATCAAGTCTTGATGATTTCATGGACACAACCATGGATGCAGAAATGATTTATCACTGCTTCTTTGGGGATGTTTTTTCAAATTCCTTGTTTTGCTGAGAGCCATGGATCTATACCGTTTCAGACAAATGGCTATCCAACATCTTCTTAAAGACTTCCAGTGTTGGGGCATTCACAACTTCTGGAGGCAAGCTGCTCCACTGATTAATTGTTCTAACTGTCAGGAAATTTCTCCTTAGTTCTAAGTTGCTTCTCTCCTTGATCAGTTTCCACTCATTGCTTCTTGTTCTACCCTCAGGTTCCTTGGAGAATAGTTTGACACCCTCTTCTTTGTGGCAACCCCTGAGATATTGGAACACTGCTATCATGTCTCCCCTAGTCCTTCTTTTCATTAAACTAGACATACCCAGTTCCTGCAATTCATGTTTTAGTCTCCAGTCCCCTAATCATCTTTGTTGCTCTTCTCTGCACTCTTTCTAGAGTCTCCACATCTTTTTTACATCATGGCGACCAGAACTGAACACAGTATTCCAAGTGTGGCCTTACCAAGGCATTATAAAGTGGTATTAACACTTCATGTGATCTTGATTCTATCCCTCTGTTTATGTAGCCTAGGACTGTGTTGGCTTTTTTGGCAGCTGCTGCACACTGCTGGCTCATATTTAAATGGTTGTCCACTAGGACTCCAAGATCCCTTTCACAGTTACTACTACTGAGCAAGGTATCATCTATACTGTACCTGTGCATTCCGTTTTTGTTGCCTAAATGTAGAACCTTACTCTTTTCACCATTGAATTTCATTTTCACCATTGAATTTCTTTTTTTCCCCTGACCTTGCTTATCTGTTTGAGGTCTGACACTTTCATCTAGACCAGGGATGACTAACCTTTTTGTCACCGCATACTGAAAGCGTGCACATGAACCCATAACGCAATGCACGCACAACCTCCCCTGCGCACCCTACCCCCATGCACGCATGCACTCTTGTGCATGTGCATGCAATCCTGCGTATGCACACACAACCCCCAATGGTGGTTCACCTCCCCACATGTGCACACAACACCACACACATACGGCCGTACACATGCATGCACGGACCCTGCATGTGCAGCCCACCCCTGTGCATGCACACGCATCTCCTGCATATACCCCGCCCCACACACATGTGCAGCAGAGAGCCAAAAACCAGCTGTCTGGCAGGAGGTGTGTGCACATCCGCGGTGGAACTGAACTGTGGCAACGGCTCGCTTGCCCAGAGAGGGCTCTGGGGTGACACCTGTGGCCCACGTGCCATAGGTTTGCCATCACGGATCTAGACAGTGTTTCTCAACCTAGGCAACTTTTAAGATGTCTGGACATCAACTCCCAAAACTTTGGGAATTGAAGTTCACGCACCTTACAGTTGCCAAGGATGAGAAATCCTTGTCTAAATGGAATGTCTGGTCTCAAAAAGATAAGCAGGGTCAGATATAGGAAAATAGATACTGCTACTCATCTGAGTTTAATCATATTACAAACGTACAATTCATGCCTTTTTAGCACAGGCCAGTTTCCAGCGATTTCCACAATTATCCGTGTGGCCTCTACTTTTCATAATTCTCAATCATCTTAATGAACTCCTAATGAATAAGCTAAATGAAAAATTTGGGAATGGGTCCCAACACATTTGAGGGGCATGAAAATAGTCAAGACCAAGATACACATACGGGATCTACATTGGCATCAGACATAGGACTTCCTTCCTGTATTAGCAATCTTCCTCTCTGTGTGAAAATGTATTGCTGTTGATGTTTTAGATGGTATATTAGAAACCCAGAGTGTCATTAGACAGATGGACATTCTTATTTTATTTATTCATAAATAAATCATGAATCATGAACTTACGGATCATTGATATTGATTTGCTCTGGCTCAGCTCAAAGGCTCAGGGAAATGTTTGGCTGCTTCAGATTCAAATACGTTCCGCAATAAAAGGTTTGTTGGCAATACAGCTACATACTGTAGTCCATTGTGGGGTCATGGGAATATTCTCTATTCCTTGCTCTTGTGTGTCTCCAATACAACCATTGCTGCCTTTTAACTTGGTATGATTATCACATGAAATTTGATGTTTTACCTATCTTGAATTTTCCTCCTAAACACTACTTAGAGAATAAAGTTAACCATATGAATGAACAGGATGCATGTTAAGACTTTTTTTATTGAGCTTTGTATATGAAATTATTTGACAATTTAAAATTTCAATGCAAAACATTAAAAAAATAAATTCAATGTTAGAGTTTAAAAAAAATTGCACAATCCCAAAATTCACTTGTATTTACTGTAATTTAACCAAGGACCATATCACTATGGAATTTACAGGAAAACAGTATGTACAGATAAATAAAGCATTAGGTCACATTTTATTTTCTTATAACATTGGAAATACAGATTTAACCCACAGTGTCAAAATGGAAGATGTTGTACAAGAGCACACACCAGGAAACGATTTAATTTTACACTGTAATTCCAATAATAATCTTTCAAAATGTTTTGTGGTTATTTTCCCACGAACAATTTTCTCCTCTATTAGTTGCAGATCTTCACAAAGCCACTGTGCAATAGAAGAGCATGTTCTCATAAATATAACATTAGTATTCTAATTATGAGATAAAATTTGCAATTCCGTGTTATTTACATCCTTTAATATGGTTTATACAAGCAGAAGATACATATAGCTCTTTTTTCCTACTGAAATGCGTTTTATTCAGCAGACCAGTTCCAAAGTAATAGTGGTGGTAGGAACTTCTGTGGTAGAGAAAGTGTCCCCTTTTAAGCACAAATGATAGTGGTTATGATAAAAAGCATGTTTGGACTCTTTAAAAATATATCTCTTCCATTGACATAACAGAGAGCTAAAATAAGTACATTTGCTCCAGAGTTGAAGTACTTTTTCAGCTTAACTAGGATATACAGGGAAAGAAGCAAGTTTTTCATTGAAAGGATCCCACACTATGCTCCAGGAAGCCAATGGTAGCATGCCAATTTGGGCCCCATTGTCCACAAGCACTACATGTAGTTATGGTAACAAAGCTTTCTGCTTGATAGGCACCAAGGAAACATTGCTCATAGAGGAAGAGTTAAATTGACCTCAACATACAACAATTAGTATACTGTAGTTTCACAAGAAAACCAGAAGTAGCATGTCACTAGAAGTGTTAGAACCTGAGAAGCCAGACAGATAAGCTACACATTACATATTAACATATACTGGTTGCCTCCTCTCCTTGCTTTCTCTGCTCTTTCTGGAAATATTTCTCAAAAGAAACTTATGTGTTACCCTATGGTACAGAAGGAAATAAGTGGTTCTTCAGCCTGATCAGACAGAGGAACGTATATCCATAATCTACTTTTTAAAGGCTGTGTTCATTCAATATCTTAGGTTGCAGTTTCTTCAGCTTTGATCTACCAATAAAGCATATCTTGATTGGGTTATGCATATAACCAAAGCAATAAAGCTTTACAAACTGAAGTGGTGGAATTCACACCACATATTAAATAGATAGGTCTTGTTCAATCAGCCCTAATATAAAGTACCTTCCTGCTGTTACAAAAATGTCAAGTAGAAGCGAAGGAATGAGGTAAAAGACCTATCAGAGTACTTGAGAAGTAAATTTTCTCAGTAACTTTATTTCAACAATTGTCCACAATTAAATTAATTATAATTTATGGAATTAGCTTAATTGTCTAGGCTTACACAACATGTTTAACCAGAAAGTTTGGATTTGCGCAGTACCACGAGGCACATGTTGTATAAACTCAGTCATATTCTTCAATGCCTTAAAGCTTTCAAAGATCATTGAGTTCATTAATTAATTTATTTCATTTTTATCCTGTTTTTCCCCTTAAGAGCTCAACTTTCCATATACAGTAGTCCTTCTGCCAACTCTTGTCTATATCAGTAAACATTAGACTAGGTAGAGCTGAAATAAATAAACCCCGAATCACCCAATAAATCTCTATGGCTTAGTATAGATTTGAACTGATCAGGAAAAAAAATCTTGTTTGCCCCTCGTATTCTGTGATAGCGTAGAGCACTTGATCAGGATGGGAAAATAACACGATTGGCTAGAAAGTCAAGGCCTTCCTTACTTCCAGGCTGGAAAAAATATGACTTGCTACAATACAGCTTACTGTGTAGGAATTTTATTAAATTCCAGAGAGCAATGGAAGGCAAGGCTAAGCTTTCACCATTATGTGGATATTTAGTGAAGTTTCAACACTGTTTAATGTTCATTTCTAGACTCTTTTACCCTTGATTTCTCAGATTTCCTAGCAGCTAGTTTTGATAATGGTTGGATTCACATATTACACTAAAGCTATTATTTAATGTAACAACAGTTTGTTGAACAAGCCACCATAGCTAAGTTTAAATATCCCACTGAATCACAAAACACGACAGACCACAATGGCTGAGATCACACATTCGGACAACTCACCATGGCCAATACACCACAGCCATCTCACCACGGGACAATTCAACAATTCAATTTAATTATTTAAAATAATTTTAAAAATATTTAATTCATATTTCACATTCACATTTCATTTCGCCCTTCCTTTGGCATCCTTTCTTTAACGATTCTATTCAACTATTTCTTCAATGTTAGTGTAACTCTTGTCTCATGGCAAGCTGTCCTGTGGTGAGTTGACCAAGGCGGATTGGCTGCAGCAAGTTGGTGGTGGTGAGTTGGCTATGGTGAGTTGGCTGCGGCAAGTTGTCATAGACCCCACATATTCCTTTCAATCAAAAACAAGCTGAGCTTATTATAACTTAGTGTGATTTAGAAATCCAGCCCTTAAGAAGCTTCTTATCTAAGCTTAGATTTCTAGTATTGGTCGCATTATATACAGCATCTGTCTTTAATGCTTGTAGTGGCAGATTCTGTCCTACCCTTGCCAGGTTTAATTTACATCCACTGGATGTGCCTTTAATTTTAACTCAATCTGTCTCTGCATTAGAAAGCAGGGAGAAACCTGTAAAAGTCACTTTGCTCTGCTACTAGTTGGTCATGTACTTATGCAGTTTTCAATAAGAAGGAAAGGTGTTGATCATTCCATTAGTGTTTGTTGGATAGCAACCCAAAATTTGAACCTATCAATTCTCCCCTCTTGGACACATCAAAAATTGTATTATCTGCACAGCAGCAAATTCAGTGCAAAGTTTTTTTTAATGTTTTTTGACAGAAGGGGAGAGTATGGGAACTGTCTACCACTCAAATTTTTATGTAAGGCGGGGAACATGGCTATCCTAGCTTGCATGTAGCCCAATCTTGTACCATATTTCATTATTACTTGCAATGTAATTGTGCTTTGTTTTCAAGCCTGCACTGTGTTCTCATCCCTTTTTTCTTCATTCCCGGGAAGAGGCCTCTGACCTTTTATGCAACTCTCACCCACAGATTTTCTCAGCTTCTCAAATGTGCCAGTCACACCAAAACAAGTACACCCACTGATGTGAAAATGAGGGCCTACCAATATCGGGATGGAGAGGCCCTTTTTTATTTAGTAGGGCCAACATTTTGTTAGAACTATCAGGATCTCTTTGTTGCCATTTAGTGATTGACCAGATTTTTGTATTCCAGATCCCCCCCAGATGTTTATTTTCCAGCAACAACAACCCACTCCCTCGGCATGATGGAAAAGACTATTACAATGTTCTCTATATGGGGTTGCCTCTGAAGACCACAACTGGTATGCAATTCAACAGCTTGCCTATTGGCAAATGAGAGTGATTACAATGAAATGACACCAGTGCTGCACATTGATAGACTTCTGAGTAGAATTCAAAGTGCCATTCTAAAACTCTACAAGACTGGGGCACCCAGGAAGCTCCAGGATCATTTCCTTCAAGTAGAATCTACCCAGTCTATATGGCCTGGGTATGGATACTGAAGTTTGGGGTGAGGAGAGGGGAGGTGATGGGGCAGGATCCAATGATCCCAACCTATTTCTTAACTTCATGCACCTTGAATAGCTTTCCTCCAGGGATATAAGTAGCCCTTTTCCCTCAGGATATTTAGAGAGCTATTTAAAGTGAACTTTTTGTAGAGTCTGTAACTATTTAGATGGTTCTCAGATGAGGAACACCAAGTATCTGTAGCTTTATTAGTTGTATTTTTATATATTTTAGGTATATATATTTAACTGGATTATTACAAAGGGCCAGTGATTGTGACTGGTGTCTATAACAAGAATAGCTCAATAACTATTGCGAAGATCTGCATTGCACTGAGAAATTTAATCTTAGGCAGGACTAGCTACATTTTTAAAACATTATTAGCATTGTCCTATCTTGGTTGACTTAACTGGAGGTAACAATTCTAGATGGATAGCTCTAGCTCTAATTTCCTTTCTTACAACACCCCAAAATGATGCTGACTGGGAGAACTGTAAAGATAGGAAAATAGTAGCAGAACAATGCCTGTAGTGATGAACTAATAAATATTTAAGAGAGTCTAGCACAGGCATACTAGATGGGTTCTCCTAAAGCATTAAAAAGTGCCAGTCTTACATATTTAATACTAATCATATTAATTCTTGAAAACTGAATTGTGGCAGACAAGATAGTATTGTACAGAACATCAATTGTTCTCTGTAACTATATTATTTTAACTTCTATTTTTAGATGGGCAGATTAAAAGGACAATTGAGAGACATCAGATTTATTTTAATGAAATCTATTATGTCTTTTATAATGGTCTCCTTATAGATCTGTTAGAGAGTATGCTGTATATATGGAAGCTTTGATTTAAGGTCTACTATGCTCCATGGCTATTTTGCAGATGTTTGTCTGAGAATTCCTTTTTAAATATATGGCAATCATGCCATATACTTAATTTGTTATGCAGTATTTTGAAATTAATAAATACAAATTGTAGCACTTAATCAGGCTCTACGCTTGGAAATGGGGCCATTAAAAAATAATTATTTCTTGCTCCACAAATGCCCAACATAGTCATAGGCATATCATTATGGGAGTCATATTTAAGCAAGAGCAAAACAAACTTGTCAATTAAGGCAGATGTCATCCATTCCCACAAAATAAACCAGTGCTTGCTCTACATTTACTGATTTTGCTCAGGTATGTTTTGCAGTTCGAAATTTGTTAACAAATGCAATCTACAGAACTGATGTAACGTGGTTGTAAGACCAATGGCAATGTTTATGTAATGTAGTATAATCTCTATAAGATATTTAAACAGTTCCTGTCTGTATCTTACACTTTGGAAAAACTACTTGCTAGCATTAGATACAGGTGCGACTTTGAATACATTCCAGAGATTTGGCTTCAAAAAATGTTGGACTGAATGCTATAAACCAACCTAGTCTTCCAGGGTTTCTGGACATGCTCATCATTTACAACCAGTATTCCTGGTGGTCAAGAATGATGAAAGCAGTATTTATAGTTTAAAGAAACAGAATTTCCATGCCTCTGGTTAGGAAATGTGGGCTGTGATCATACTTGTATATGAACTTCAGAAAATGAACTAAAAACCAAGGGGTAGGCAGAGATTTTAAAAAGGAAAGAGAAACATTACTAAGTTTGTAAAAAAGTATTCACCCTCTTTCAGATTAGCTGAAATATTTGCATATCTGTGCCACTGAATGTTATCAGGATTTCATGTGTGTCCTCTAACATATAAAAGAGCCTAAATGAGCAAATAACTGTTGCCTGTTTCATAAATTAGATTCATTTATAATGTTATCATGCTGCTTTATAAAAGAATAACTAAGCATTGTATACATGTTAGGAGCAGGGAGAGCTTGATTTAAGTGCATAGTCAATTACGAAATATCATTAGATAACTTTGGATACATCAGTCATCCCAATCTATTGCATAAATTTTTACTTTTGGTATAAGATTGGAAGTTGGAGTACTAAAAATCATACCAAGACTATTGTACATGTTACTTAATACCGAGTATAATAATCATGATGTTAAACACTTATTGTTCAGTCTCAGTTTGGGTGAATATTACTTTTGTATAATTTTATGTAATGCAAACAATTTTCAACGGACAATCCTGGTACCATAAAATTAAATAAATTAAAGCTCCTTGACCGATTGAATAATATAAAGTCACATTTTTACCAGATTTCATGTACAGTCATTTGAAATCTTGTACATCTCATGTTAAAAAAAAACACTAATTCTTATGACAATTTAGTCTTTAAAAAGTTTAAAATAGTTTTGTAATTGGGTGCAGCAACTCCAGCTTTGAAGACATAGAAGCTGGCTAACGGATCAACTTTCCTTTAAACCCCTACCTGGTTGTTAAGATCTGCAAAAAAGACTCTTTGGGGAAAACTGTGATTATTGGGAACATGGGAAATCATTTTATTCTGCATTACCTGAGGCATTGTGGAATGCTATGATTCATCGCAACTCTCTTGGCTTTCCAGAAGTGAAATTATGTACCTTTTGCTAGTAGTGGTTTTAATAGTGCCTTTTAGCACAGCAATTCTGAACCACAGAAACATTAAAATGTGTGGACTTCAACTTTCAGAACTGTCCACATATCTTACTTTTGATAAGGTTGAGAAACACATCGCTTTAATATATTCATTGTTTTAAAGTTTTTGCTATATTTGGCTTTAGCTGGTTTTGTTTGATTTATTACATAATATTATTACATAATACCTTAGTGATATTTGCTGAACAGTTGCATAAATATTCTAATAAATGACGTAATGACTGAGAATCTGTTTGCACACCATGTTCAGTCAGCTGCTTTCTTTACAGGTTTTCTTCCTTTACTTGATTAATGATTGGTTGATATTACATCAGTGGGGTTATTTGTTTACTTGGAAAATGCTGAAGATGTCATTTATTTATGTTTGATATTTGCATCAGTTATTAATAATATGAATTTCATGTAGTAAAATGATACTACATGTAGTCAACTTATGATCACTGGAACTTCTGCTGCTAAGTGATGTCATTGTAAGTCATGCCTGACTTTACAATCTTTTTTTTTGCTATGGTCCTTAAACAAATCATATGGTTGTTAAGCCAATGCAGCTTCCCCCAATTTGCTTCGGTTACCTCCCGGGAAGGTTACAAATGACAATCACATGACCTCAGGATGCTGCAACCCTTGTCAATACATGTCAGTTGCCAAGAACCTGATTTTGATTGTAACCGCAGGGGTGCTACAACTGGTCATAAGTCATTCTTATGTCATCGTAACTTTGAATGATTTTAAACAAATGACTGTATGGCAAGGGCTGCTTATATTACAAAGTGAGTATGCTGTTGTGGTTGATGTTATGGTATCATATTATTCCTCTGTCATTATTCATATTGAAAGCTTACATTTCTTATAGAGTTAGTCCTCAATCATTGACTTACAAAAGTTACAATGGCACTGAAAACAGTGACTTATGACCATTTTTCAGTTACGACCTTTGAAGCATTGCCATGGTCAGGGGATCAATCTTCAGATGCTTGGCAACTGGTTCATACTTATGACCTTTGCTATGTCCCAGGCACGTGTGATTCCCTTTTGCGACAAGCAAAGTCAATGGGAAAGCCAGATTCATTTAACAACAGTATCACTAACTTAACAACTGCAGTGATTCACTTAACGACTGTGACAAGAAAGGTTGCAAAATGGGGCAAAACTCATGTAATACATTTCTCACTTTGCAACATAAATTTTGGGTTCGAATGTGGTTGTAAATTGAGGACTACCTGTATCCTGTCCTAGGCTAGTTGTGATCTTTAAATGTTCCACATACTTTTTTTGTTGGGACTCTGTCCTCTACTGAATTGCCTCATTAATAGCAGACATATCTCACCATTTTAATGGTTATGCACCTTGCTATGCAGTAAATCCACCCCCTCTTTTCTATTCCATGATGGGAAGAAGGTCAACCTATTTGACATCAGGTACATTGGGACATTAGGCTTTGATAACAGAACTCTGAGTGGTTACCAATAAATTATCATTTGGAAAGATCCCAAGACAAAGGAAATAGAACATACACTTACCCTCAACAATAATAGTTCCTTAAGTTGCTACTTTCTATCCAGCCCCAGATTGTTGGGGGCAATATGCTGACTCTGTAAACCGCTTAGAGTGGCTGTAAAGCACTGTGAAGTGGTATATAAATCTAAGTGCTATTGCTACTTTCACCCTAGTCAAGAAGCAAAAATGTGCAAAAAAAAATATCACGACTGAAATATTCCAGCCTCAAAACGAATTATTCTAAATGTACAAAAAATATACTCACAAATTGGATGTGCAAAATGCCAATTCCAACCTCTATTGGAACATTTCAACCATATAGTGTTTTGCTCTTACTTCTTGTTCAATATATTCCTATGGCACAACTTATTACTTCCACTTATAAATCAGCATTGCAGGCCAGAATAAATGGCGCTTTTGAGTGAATATCTCATTACATAGTCACAGTATCTCATTTATGGCATTTTATGAAGTCCTGATGACATCCTCTGCCATTTATATTCCTCCCATGTCTTCCTTCTCCTTTGCATTAAAAAAAAAAACTAGCTAGATAAAAGTGACTACAGAGGAAAGATAACTGCAACTATTTGATCGGGATTGCTAAGAACCATCCCTCAGAACGTATACCTTGCAAAAGAAATCCCATCTACCTATAAAAGGTTACAGAGTTATGCCTTGAATAACGTTACAGCAAGATAAACAAATCTCTATGGCTTTGCTCCCTCTCCTTGCAGCCGCAATGCACCAGGCTCTGCTTGTTTCAATGAAGCATGTATTCAGCTATGGCTCAGCTGACCGTAGACATAAGTTATCGCTGAAAACATTTAGCAACTGCTAATGGAGTTCATTTTCATTAAAGCAACCAGTAAGATATAATCCTGAAAGTCACTCTTGAAATTTAGTCTGTGATTTAACAAAGTGCCCTTGATCCTTCTTGTAATTGATGATAAATCTATGGAGGTTAAGCAATTTCCCAGGTTCTCTTTTATTACAGTATTCTACAGGAATTTTTTAAAAAAATATACACTGCAATCCTCAGGTGCTTACCAAGCCTTTTTCTACCTAGGGGTGGCATCTTCTACAATTACCCAACCATTATTTTGTCAAAATAAGTGGCACAAGGACAAGCTTTATTTTACCTCTATAAAGGCTGGGCGATTCCAGAAGGTCATTAAGGAAGAACTGGCCTTTTCCCCACTGAACGAAATAGGATTAACTTTTCAGTAAACATGCAGTGAACAGCATAGACACTACTCTATCTAGGAAGAATTACGTATTTTTTAAGAAAAAGGTGTTTCCAGCTAAGTCTAGCCATGAATACATATATGCCTGCTGATTTTGGTTTCCTTATTTAAATAAAGGCTAAAAAAAGGCACACACATTTTTGAGCTTATTGTTCAAATTTCTTTGGGGATTCGTTTAACTATAATTTCTCCTTGTATACAAAGACTAAAATAATCAGTATATCTTTTTATAACAAATATATCACTTTATAAATAACAGTTACATGAACAAAAAAATCCATTAAAAATAACACAGAATGGTGATTCATTTCACATTACTGTATAGCCTAAAATAAATTGGTATAAAACAGTCAATGCATGTGGAATGCTTATTAGCTGTTCAATGTATACAGGTAGTCCTCGACTTACAGCAGTTCACTTGGTGACTGTTCAAAGTGACAACAGCGGTGAAAAAAGTGACACATGACTGTTTTTTACAGTTATGACCTTCATGGTCATGTGATCAAAATTCAGTCTGCTTGACAACTGGTTCCTCCTTATGCACTGTCAAAGGGTCACGTGATCATCATCTTTTGCAACCCTCTGACAAGTAAAGTCAAAGGGGAAGACAAATTCACTTAACAACCAGGTTACTAACTTATCAGCTGCAGTTATTCACTTAATAACTGTGGTCAGAAATTTCGTAAAATGGGAAAAAATTACTTAACAAATGTCTCAATTAACAACAGAAAGTTTGGGCTCAATTGTGGTCTTAAGTCGAGGACTGCCTGTACTAAATTTCCAGTCACCAAAGCTTGCATGAGAAGGCAGATATACCATCCAAACAATTGAACACCTTTTCCTTAGCTGTGATCTTATTTGTAATATTGCATTTGGTTTCTGTTACAATACAAAAGATGTTCATTTCTGTATAATACTCTTGTGAAAACAGAGAGAAAGTCAGAGCTAAGTATTAATGTAATGAGCATAAGAGGGAAGACCATCCTTCAGTTCTGCGCATGATGCTATAGTATAATTAGTTACTTCTTCCTGGTGTCTTTCATTCTTTTTTTTAATAAATAGTTTAAAGGTTGATGGAGTTCTGTAGCACTTACTGAGCCATCTTCTGTTATCTGTTGAGTAGAATAAATTAGAGCATTTATTACATATTCAAGCACTGAACAATGGCACATTTGTAAAGGCAGAACAAAATCCCCTTTGCATAATTATTGTGATGCAGAATAATTACATTTCCATCCTCTAAGATTAAAAAATTAAAATGGGCACATCTAAATTTAATGCTATATGATGCAGCTCACTCATGCAAAGATCTTGAAATATGTGCCATTCGTGTGTTAACACCATTTTACTGCCAATCAATTGTGATGGCACAAATATATTTATTATGTATGCAGAAAATATTTTACAGACTCCAAGTAAACAATATTTTTTTCTTTGCTTTGCAGCCCCAACATAAATTTTTAAAGCAGGAATATTTTGGGATACAAATGCTAAGGTCAAATTTCTGCCTTTTAAAAGTCAATTCATATGCAAACAGACTGCCTTCTTAGCATGTTATTTCCGTTCCGTACATATTTTACTGTCTAGGTTAGTCCAGCAGCCGCAGAGGCTGGGGTGAGATAAATCTAGCTAATACATCTAAAGGTTGATGTAGGCTGGTCTGAGTTATTGCAAAACATTCCCAAATGTGCAATCAAGCAGAAGTTATCCTGCTAACATAATTCAAGCAGCATTTAAAATTAAAGTGTAAGGAGGAGGCATGTAATGTTGTTTGTAGGGTTTTTTGGGTGTTCTTATATAAGCTACGTAAATATTTCAGAACTGTTAAGCAAGATTGTGGTAGATCAAGATCAAATCTTTGATTATTTTCAGTCAAGTGAAACAAATTTCCTCTTGGTTTTTTGCATCTTTTCATATAAACATCAGAATTACTAGATTGCATGTGAGATTTTTCCCCCCTGCACCTCACATACCCAGAACAACCAACAACTGCCACGAATGTGGCAAGTAATATAACCTGTACAAACTCAACATCGTTTTTTTCTTCTTCTCCATTGATATTGATTGATTCATTGGTTCTTATACATACCCCCATTTCTATCAAGAAAGGAAATCAATGCTTGCATTATCCCATGCTTAACTCTATCAGTCTAAAGAAAAGACTGTAAACTTTTTGGATCAGTAAGTCTGGCGTTTATAAAAGAGCATTGGATCTCTAAATTTCATATGATGCTCATAACGTCTTCTGTAGCTCATTTCCTCAGAGCTACCACATGAAGTCAGTTATAATGAAAAATTGTACAGAAAATTTTCACTATTTGTCAGAAGAAAATGAAACTTTGTGGAGACTGAGAACACAGAGAACGCATGCACTATAATGCTTCCATTTAAGAAAATCAACTAGAACAAAAGAAACGGTTACTGATACAAGGATAATTCAGCATATTTGATAAAGGAAAGAATATAGGGAATATCAGTCTAAAACAATGGTTCTCAACCTTTTTTTGACCATGCTCCACCTAAGCATCTTTAAAATCCTTATGCCCCCACCCCCACCCCGTAACATATAATTCTTACTTTATTCAAAAAGTGAACTCTGCTCACGCGGAGGAAGGCTAAAAGGCCATTAACTTGGTTTAAACAAGGTTCAAACATCCCCCATTAAAAATCAAATTGCCTCCCTGTGGGGCCAGGGCCCCATGTTGGGAACGACTGATCTAGAAGTATGAAATCCCCTTTCTGGACTCTGCAATCTAGCTTTTGCCAAACTGGCTTTTGGGATATACGGCTGCAATCATCTATCTTCCAGGAAGCATCTCATCTCAATTCTTTTCCCCTAGCTTCAGTGTGTGGAAGAAATGAAGGAAAAATAAAATAACGTCTATGATGTCACCTCTTGATTGCTTAATATAGAGCTGTGTGCCTAGAAGTTTCAACTCTTTTTTGGGAAACAAATAAATCTTACATGAGATAAACAAAATCTCACAAGAGAGGAACAAAATTTCACATTTGTAAAAAAGAAAAAAAAGAAATTAGGAAAAAAGGGCTGTCGCTTCGGCCCAGTCTACCCAGTGCAAAGAGGAAACATCGGGCCAGCATGGCTTCGGCCCAGTCTACCCAGTGCAAAGAGGAAACATCGGGCCAGCATGGCTTCGGCCTAGTCTACCCAGTGCAAAGAGGAAACATCGGGCCAGCATGGCTTCGGCCCAGTCTACCCAGTGCAAAGAGGAAACATCGGGCCAGCATGGCTTCGGCCCAGTCTACCCAGTGCAAAGAGGAAACATCGGGCCAGCATGGCTTCGGCCCAGTCTACCCAGTGCAAAGAGGAAACATCGGGCCAGCATGGCTTCGGCCCAGTCTTCCCAGTGCAAAGAGGAAACATCGGGCCAGCATGGCTTCGGCCCAGTCTACCCAGTGCAAAGAGGAAACATCGGGCAGCATGGCTTCGGCCCAGTCTACCCAGTGCAAAGAGGAAACATCGGGCAGCATGGCTTCGGCCCAGTCTACCTGTTATATCCTGGCAGATGACGTCAGGGATTTCCCCCTGACAGCCGGCATCTGCGCTAGCAACAGCCAGGTCGCGTCTGATTGGTTAAGACGCGACCTGGCTGAAAGCGGGGAAAATCCGGTGTTCGGATTGGCTGGCTAGTCTGACAGCTTCACATAAATAGCTGTCAAACTAGCCTAGCGTGCTTCTCTCCTGTAATTGCTGTTTTGCTGTTCGTGTGAATAAAAACTATTGAATCGCCTCACGGTCTCCGCTATCGTCTGTGCCGACTTAACACTGGCGACGAGGGTGGGATCCAGCCGCCGCTGACCCACCGCACGTTACCACCTCGGCTCAACCGGACAGGGCAATTCTTTTCTTTTCTGCCTGACCATCCGGCAATTCTGAGGAGACTATGTCTGCGATGCCAATGTTCGTTCCATTCGGCTGTGACGGCGAGACCTGGGAAGCGTTCCTGGAGCGCTTCGAGTGCTACCTGATAGCCAACGGCAGACGCGATGTGCCGGACGACGAAAAATGTAGTTTCTTCCTGAGCTGCTGCGGCACGCCAATGTTCAGCGCCGCTCGCTCCCTCGCAGCTCCACAACCAGTCCACTCACTAGACTGGGCCACTCTGACTGAGAGCCTGCAGCGCCACTATGCCCCGACCCTGTCCTGGGTCGCGAGGCATTATGCCTTCAGGCGCTGTGTTCAGAAGCCGGAGGAATCTGTGAGCCAGTTCCTCCAGTCGCTCCGCACAGCGGCAATGAGGTGTGAGTTTGCAGATCTGGACCGCAACCTCACTGAACAATTTGTCAGCGGCGTGAAAGACTTGCGCCTTCGCCGATGGCTTCTGTCCCAAGCGGACATCACACTCACCGGGGCCATTGAACAAGCGAGGGCGGCTGAACTCTCGGACGAGTCGATGGCGGAGATGTTCAACCTTCCGCCTCTGCCCGGCCGTACTTGTTTAGTGGATGAGCTGGTCCCTCTACCGGCCGGCTATCCAGAAGAGGGAGCAGTGGCCCGCATCGGCCAGTTGGCCCGAAGACGCGCCCCTCAGCGACCCCGAGAAGCCACGACTGCCTGCCTGGGTTGCGGAGGCAACCACGACCGCTCAGGTTGCCCCTTTAAGGCTGCCGTGTGTCGCCGCTGCCTTAAAAAGGGGCACCTGGCTCAGGTCTGCAGAGCGCCATTGCCGCTGACACATCGCCAAGACGAACCATCGACTGCAACAGCTGCCGCCCCGAGACAAGCAGCCCGACCCGGAAGACAGCAGCAGTCATCTCGCGGAGGCTGCTACGCCGTGGACGCCGACCAGAACGCCAGCCCTGCGGAGTCGGCCTTCCACACTGGTGCAGGTGCGGAGCGCATCAAGGTGTCGCTCCTAATTGAAGGCTCCCCCTGCACCATGGAAGTGGACTCGGGGTCATCCCGGTCACTCCTCTCGTGGGCAGAGTTCTCTCGCCTCTGCCCAGGCATCCCCAAGACTAAGCTCTCCTCCCCAGACGCAACCCTTCGGGACTACCAGGGGACTTTGATTCCTACCCTGGGTTGTCACCTGGTGCGAGTGGAGTATGGGGACTTTGCTGGGTGCCTCCCCCTCTTGGTTGTAGAAAAACCTTTGCCGGCCCTCCTGGGCCTAGACTGGTTCCCGGCACTAGGCTTGTCAGTGCACGGGGTACGTCAAGTAGTGGCCACGCCTCCTGATGTGGCCGACGTGCTAACACGTTTCGCTGATGTCTTTGATGGGCAGCTGGGGGCATACAAGGGAACACCAATCTCCCTCAATCTCGATCCCCAGGTTGCCCCCATTAGGCTGAAGGCCCGTAGGGTGCCTTTCGCCTTGAGGGCCAAGGTTGATGCTGAGCTGGATAAGCTCATCGCGCAGGGGGTCTTGGAGCCGGTGGATTACTCCAAGTGGGAGACTCCTTTGGTCATCCCGGTCAAGGCGGATGGTTCTGTCCGTCTCTGCGCGGACTTTAAATCCACCATTAACCTTGCCCTCCAGGCGAACCCCTATCCAGTTCCGGTAGTGCAGCACTTGCTCCACTCTTTAGGACAAGGCTGCATCTTTGTGAAACTGGATATGGCGCAGGCCTACCAGCAGCTCACGGTGGATGACGAGGCGGCGGCTGCACAGACCATCGTCACCCACCGTGGAGCCTTCCGTTGCCGCCGCTTGCAATTCGGCGTTTCCGTAGCCCCGGGGATCTTCCAGAGCCTTATGGAGCGTTTGCTCCATGGGCTCCCAGGCGTGGTTCCGTATTTCGATGACGTTCTGATCGCTGCTAGCAGCCGATCGAGCCTCATCGAAATACTTGAGAAGGTCCTCGAACGTTTCAGGGGCGCGGGCTTAAAATTGAAGCGCAGCAAATGTTCGTTTGCTGTGCCACGGGTGGATTTCCTGGGCTTCACCATTGATGCCCAGGGAATTCACCCCACCCCCTCTAAAGTAGCAGCCATCAGGAACGCCCCCACGCCTGCCTCCAAAACGGAGCTGCAGGCGTTCCTTGGCTTGCTAAATTTCTACGCGCCATTTTTACCCCATAAGGCGTCACTAGCCGAGCCGCTGCATCGGTTACTCGACCGATCGGCAGCCTAGCGCTGAGGCAGCCGCGAAGCGCATGCGTTCGCGGCTGTCAAAGACATGCTGACGTCAGAGGCAGTCCTCGTTCAATATACGGACAAGCTGCCTTTGACTCTTGCCTGTGACGCCTCCCCTGTGGGTTTGGGGGCGGTCCTGAGCCATGTGCTGCCCAATGGCTCGGAGGCCCCCATTGCCTTTTATTCCCGGACACTGACTTCTGCGGAACGCAATTACAGCCAGATTGACAAGGAGGCTCTGGCTGCAGTGTCAGGGATTAAGAGGTTCTACGATTACCTCTATGGGCGGCAATTTACTTTGTTCACCGACCATAAGCCACTCCTTGGGCTTTTGGCGGGAAACAAGCCGACCCCTCCCATTCTATCCCCTCGCATGACCAGGTGGACAGAGTTCCTAGCTGCATACAGCTACACTCTGCTCTACCGTCCGGGCAAGCACATAGGGCACGCCGATGCCCTAAGCCGCTGCCCCCTTCCCATTGCTGACCCTCTGACGGTGCCGTGCCTGTCGGTTCTGGCCATAGCAGATTTGGCTTTGCCACTCTCATCCGGAGATGTGGCTGCAAAATCGAGGGCTGACCCTGACCTAGCCCAGGTCATGCTTTGGGTCCAGAGGGGCTGGCCTGAGGGGACGGTGCCAGAGCACCTTCGCCCTTTCAAGGCCAGGCAACTGGAGCTGTCGCTCCACAGTGGGTGCCTCCTGTGGGGTGACAGGGTGGTCATTCCACCCAGCCTGCGTCACCAGGTGCTGTCTCGCCTTCATGAGGGCCACCCAGGCATAGTGCGCATGAAAGGCCTGGCGCGCAGCTATGTGTGGTGGCCCCGCATGGACGACGAGATAGCGGCTTGGGTGGCTGGCTGCTCCACCTGCCAACGTTCCCGACCGGCGCCCCCGGCTGCCGCTCCGCGGGAATGGGAAATGCCCCGTGGGCCTTGGTCCCGTCTGCACGTGGACTTTGCGGGCCCGTTCAGAGGACAGGTCTTCATGGTAGTGGTGGACGCTTATTCGCGCTGGGTGGAACTCATCCTCATGAGGTCCACCACAGCCGAGGCCACGGTCAGAGAACTGACTAAGCTGTTCGCCACCCACGGCCTGCCGGACGTCATCGTCTCTGACAACGGGCCTCAATTCGAGTCCACCACCTTCCAGCTGTTCCCTGCCTCCCAGGGCATCCGCCATGCCCCAGTCGCCCCTTACCATCCTGCTAGTAATGGCCGGGTGGAACGGGCGGTTCGCTCGGCCAAGGAGGCGTTGGGCAGGATGGAAGGGGCGGACTGGCAATCAAGGGTGGCTGCTTACCTGTTGGTACAGCATGCCACTCCTTGCCCCCTATCCGGAAGGTCCCCAGCTGAGCTGCTGATGGGCCGGCACCTGCGGACCACCTTGGATAGGCTGCACCCGCTCTATTCCAAGGAGCAGCCTGGCAACCTGGGGGCCCCCTCTCGAGATTTCGCGGTGGGGGATCTGGTATGGGCGCAGGCGTTTTCAGGGGCTGTTAGGTGGGTGCCTGCCACCGTCACCTCCATAACCGGCCCCTGTTCTTACAGGGTCCAGCTGCATGATGGGACCGAATGGTGGCGCCACCTGGATCAATTGAGGCGCCGCCAGCCGCCCAACATCAACGACGTCCCCGCAGAGTCGACCGTCATCGTGACTCCGCCAGCGCCCAATGCCACATCTTTACCTGGTGCCCTTCCACCAAGTCCTGTCGGCCCGGTCCAGCTGCCCGGGCCCACTCCGGTTACGGACGCCGCCTTCCGGCCGTCCTTAGTTGAGGATGCTCTGCCCGTTTGGCGAACTCCTCCTGGTTTCCCTCTGGCCTTCCCCAAGTCAGGCCAGGCCTACCCGGTTATTCCCATCTCAAGCCCGCCTTCGGCCGCGCCCCCTTGGCCCTGCCTACCTGTTCCTTGTAGTCCACCTCCTAAGGTATGCCCCCAAGATGGCGCCCGGAGCTCCACTCCCTCGCGGGAGGAGCTACCACGGGCACCTCCTTCTCCTCCGGCGTCTTCTGTTGAACTGAGGCGTTCTGGGCGGGTCCGGCGCCACCCAGCCTATTTGCGTGAGTACGTCTGTGCGACGTCCGCACATGCGCACTCACTGGGGGGGAAGGGGTGTTATATCCTGGCAGATGACGTCAGGGATTTCCCCCTGACAGCTGGCATCTGCGCTAGCAACAGCCAGGTCGCGTCTGATTGGTTAAGACGCGACCTGGCTGAAAGCGGGGAAAATCCGGTGTTCGGATTGGCTGGCTAGTCTGACAGCTTCACATAAATAGCTGTCAGACTAGCCTAGCGCGCTTCTCTCCTGTAATTGCTGTTTTGCTGTTCGTGTGAATAAAAACTATTGAATCGCCTCACGGTCTCCGCTATCGTCTGTGCCGACTTAACACTACCCAGTGCAAAGAGGAAACATCGGGCAGCATGGCTTCGGCCCAGTCTACCCAGTGCAAAGAGGAAACATCGGGCAGCATGGCTTCGGCCCAGTCTACCCAATGCAAAGAGGAAACAAGCCAGCACTTTGAGGAGTGGCATCAAGCTGGCCATGCCCACCCAGTCGGCCATGCCCACCTGGCCTTCTGAGGTCAACCACAGCTCTGATGTGGCCCTCAATGAAATTGAATTTGACACTCCTGTTGCACAATGTGATGTTCGTTGAGAAATATTACAGTTTAGCAATATAGACTTTAAAAAAATTAAATTGTATTGATTTACTTCATTGCCCAGTTAAAAATATGGGCAAACAAAAAAAAGTTACATTAAGCATTCAAATGCATGCAAATAAGCTCTATAGAGGTAGTCCTTGACTTATAACTACAATTGAACCCAAATTTTATGTTGCTAAGCAAGACTGTTGTTAAATGAGTTTTGCCCCATTTTAAGACCTTACTTGCTACAGTTGTGAGGGGAACCACTGCAGTAGTTAAGTGAGTTAACACAGTTGCTAAGTGAATCTGGTTTCCCATTCACTTTACTTGTCAGAAGGCTGAAAATGGTGATTACATAACTCTGGGACACTGCAACCATCATAAATATGATATTCTAATTTTGATCACATGAGAATGGAGATGCTGCAATGGTCATAAGTGTGAAAAACAGTCATATCATTTTTCAATGCCAATGTACCTTCACTACTTCGAATGGTCACTAAACAAATGGTGGTAAGTCGAGGACGATCTGTCATGCAAGTCATGCTATTGCTCCATTTGCAGCTCCAAAAGTTTTATTCATCTATGTCTAGTTTTTCTTAATTAAATTTCTCTCTATACACGTGTACTTATCGCTCCCCAAAATAAAATAAGATTTTAGATATAATTACGTAACTTTGCTGACCTGACAAGAGTTTTAAATTCCACCAGCAGAATTCATAGCTCAGTCCTCTATCACACACTTTTACATGCTTTAGCTTAGAAAATAAGAACTAAATGGGGAAAAATCTGAAAGTAGATAAAGCAACAGTTCAGTAGGAAATGACAAATTGCCCTCTGAAAAACTGAAGAATCAGTTCTCAGCTAATGAACCAGCAAAGCCTAAAGAATATCATTGGCTACAGCAAGCCTCCCTCCCTTACTGAAGAAAATCATCAATTGGCAGGTGATCTACACTGATGATATTACCTAGTTTGGGTAATGAAATATCTGCAAGAAAACAAGCAAGCTCAGAAAGCACCAAGATTCCCCTTGTGACTGGAATATGTTCTACTCTAGGTTTGATAGGAGATGATTGTCAACTATTGCTACCTTCCACACCTCAGATACATCAACAGTGGCTTAATCTCCTACACTACCATATCTCTATCTATCTGAGACCCCACCTTGGTGATCTTTAAAAAAGATGTGTGAGACCTATTTCATAAACAAAAGGTTGAAAAAGCACCAGGCCTAGACAGATTAACTCCTTCTTGCTTGAAAACCTGTGCTGAACAACTGGTCCCCATCTTCACTCGCATCTTTAGAGATGTGGTATGTCCCTTCTTGCTTCAAACCCTCTACTATTTATCCCAGTTTCTTAGAAACCCTCCATCAAACAGCTGAATGACTATAGATTGGTTGCTCTGACATCTGTAGTTATGAAGATCTTTGAGAGGTTAACGTGAAAACCATCACAGATCCCTGTTAGATCCCGTTTGCAGTTTGCCTACTGAGCAAATAGATCAACAGCTGATGCCGCCAATATGGCATTTCTTGCAACATCTTGAATCCCCAAGGACCTATGCACAGGTCCTTTTTGTAGACTTCAGCTTGGCCTTCAATACCATCATTCCAGAAATTCTTCACTCTAAACTCATTTGGCTAACTGAATAGCTGGACAGATAGGAAGCAACAGATGAATCTAGGGAAAATCACATTGAGCTACCTGGACGATTAGCACTTAAGAGCAGTGGCCTCCAGCCTTTTGGGCATCAGGGACCGGTTCCATGGAGAAAGGTTTTTCTGTGGACTGGAGGGGGTATGGTTTTGCATGCTGCCTGGATCCTGCAGATGGGGTTTCACTTGTTTCCACAGCCTGGCTGCTGGCATGCCGCGCCTTAGTGCCAGTCCAAGGACCGGGGGTTGGGGACTCCTGCATTAGAGGGATGTGTGCTTTCTCCATTGCTCTTCTGTCTCTATACCAATGACTACATCTCTAAGGATCCCTCTGTTAAAATACTGAAGTTTGTAGAGGATACAACAGTCATTGGTCTCATTCGAGATGGTGACCTCATAAGGTTGAACAACTGGCCCTATGGTGCAGGGGAACAATCTGGAGCTAAACAGGCTTAAAACTGTGAAGATGAGAGAGTGAATTTTAGGAGGAACTCTCCTACTCTACCATTTCTTATTATGTTCAACAGCACAGTATTAGCAATACAGTCCTTCAAGTTCTTGGGTTCTATAATCTCCCAGGATTTAAAATGGATACCTAACATTAGAACCATCATTAAAAAGGCACAACAAAGAATATTCTTCCTGCATCAACTTAGGAAGTTCAGACTGCCTCAAGATAGAGTTCTACAGAGGAATTATTGAGGACAGATACAGACTCCAACAGATAATTAGAACTGCAGAACAAACAACTGAAGCCAGCCTGTCTTCCATAGAAGATCTGTGTATTTTGTAGGTCAGAAGGAGGACTGAGAAAATATCTGCAACTCCTACTGCTTTGTGACATTACAACTCATGTAGATAAGAGATGGGGCTTGTATCACAAGAGTAAAATATTGTTTATGGCACCCTAATTTCCCTTGTTCCTCTCTAAAGACACTGCTCTCTGGGGGAGATAGGCATCTTACAATACAATACAATACAATACAATAGTAGAGTTGGAAGGGACCTTGGAGGTCTTCTAGTCCAACCCCCTGCCTAGGCAGGAAACCCTATACCGTTTCTGCCCAATGCATGTCAGATATGGCCCCAAAAGTGAATTCCAATTCCCCAAAAGTTTTCTCCTCTCCACGCTAGCCAACCCAGCACTAGCCTTCCCACCTGTTTTCCATTGCGCTTCCCTTCCCCACTAATCTTCTTCTGCTTTTCCAGCCTTCTCTTCCTCCGCTTTTCCTAACCCTTTGTAGTCTCCCCAAACTGTCTTGCACCAATCCCTGCCTACTTCTCCCTGCTTCAATTTTTCCACTTGCTACCATCACTTTTGTAGCACTTTTAATTTGCTTTTGAACCTTTTGATTTATTCAAAACATAAACATCCAAAAAAGTACAGCATCTCAGTGTCCAGGCATCCTTTTCCCTCTTTGTACTAATTAGATTTTTGCAAGGCACTGAAGACCTGGCTGCTTCCCCCAGCAGGTGTGGCAGGTAAGTAGATGAGTTATGTTGTTTGTAATGTGCTTTTTTTTTTCAAATAGTGGCAGGGGTTGTTTCTCCTTAGGAACCAGATGTTACATATGATAGGGTTTCTGTTTTAATCTGTGTTAAGCCACCCAGAGTCATGTATGAAATGAGTGTCTATATAAATCATACAAATACAAGAAAGAAAGCAAAAAAGGAAAGGAAGGAAGGAAGGAAGGAAGGAAGGAAGGAAGGAAGGAAGGAAGGAAAGAAAGAAAGAAAGAAAGAAAGAAAGAAAGAAAGAAAGAAAGAAAGAAAGAAAGAAAGAAAGAAAGAAAGAAAGAAAAAGTATTCCCTTCCCCCCACTTTTTGGCTTTCCTTTCCTATTCTTGCAGTCTGAAATTAGATTACCAGGACTAACTGTTATAGCACCACCTATTAGTGAATAAAGAAACTGCGGTTTCTCTCGTTGCCAGTACTGTACTGCACATGGTTAGATGTGGATGATGTATAGAGAGAGATTGAAGGAACAAAAACTACAGAAATAGTGCAAAGCTTCAAACTGGTGGTTCATTTTGATGATGCATAAAGTGAAGCACCCCCAAAGCTGCTTTGCAAAACTATAATCCCCTCCTCTTAGAAAAATAGCTACCGCACTGTTTCACATTGCACTGTTTCCAAGCCGGACTCCAACATATTCAGGTGACCTGAATTATCACTACATTTCATCAAATCTGACAATGTCATCTTTGCAGTACAAAATATCTTCTATACATGAAATACAGCACACTGTGTAAGAATATAAACACACACCTTATAGACAAGTAAAAAATATTAAAAATGATATTAACCATAAAATGTCCATCATCTCCAAGCAAGTTCGTAAAATACCTTTGCCTGAAACGTAGGAAAATATCTGCCCATGAGAGCATACTATTTATACACTGTTCATCTTTTAGCAAAAGATGAACAGTGTATAAATAGTATGGCCATTTTTACACTAGAGAAAAACATGCATGCAAACCTTATCTGATCGGGATCACAATTACATGCTCAATTATTGGCTAAGCTCTTAATTATTAATTAATGCAGACTTTTTCTACCATTTATTTTGCATGTTGTCTAGAACTAGCCTAGGATCTGAGAAACATAATATACGAAGAACGGTTGCAGGAACTGGGTATGGCTAGTCTAGTGAAAAGAAGGACTAGGGGTGACATGATGGCAGTATTCCAATATTTGAGGGCTGCCACAAAGAACGGGGGGGCCAACCTATTTTTCAAAGTATCAGAAGGCAAGACATGAATCGATGGATGGAAATTAACAAACAAGGAGAGAAGCAACCTAGGACTAAGGAGAAATTTCCTAATACCGAGAACAATTAACCAGTGGAAGAGCTTGCCTTCAGAAGTTGTGGTTGCCCCATCATTGGAGGCTTTTAAGAAGAGACTAGAAAGTGACTTGTCGGAAATGGTATAGGGTCTCTTGTGTGAGTATGGGGTTGGATGAGAAGACTCCAAAGTCACTTCCAACTGTCATTCCGTTTCTGTTTAAACATAAACATATCCTGCAATTTATTTAATCTAGAAGAGCCAACAATATATCTAAGAGAAAGACAGCTGGCCTTTAATAAACCTTCAGGGCATTTGTCATTGTATTGTTATCAGCGTTATTATATACATTTATGCCATAGTATTATGAACATATATGAAAAATTGAGGACATGACCCACTCAGAACCAGAAGCAGAGAGACAATGGCTCATTCTGGCAGATTCCATCTTATGCAGCAGGTGGGAAAGGATCAGAATGAAGATTATGACTCAATCAGGGATTGTTCCCTAAAAAAAGAGGGCTCCCAAGTGAACTGAATAAAGCATTAAATTTAAAAAATGATGGAAACTGTAATGCCATAAACAAAACAATCACATAAACTGAAGTACTATTTGTTATAGGTTTCCCACCTCAACTGACCTAAAATCTAGGCTGGGCAGCTGAATTTTAAACTTTGACATACGTGTTTGTTTTGTGTGTGTATGGATATGTGAATGAGTTATTTAATTATTTTGGTTCAGAAAGTGAACAATTCCACAAATGGCAAAAGACATAAGATTGCATTATTACTGGAAAGATACAGGTTGATATATGAAAGCTTATAATAAAAAAATAGTTAAATTTAGTTAAATTTAGAGCATTATGTAAAAAAATGAAGTGATAATGGATATGGTTAAATAAATAATTGACAATGATAATAATGTATACATATGTAGTGGTTTGATAAGAATGAATTGGATATGAATGGTAAATGGTGACTATGAAAGGAAGATTAAAAATTTTGTTATGGCATAAAAGCTAATAATAAAAAAATTAATTTAAATCTAGTTAAACTTTGAGTATTAGGTCAAAAATGTTATGATAATGGACATAGTCAAATAAATGATTGATAATGATAATAACATATATATATTATATATTGGCTTAATATATATATTGGCTTAATAAAAGGAAATCGGATATAAATTGTAAACAGGGATTTGGAAAGGAGGACTAGAAACTTGGTTACTAAATATTATAGATTTTTTATTTGGAATAGGTCATAAGGATTTAATGTTATTGGATGATATTGGAAATTGCTAACGAAATGCCATTATGTGGTTATGTCTTAAACTTTGGAATATTCTATGCAAAAGGATGTTAAAACAATTATAGTCAAATGAAAATTGAGGTATGATGATAGTAATATCTATAAATATATTTGATTTAAAATATATGATTTAATATGAATTATAGGTGATGACTGTGGAAGAGATGCACAAAAGTTTTTTGTAACCAACTGACACACTTCCTATATAGTATGTAAAGAAAGAGGATTCTTTGTGTTGTTTGTTTGTGTTTATGTAAAAAAAAAAATCAAAAAAAGAAAGTGAACAATTAAAGTTATAAATCTACACCCCAAATATATGAAAAGATTAAACAGCAGTATAGGAGAGAAGTGTATAAAAATTTAAATAGGGTTATAGGGATAACTGCAGGCGTAGGAGTTTTATACTATGTGTTTTTATTTGGAAATAAATACAATGGGCTAACATAGATGAATTTCCTCTCTATTTGCAATTTGAACACTCAAATATCTTTTGCAGTTCTGAGTCTCTTCCAGCCATAGACTTCTTGTTAATGTTTATTACTAGTGAAATCAACAGGTTTGAAGAACTGAAAAAAGTTCCTTGCTTTTGACACTGTATATTAGGTGGTATTCTGACTGTTACCTACCACCTAATCTACAAAAAAGCCAAGTCAATGTACTGATTTTTTAAAAATTACGTATGAAGACTATGCTTTTAAGACACTTATTTACCCTGTCATTTTATAAAAAGTCACAGAAACCCATCCAAGAATAACACACAGCATGACTCGATTTGGCCCAGCTCAAGAGCAATAATAGGAAAAAGACAGCTTCTCTCCTTTGTCAATCCATAAACATAAGGGACATTGCTGCACTTAGCAATCTGCCAAAGACACTCAACAAGCTTAAGAAGAAAGTATTTGCATTCAGCAGGCAGTCTGTAAGTTTGATATTACCAAGAATATGCACACATTCAACACATAAATTAAAGGAACATAATATTTGCAAAATGCACTCAATTTCTTGAACATCTCATCAACATTGCTAACAATACTTGTGTAGAGCTCCCAGTGCAATACACACATCTTTGCATGTGCCTCAGTTAGGAAAGAAAGCATAGCAGGGAATATAATGCACACATTACTCAATCCCTGATTCTAACTATGCAAAAGCATCAAATCAATCAATTACGCAGCCAATGGATAGCAATCTCCCTCTATTTTTACATTCACAATCATCCATCTACAATCTGTTGAATGCAGGCAGGGCAATAATTGGTTCCATTGCCATCATTGCCTTTGAACATGTAGTCAAATAATGTTAGTTTCTTCTTCAGCATCCCCATCCCTTCATGCAGTCATGACCAAAAGAACATTTCCTTACTATTTTAGTAGGTGTATGGATGGAAAAATTGAAAAACAGCCAATTGCAGCTTCTTGATTTTTTTTAAAGCCTATTACAGGAGTTAAGATTCTCAGAAGACTTGAAACAACAGCGCTTAAAATAGCCCTATATCATCTTAAACTTGGAACAAAACTAGTTTTTTTTCCTCTGCGCTGAAAATGCTCAAAAGATATATTTTATCTTCAGTTCAAACCACTTGAACCAAGTTCTTGGTCCAAGAATTTGATCCAACAACGTTTATAGGAATCTCTGAACTTTTCTCCTTTTTCAGCAATGTTTTTTTTAATTCCCTTCTCAAAAAAAAAATCATTCTTCTTGCTGCATCTCAAAACAAGATGGTGAAAGTTACTATCTTTGCATGAGAATGGAGCTGCAGCTGTTGGAGGCTGCTGGGAGGGGCAGGGAGAGGGAAGGGGAAAGGGAAGGGAAGGGAAAGGAAGTTCTATTTTCTCACAGCCAAGACAAAAATGTCCATGAAGGCACAGACCCATCAGGTTTACTAAATGGGAGTAAACAATCCAGCAGTAGGCCAAGTGAAGACCTGAAAGTTGCCAATGTCTTTGATGCTTCTCATTCACACAAATTATGATGATGTAAAACAGTAACTTCTAGCCAGATTTCTTGGACCTGGCATCAGTTTGCTTCAGCAGCAAGCTGGCCTCTGTTGTAAGGGCATAACTGTTCCTCCATAAATGATTAGCTGGTCTTGACACTGGGGTAAGGTGAGGATGTGGTTGGGGCTGCTCTTTCTCACAACATTGTTAGGACACAATAAATATCAGGAGGAGGAGGAACCATATTGTATATGCAACCTAATTTTCCTGCGATTTTTTTAAATCCTTTTTTAATATAGCTAGAAAGACACAATCCTAAAGCACAATGAAGTGAATTCTTTAATGTCTTAATGTGGTGCAAACTCGTCCAATTGCAATTTGTAAGTCATATTACAAACCACTGTTAGTAAAATAAATAAATAAATCACAATTTAGTATGATATGGTTACTCAGCCACACTCAGGAAAAGAGTAGAGATAAACAAACAAATAAGATTGGTTCATTAAAAAAAGAATGTGTCGCCCAGCCTATTCTATTTTCTACAGCTTTTCAAGCAATTCAATCTTTAGATCCTGCTGATCAAAACAGGAAGGAAAGAACGGATGAGAAATATAGGCAGTCTGAACCACACTGGCATGCTTCAGTCAAAAAATGCCCACCATCTATTACAAGCCAAGGTACATTTACCAAAGCATGGCACCATTCATAAAAAAAAGAAAGATGAAATGAAGGCTGGAGGGGATTTTCATACTTGAATGTTTGGAGAGGGAAAAATGAGCTTTGATCTTGTACTGAATAAATTTTAATATATTCCTCTAATGAACTAAAGATTTATATTCACCTCCTTGTACCACCAACATGAAATAAAAGGAATAAGGGGAAAAAAGTGGTTTGGAAGCACTGGTGTTCATACAGTTCTGAGTATATTTTTACCATCTAACAGCCTGTCAACTGGATAGCAACCTTACAGTATCTATTTTGCCCCATTTCTAGCACTGGAGTTGTGTAGTGTGTGTGTGTGTGTGTGTGTGTGTATAAACAAACAAATGTGATACAAGCAATGAGATGTAGAAACCTGGCATCAAAATGGCTAATTAACAATGAACAAGATTAATTCAAAAGAGGAAGCAGCTCCGATGTTTCTCTTTGTTCCTCCTACATTCATATCACATCTCTTTATTGTACATTTACAAATGACTATATGGTAGTATAGAATGCAAAACAGTGTAGAGAGGTCTGCACTGCTCCGAAGCACATTAACTATTCATGCCATTTTCTCCTCCTTCTCCAATGACCTGCTGATGCTAACATGCCTAAATACAATAGGAACAGGTGGCATACTAATGCGATCTCAAGGAACCCCAGGAGTTGCTTGTTATTTGATCTTATGTCTCAGCTCATTTTTTCCAATCTGATATTCTGAGAATGTTCTAGGGCTAAAAAGTTCCATACATTTTAGTCTGTTAAGTTTCTGGTGGAGCTTGGAAGATGGAGAATATGCAAAGAAGGATGATGGTCTAATCAGATAAATAGTACAGATGTAATACTTTATCTCTCAAATATCTGCATAGAAAGAATAATGAAGGCTATATTAGAAGAAAGCAGAGCCAAGAACTCTAAACAAATGCTAATATTCGTTCCTGAAGTGAGGAGGTTTACTTAAAAAAAAGAAATAAGGAGTCACTTTCAAATTCTATTAAAATTGGGAATTGTTGAGATGAAAGAGGACTAGTGCAAACCTCTGCCATCTGCTATCAGCCCCAATATTTAGAGAGTGATCATTTGTAGCAGACCCTCAGGGAGATATCTCAACAATAAAATATAGGTAGTCCTCTACTTGTGACCAGAATTGGGCCCAAAATTTATATTGTTAAGTGAGACGTTTGTTAAGCGAGTTTTGCCCCATTTTACAACTTTTCTTGCCACAGTTGTTAAGTAGATCACTATAGTCCAGGGGTGTCCAAACTTGGGAACTTTAAGACTTGTGGACTTCAACTCCCAGAATTCCCTAGCCAGCCATGAATTCTGGGAGTTGAAGTCCACAAGTCTTAAAGTTCCCAAGTTTGGACACCCCTGCTGTAGTCGCTAAGTTAGTAACCTTGTCAGAAGGCTGCAAAAGGTGATCGCACGACTCTGGGACACTGCAATTGTCATACATATGAACCAATTGCCAAGCATCTGAATTTTGATCACATGACCATGGGGATGCTGCAAAGGTTGTAACTATGAAAGACGGTCGTAAGTCACATTTTTTAGTGCCATTGTAACTTTGTATGGTCACTAAATGACTGTTGTGAGTTGAGGACTACCTGTACATTTTATTCCCATACAATATTTTTCAATCAATCTGGAGTTGGTGTCATGAACAGAAATGAGAAGGAGACAGGACTGTCTTGCTTGTTCCCGCTCCTTCAGGACAGAGACAGCTAATGCTAATAATACCTAGCATATAAAAGAAACAGAAAAGAAACTAAATGGACAAGAAAGAAACTATTATACAACACAGAAAACAGTAAACTTTCTTTTATATATATACAGAAAATGGAATAAATTATAGCTGTTTGAATCCAATTCAGCAAATAAGACCTAAGTACAAATTCTCAAGCCCATACCTATTCCACTTTTAACAATACACTTTTGGATACTTGTCATCAAGTAAATAATCCGTCTACATCTTCCTTTATTTTAGATACTATCTTATTTCTGGATGCATTCCTATGTAACTTGACAAGAATACCTGAAATACCGGTAAGCTAATAATCTCAATTCAGTATCATGGTACTATAAGTTTTGCATTGATCATTCTTGAGATATATTATTTTATGTCACAAGGTTGATCCTACCCATTTCTGTTGCCCATATACAAAAAAATCATTAAGCATGATCATTAAAATCATGCAACGTATCCAATTGTAGGTGACAATAAGATTGTGGTGCTTTCTATGAAAAATTAACATGGCATCTGCTATTATTAGTCATGCCATTATCATTTTGGGCAAGACTTTACAACAAGAATTTGGTTCAGGTACCTTTTATAATCATGAAAATTTCAGCTAATGTAAAATTGGCTTAAAGTAGGATTAACACTGGAGAGCATATTGTACCAGAATCTCTGTTGAAACTTTTTATTGCTGTCCGGATACCACAGGCATTCATGGGGAGCAGGAGAAGCTAATGGCAAAACGTGTATACTTTGTTGTATTTGTATTATGATGTTGCATATAAGGACACAAAGGACAGAGCATGCATTGTGATATTGCAATGCATATTTCAACCTTGTGACAAAGTTTGCAGTTGCTGCATGTACCAATGCCAGGTACCTTTCAAAATGCAAGACCTGGTCATTTCAAAAAGCCTAAGACGTTTGGGACAAACTACTAAATGCCCATCTATTTCCTGTTTTCTATTGTCATTTCTAAGAATTACTGCCTTTTAATAAAGTCAGATGAGCATTAAAGGTGTACTCATATTCTCTGCGTCCATGAAATCCCATCAATCTAGACACCATGGACACGTCTAGCACAGCGCCTTGTCCTTTTAATATAAGACATTGGCAGGCATTCTGTCTCTCTACTCCTTTCAGAGGCTTTTATGTACAAGAAAAATAAACATAAGTTATGAGGAACAATACAAAGGTTACAAATGGGAGACAATTAATCTGAACCCCATAAAAAGTTGTGAAGAAGGCATTTAATTATACAATAAAAGCTTTCCCCAGAAGCACTTTGTAAGGCATGAGGATCTTCCAAAAGCATTTTTATATCAGCTAATGAAAGGCTGGGGTTTCATGGGTATCTTAACTATGATCACATGAAACTTTACATTTGTTTGTAAAATGTTTTGCTGTCAATTTAGTGCATTTTAGATATAAATTAAAGAAACTAAATATATGAAGCAATGACTGTTGTTCAAGAAACCTAGTTACTGTTTAACATATACGTAGCTATTATAGAACATGGCAGTAAGAAAAATATGTACAGTGTTTAATGCAAAACACAATATCTATTTCTTTTTCCTACTAACCTACATTACATATAGCAATTATCCCATAAGCAAAACATAATTAAAATCAGACGAATCCTCATGCTAGTAAGTTCTACCTTTACTATTGCATAACAGCACTGTGTTACTATTTATGTACTTATGTACACATACAAATATATATGTATTGATATGTGTGCATGTGCATGTATGTCACTACATATACATATCCTATACATACACATACATACACAGTAATATACACACAAAATATGATAAAACATGAAATATTTGATCTTTCAGTTTCCACACTCTCTGCAAACTGTTTTTAAAGCATGAAAATTGATATACATATATGTTGATACATGTTTTCCACAACAAATTCATCATATACATTTGTCCTTCAATGTATTTACAGACTTTCCTAATATATACCCTTTTGTGTGCTAATGTCTGTAATAGATGCATTGCTCATGCAATTTTGAACTAAAAACTAAGCATAAAACTTAGTGCAGAATCTGCATGTTTGTTCAGAAAGTTCAAATACTATTAGTAAGATTGATATTGAGCATTTTTTATTATAGGAATCAAATGGCTACTATATCACAACAAACTCAGGGTAACATTGCTCCATCTTATGTTCAACCATCAGAGCCCAGAACAGCAATAATTAAAGAAAAAGATGCAAACATACCAGCATTGAAAGACATACTTATGGTATTGGAAAATGCTCCACATTATTCATGCATGGAAAAATAGCAATAAAATGCCTTTACTCTATGAATTTCCCAAAATACTATAATAAGCTAAATATTTCTGAAGTTAAATCTGAGCATTTGCAAACAGAAATAAACCAGCAAGTAGAGTTGGCCAAATAATGCATAATGTCAAGCATTCAGTTGCTGTATAATCTTTATACATTAGGATATTACAGGGTCTTTTTCCTACATAAGCCACCATGATGCTGCAAACCTGTATTTAAGAATTGTCTTAAGAGAAATGATTCAGTATTCAAGAAACTTATTTCTTTGGAAAGAAATCCATCCTTTCTCAAGGGAAAGGTGAAGGGACATACATGCAAGGAACAAAGAACGTTAATACAAAAAATGCAGAGGAGAAATTTCTGTAAACTGCCCATTGGTTCAGTGTGTAGGGGAATGGGAAACACAAAATGTGGTTTAAAATCATCTCATGGAGAGGTATCCATAAACCACACCTTAGATCAGTGATGGCGAACCTATGGCACACGTGCCACAGTTGGCACACGGAGCCATTTGTCAGGGCACGCGAGACGCTGCCCTGTCAGCTGGCCAGCGTGCATGCACGTGCTGGCCAGCTGAATTCACCTTTTTAAAAGCCATTTTTCGCCCTCCCCAGGCTCCAGAGGCTTTATAGGAGCCTTAGGAGGGCGAAAAGAGCCTCCCCCACCCCCCCGAGGCCCTCCGGAGGCTTCAGGGACCGTCCGGAGGCTTCCCTGAAGCCTTCGGAACGCTTAAAACGACCCTCCGAGCAAACCGGAAGTGACTTCTGGTTTGCTCGGAGGGTCGTTTTAAGCGTTCCGAAGGCTTCAGGGAAGCCTCCGGACGGTCCCTGAAGCCTCCAGAGAGCCTCGGGGGGTGGGGGAGGCTCTTTTCACCCTCCCCGGGCTCCTATAAAGCCTCTGGAGCTTGGGGAGGGCGAAAAAAGCATGTAAAAATAGTGGGGTTGCCCGTTGTGCGCGCTTGCACATGGGGGGTTGCACGTTGCATTATGGGTGTGGCACGCCCGCACACGACCCCCCCTGTGCTCCTCCCCTTGTGGCACGCGAGCCAAAAAAGGTTCGCCATCGCTGCCTTAGATCTTGGACGTCTCATAGGAAACTACTACTACTTTCAGAAAGCAATAGGTATCCAGGTCAGTAGCCAGAGCTATCATTTCTCCCTATCCTCTACTTTGCAGGTATATGATTACAAATTCCATAATCTGTAGAAAAGAGAGGGATCCTGGACAGGTGCCATACTCTCTACTACTTCCAAATGAAGCCAACATGATGTAGCCAAGACTTAGATGGGTAAAAAGCTCAAATTAAATCATGGCCCCAGGATCAGAAATGACCCAGAAGAGCCAAACATGCATCTGAGACATTAGAGTAACATATTCACACCATCTCTCATTTTGCCAAATCCACGGGTGTACATAAATACTCATTTGTCAGCAATTGCTGGGATTGCCCAAATTGTGATTAATATGTCTTTCCAGTTTATACAAATAACAGTAACAACTGGAAGGTAATGATTATCTTTCTGTCATGTCTTGTAAGAAACCAGGCACGGCCGAAAACAAAGCTTCACAGCTTTTATTAAACATCATTAAGGTCATGGTTACCTCTAACTGATACATAGTAGAATGGTGATGAGGCCATGCCTAAGCCTCTGCAGAAACTGTGCCTTTGAATACTACAAGAGATATACAGTTTATAATCATAAATACAATATTCCTCATTATCTTATGTCTATGCTAGGCTACATTGTACCTATCATATTACTCTAGAACAATGTTTCTCAAACTTAATAACCTTAAGATTTATATATTTATTAAGATTTAATAAACATTTGCTAGACTAATTCTCGAATACAGTTCATCTGTCTGGAACCCACACTCCATAACAGATATTAATACAATTGAGCGAGTCCAGAGATATTTCACGAGAAGAGTCCTCCGCTGCTTGCAACAGAATACCTTATGCCACCAGATTTGATATTTTGGGCTTAGACGACTTAGAACTATGCCACCTTCGGTCTGACCCAAGCGTAGTACATAAAATTATTTACTACAATGTTCTACCTGTCAATGACTACTTCAGCTTCAACTACAGCAATACGCGAGCACACAATAGATACAAACTTAAGGTAAACTGCTCCAAACTCGATTGCAGAAAATATGACTTCAGCAACAGAGTGGTCAATACCTGGAATGCTCTACCTGTCTCAGTGGTTTCTTCCCCAAACCCCCACAACTTTAACCTTAGACTGTCTACTGTTGACCTCACCCCATTCCTAAAAGGTCTGTAAGGGGTATGCATAAGTGCACCAACGTGCCTATCGTCCCTGTCCTAACAACCTCATTTATTCATATCCATTTCATGTATTCATAATCCTGTATTTACATATATCTATTATCTGATACATGCTTAACAAAATAAACAAATAAATAAATACATAAATAAATAAAGATGTATGGTCTTCAACTCCCGGAATTCCCCAGCCAGCCTTCTGCGGGGGGAATTCTGGGAGTTGAACTCCACACATCTTAAGGTTGCTAAAGTTGAGAAACACTGCTCTGGAAACATGAACACTGGGAATGTGAAGCCAGCAACTCCACAGAGGCACACAGTTGAATCCCCATTGGTAATTTCCACTTCTGATTGTTAACCTTACTGGTGATCTGCATAATATTATGCCTCTATGAATGTTGAATGGCTGCCTGGTAGCCTGTGGAGATAAGAAAAACAGAGGATGGTGATGAATAAGAGGGAACAGAAGCAAGTAGCAACTCCTGAGAATGACGCATGAATGACCAAAGTGAGAAAAAGATGGGATTTCGTTCAATGCTACTTGTGCTTAAAGCTCCCCCTGTTGAGGTTGACAGTGTAGTCATTACAATGATACTCACCCATCTGCTGTAAGGAAGGAAACTGTTGTCTGCAGTTTCAATTTGTTCTGCTCCATTTACTTTGGTTCTCATCTGATAAAAAGAAATACATAATGAACGTTTGTCACAGTCACAACAGGGAAGAGTTTTTACAAAAGAGGTGGTGGTCTCCATTACTTTCACTAGCCGATCCTAGGAGTTTGTCTAGAATAGATATAGTATTCCTCTCTATGGTTCATTGGCCTCCAGAGTCCCTGCACCATGAGTGAAGCAGAGGGATGGGGGCAGTGGTGAGATCCTACCAGTTTAACAACCGGTTCGCTTCACGCCTGATGCCTTGCGCGTGCAGTTTACAGAAAACTCACCTTCCGCATTACTACTGGCGAGGAAAACAGCTGAGGCATGGCAATCCACTCTACTGCACCGATCAGCTGGGCTTCAGAAAAGGAAATATAGGCAAGTATAATGCAGGGGCCGGTGGGCGGGTGGGCGGGCCCATTTAAGTCAGAGCGAACTGGTTCACTCCCAGCTGATAGTCAGAGCTACTGGTTCGCCCGAACCGGTCTGAACCACTAGAATCCCACCCCTGGATGGGGAGTGACGGTATAAGTACTGTATAGCAAGGACAAGGGGAAACAAGGGCAACTATTGTTCCATACAGCCATGGCTTTTCTTGGGAGAGACTGATTAGAAGAAAGGTGGAAGAGGTGTAGGAGTCACATTGTGGAGCATACTTTACAAGTTTCTGATGAGGTCCCATATCTTGCTTACCTTGTGAAGTATTTTATCGTTGCAGTTCCAATTGCAAAGGTAGAGTTAAAACTTGAGGCTGGGAAACTCTGCAAGAGCTCTGAGGAAAAAAGGTGTTGTTTGTCAGCCCTTAATTTCTTATTTTCTCTAATTGTTGGGTATTTCTTGTTTTTACAGTGCTCACTGCATGCTATGAACGAAATATCTCCTTTTTATTTAATTACAATATTATTTCTATGGCACTTTTTAGGCCTTAAAACTACTCTACGAAGTGGCAAACAGTTTAAACAAAAGCAAAACAAAAATATTTGTCCTCGATTTCTAGAGATGGCAAGAAAGTGATGATGTTTTATGCTACAGTTTTGATATATACAAGTTACATTTACTGGCTATATGCCAAATTGCACATAATGTAGACAGATCTGAAGCAGATTTTCTACTTTTTGTAAAATGCACTCATAAGAAGGGATTATTGATTTCTTTAGAATGGCAATAGGAGAGGGAAAATATTTAATTGCCTCCTTACTCTTTTCTCAGATAAATATCAGGGGTGATTTAGGATGTACAACTAATAGAGTTTGAAAAATTTATTGCTATGTTTGATTGAAAGCAACTGTCAATTTCTTACCGGAGCATTAAAATGGAGGGAAATTATTACACGAGGTAAACACAATCATTAGTACCCTTGGTAATATATGGATGATCCTCAGTTGTATTTTTTTAATTATATGCCATGATTGACTTTGGTAGAAGCATCAAAAAAGACAATTAAATGAGCTTTTCTATTTAGTAAATACTGATATTTGGCATTCTCTCTGTAAATAATGCATTACACCATCCTTTGGACACTAGTAAACCTAAGGTCTGCTTTCCCCTATTTCTAAATGCTTCATTTTCTCTCTTGAACAGTTGAAATGTCCCTGCCTTGACTTTCTTTTTCGTAATTGCCAATCTGACATTTCACTAATGAAATAGGATTAAGTAGCATCCTAATCTTTTCTTTAGATTTATTACTGAATTGAACAGAATCATTTAGGGGGCATTTAAATGGCCATGAACTTCAGCCACTGTCTAAGGTCAACTTTAATCCAAATTAAAGCATCCCCAATAATCTAATCTCTGCCAAAATCAATTCAGAAAAAACAGCTCACCACTTCGCTGAGTAATTGGTTTTACAATTATTAACAGAATAAAGATAACCCTATTCTATTCTAATGAATCCAGAGAATATTCTGTTGGAATCGTTGGCAAAGCTTCCCGGTAACAGCCTATTCATTATTTACCATTGAAATGTATGTTATTATTTTGATAATTTATACATATCTTTAACATTTCTATTGACAAAACATTAATATTCATGATAAATATGAATTAAAAAATAAAATAACATGAAATGAACCAAAAAGGAAACTGAACATCTGTCTTGAACAACCTGACAATCTTTATAAAGATATTGCTCCTAAAGAATTGAAGGAGCCATTTTAGTGAGCTATTTTTAAATGACCTTTTTCTGTTTCATTTGTGGATAGAACCTTCAATAAAAGCAGTTCTCAGTTCTTACCTGTCCTCTGAATTAAATTCATGTGTCCTAACTAATAATAAAAAACAAAGCAGTCTCACTCCCATTATTTTGGAATAAAGGGGAGAAACCAAAATACAATACATTATTCATTTCTTGAACTGATAGTTCCTATTCATTATAATGAACTAGATTCAAACAACACTACTAAATAATTCTGCTAAATATTAGATCCTCTGCTCTCTGATGAACTTCTTTGGAGACAAAGAGAACTTCAAAGTAGATTGTGATGAATAAAACCTATCACAAAATGAAGCATGGAATGTTTCTGTTCAAAATTCTAAACAGCAAGCAATGTTTTTTTTCAGAATGCATCGTTCATCCTTCTCTTCGTTATCTTACTTTATCATCCCAATAGTCAGCAGAGATTGCCACTCACATTAAGTCTTCCTTAGAATTTGTGGCATTTGTCCCCACAAAGTTTTTTCCTTAAGTAATTTTTATAGTTCTCTTAACTATGGGCTTTTTAAAATGTACTATCTCTTTCTCACTGATGATGCTACTTTGGCTAAATAAGCAACAGGACACTTATTTGGACAAAGAAAACAGAATGGTGGGGGAAAGTGTTTATGGGAAAATGTCAAAGCTCATATTAAATGTTTATGTGTCTGGATGCAACTAATGTAATATGGATCCTACCCAAATAGATTTTATTCTGTGTTAATAGTATACGTTTAATAAATTTGATTTGAGGATGAGGATGAAATAGTCATTCCTTACTGTATTTATCCTCTCTATGAAACCTGATATATAAAAATATGAAATTCATAGACACATAAGCAAAGTGACCTATTCCTCTGACCCTACAGATATTATCATCTGGCAGAAATTACAAAGCTCCATATAATGTCACAGACAGCTGATGATATGGCCAAGTAATTTCTTGCAGTGAACTGAACTTGATTAAAAAGAAAAAGAAAGTAGATATAAATACTGCATGGGACCAACACATACAAATTCCATTTTCCTCCAAAAACATGCAATTAAGTCTACAAAATTGTATAAGAACTAACATTAAATATCATAAAGTATTATGGAAAGGAATATTAAGAAGCATCAGGGGCTAATATAGCAAATTAAACTGCACTTCATAGAGATGTAGAGCCAATTAAATATTCTGAAATCAGATATAGCAGAAGCTATCTTTCAACACATTGTTTTTCTGTGTTTCTAAAATTAAAGGTGAGAGACCTATACTAAAATAAATGAAGAGTATTATAATAAAATCCTTTAAATTGATTAGGTTATTAAAATTAAATAAAGCTGTATGTCATCTATAAAAGACACACAACAGGCTTTTGTTTTAATTCCATTATTTTTCCTTACTGATCACAAGATGACATCTTCACAAATTATCTTAGGGAAAGCAATTCTCATTGAACTGCCATAGCAAACAGCTCACCTGTGTCTGTCTGATACTCCATAGCCGCAGATGTATACTTGAGAGAAGATGGATATACATTTTCCAGAGGACTTTTAAGTATTTTTAAACCAATACTTCATCACCATTATTTTCCAGATCTGCATCCTTTTGTAATAAATGTTTTGGTCTTGATCTTCAATGCTGTACATGCTTTGAAAAGAAGGGTTTTTTGCATAATGCTAGGTTTTATGCAATAAAGAATTATTATAAATCAATATTATATGATTTATTCTGATAAAAGTAGAGTGCAATGCCATCTTTTTAAACCTTCTATGCAGTTGTATAGGTAACTCCGGAAACTCATTTAGAATTAATTCCAGGTATCAAAGTGCAAGAGATGTGGACGATTGGCAGGGGATAAATTCTTTGCTTTTGGTGTTTAATTATATTATAATGTGAAGTACAGTTATTTTAAAAATCCGTATTAACTCTTTTCTTCATGATGTGCAGCCATCTCAAATTTTGCTCATCTGAAAATGATACATACAGAATAATGCTTAACTTCCACAACTAAATCTCTTAGGGATTAATGGTGTACAATTTTGTGTGTGTGTGTGTGTGTGTGTGTGTGTGTGTGTGTGTGTGTGTGATTTATCAGAGCAGCAGCTTTTCTGTGGAACCACAGAAGTTGGAACCATCTGGAATGGTTACTATAGAAACAGCAGAAGACTGAGGGAGGGAAGGAACGGATGCTATGACAACCTTTGGGAGTTTCCCAGGAAACCAAAGTTGCTATGGAAACTGTACCACTCAGGTCCAAATTAGTAACTTCCGCTTCTTGTGATAGATGCAACCGCTTATCTTACATGCATTGGACAATTATGGAAATACCTCTTTTGCTTTCTGTTTTTTGAAGCTGCAATCAAAATAAAAGCCTGCTAGAAATTTACTCAAAACTAAATTTATCGTATTCAAATCATCAGGATATGATGAATCAGTCCGTCAATTGTTCCGTCTCACTGTGTCGGAAGAAGTAATACTACAATACCCAGGTAGCACTTCAGATTCAAAGTTGCAATTCTTTGGGACTTCAGGGATCAAAGAAATCCAAAATCGCAACGGAGGCGTTTCCCTTGTTGTATTAAAGTGATACAGCATATGTCAGGGGCAGATTCAGAATACACATGGCTCTAACCTTTTTTAAAAAATCAAGATTGCAAGCTCGTACATCAGATTTTCAATTGTGGCCATCCTATTACAATGGGAGATAGTTTGCGACATTTATATCACCTTATTTTTCTCATTCACTGGAGCACAGTTACATTCATTATCCTTACACTACGCTCCTTTCAATCCAACAAGTGTATACGTAAAAGAAAAGCAAATCAACAGTGTAGCTGCTCTTTATAAAATCGGACAAACACGTTTCTCACTAAAATCCCAATGCCTTGCAACAACCTGTGCAGAATAAAAACCTGTTTCCAAAAGGAGCAGCAACAACACATTCCTTGTGTAGCTTATCTACCTTCTTTCTTAATATCTCCTTGGTTCTTTGTTCTTCTACAAAAATATTCTATCTTCAGAAGGGCGGACCAGAAAAGTATATGTACTAAGCAAGAGCACAAAGACTGACAATGATGCATGTTCCTCACACATACTGATTACGCAGACTTCCTGTGATTTTCTTTCAATCTCTGCGAAAGGGTGCCTTTTAAACATCCGTAAAGATTTTTTTAATAGTCACGCAGTTGGGATTGTTTGTGCCAGAGCAGTTGTTTGTTTTAAAAGCAGCCTGTTTGAATGCACTGTTGCTGATGCCTCCCTCTTCTATCACCATATACTCTGACTTGCTGAGAGTGGAGTTACTACGAGCTTTCTTCAGCTCCTCAGTGGAGGAGAGGTGCTGGCAGCTTCCTACGTGCATGTACTGAGCTTGTTCTTCCCCTTCTGTTTCCCGGTGGTAAAAGTAGTTGAAGTTGGAGACAATGACTGGAACAGGCAAGGCAATAGTCAGCACACCGGCGATGGCACAGAGAGATCCTACTATTTTGCCTCCAATAGTGACGGGATGCATGTCCCCATAACCCACAGTGGTCATGGTTACCACAGCCCACCAAAAGGCATCAGGGATACTGCTGAAACTTGAAGTGGGGTCATCAGCTTCTGCAAAATAGACGGCACTAGAAAAGAGGATAACACCGATGAAAAGGAAAAAAATGAGCAAGCCCAGTTCCCTCATACTGGCCTTCAGAGTTTGCCCCAAAATCTGCAGCCCTTTGGAGTGCCGAGAGAGCTTGAAGATACGGAAGACCCTAACTAGCCGGATGACTCTGAGAATAGCCAGAGACATTGCTTGTTGACCATTCCCCTGCCTCTCGGCCAGTTCAGTGCCCAAGGTGATGAAGTAAGGTATAATGGCCACAATGTCAATGATGTTCATAATGTTCTTGGAGAAGGTGGGCTTGCTGGGACAAGCAAAGAAGCGGACAAGCAGCTCAAAGGAGAACCAGATAATGCACAGTGTCTCCACCACAAAAAAAGGGTCAGTGAAGGATGACACCAGAGATGTAGCTGGGGAAGAAGTATTGGTGAAAACATCAGTCACAAAAGGACTACTCCCAGTCCCAAATGTTCCTGAAGTACTATCATAGTCACGGTCATCTCTGAACTCAGGTAAGGTTTCTAGACAAAATATGACAATGGAGATGAGGATGACTAAAACAGATACAATAGCAATGCCCCGAGCTGGTCCCGAACTCTCTGGGTACTCGAAAAGGAGCCACACCTGGCGCTGAAACTCCTTCTCGGGCAGAGGTCTTTGCTCCTCACGGATGAAACCTTCATCTTCTCGAAATTTTTCCATGGCCTCTTCACCTAACTGATAGAAACGGATTTCTTCCGAAAAGATGTCAATGGGCACATTAACAGGGCGGCGGATGCGGCCTCCAGATTGGTAATAGTAAAGGATGGCATCAAAGCTGGGCCGATTGCGGTCAAAAAAGTACTCGTTGCGAAGAGGGTCGAAGTAGCGCATCCTCTTGCGGGGATCGCCCAGCAGGGTCTCTGGGAACTGGGCCAGTGTCTTGAGCTGGGTCTCAAAGCGCAGCCCTGAAATGTTGATCACGACCCTCTCACAACACTCATGCTCCTCTCCACCGGTGCCCACTTGGTGATGACTGTGGGGAGGCAGGGTATGGCCAAGAGGGTGGTCATAACGCTCCCCTCCCAGCAGGGCATGGGGATGTTGGTTTTCATCGATAAGAGGGTCCTCTCCACCCACTACAGTCATGCCACCCTCCAGCTCCCCGTCCTCCTCCTCCTCCTCGTCGTCTTCTTCCTCCTCCTCCTCCTCCTCCTCGTCCCCGGCGTCGCCCTCCTCTTCTTCCTGCCCTTCCTCAGGGGCGGAAAGCGCGCCTTCGGGGAAGAGCTGTTCGCTGTAGCCCAAGTTATGGTGGCTGCTTCCCACGACGCCGCCGACGCTGCTGCTGCTGCTGCCGCCCCTCGAATGCTTGCAGGAAGACGGGGCGGCCGGCGAGCGCAGAAGGCTCAGGTGCTCGTCCATAAATGTGACAAGAGCGCGGAGGGGAGTCCGTTTCCCCGGCGGCTGAGCAAGCGAGACCTCAAGCGGACGGCCAGAGCGACCCGCCCAGCTCCACGGCCACCGCCCGGCTCAAAACATCCTCTCGCAGGCTGGATGCCGCCTCTCCCGCCTTTCCAGTCAGTCCGTCGGCGCCGCCATCGCCCACGCGGTTGCCTTCCCGTCAGGAGCGAGGAGAAGGAGAGGAGCGAGGGGAGTGCGCTGTTCTGGAACGAAGGAGGGGTCTCTTTCCCCGCGTCTCCCCTTCGTGAGAGCTCCGAGCAAGCAGCCTTGCTGGGCTAGCAGCAACAGGGAGAGGCGCCCGCTTGTTTGCTATACAGGTCAAAGCAAGGGACCAACACGTTACTGAGAGAGAGCAGGCGCAAGAAGGGAAGAATGCAAGAGTCCATCCCGTGGGCGGCGACTGCGATTGTAATCCTTACTTTGCAGTAAGCCCCTCTCGGTCCCGGTGCCCAGAAAGGGTTGCCTCCAAATATAGGCGTGCAGAATCGCGCTGGGGGGGAGCGTCCCCTTCCCGCGATCGGCTTGGGTGCTTCTCAAAAGCCCGCGCCCTTTCCTTCCATTTAGGGGACGTGGGAAACAACGGGGTTGAGGAACAGCGGTTCCAACACCTTCTCGGAGTTGTCTTCTACAAGAAGCTTAGCCCGAGTCCGCTTGCTACCCAACAGCTGCCTGTAACACAATAGGATCTGGTTGGAGACAAGGACGATGAGGCGTTTGTCCTTGGGGCAGCTTCTTTGCAAGGTTTGTCAGAGCTGGGTGGGCAGGCAATGACCCTTGCAAGGTCACGCAGCTTCGAGGATGGGAGGAGGGGGGGACTGGTCCTGCACTGCAGGCTCTCTCCCAGCACATTGCTCTTTCGGCCCCACCTGTTACAAAAATATGCTTCCTCCAATCAGCATCTTAGTTTTGTGGGGCTACTGACTCTGATCCGTTATCTCTAAATGATACACGGGTTCGTTCAAAAGACTGCGAGTTGGTTACTGTCCGGCTATGTTTGCACAACCCATTGTATCAGAATAGAACAGCCAAAGATATTCTAGCCTGATGTTATTGTAAGAACACAGGCTGTGTGATTAATTTATGGTCCAAACACAGTGCCTGTGTTACCGTATTGAAGTTAGGCTAAAAATACATTGTTGTGATGGGAAGGCAGCCTATTCAGAATCTTATTTTACTCATGATTAGCAAGTGCATCTCTTGTCTTAAAGGTAAAGATTCCCTGGGGTTGGGGGTCTATTTTTTGTGTCTTAAAATCCATTACCTTGTTCCAGGATACTTTTCTTAATCACCAAAGAAAGTATTAAGCAAAGTGAGCTAGACACTACCATTTAGTGTGAGTGAGAATTTTGCCTAAAGTTTTTGGAATAAATGTCCTGGTTTTCCTCACATCTTCTCCACGTTTGGGGTAAAAATAAGCACCCACGGACCTCTCCTGTTTTTTAGATTAATCTACAATTGGTGAGAACTTGCTGATAAAAGAAAAATTATACACCTGGCATGGAGAAGAATTATGATATCCATGACTTCCAGATATGTTTTAATTTAATAAGGAAAGGTAGATAAGAAGAAACAAGATAAATTATATAAAGTGTGGAGAAAGTGGATAAGAAAAGGTTCTCTCTCATAACACTGAAACATGAAGAATTGGAAAAGCAAATTCGAAACAATGTTAATTCAATTTTAATTTTACTTAAACAGAGAAAATCCCTATTGCAAGATAATAATGATTGCTGCTACCATGGCTATTTTTAAGAGGGGATAAGACACATTCACAGCAAATAAGATTAGAAGTTACTATTGGTCAGAATGAATCTAAATTACCTCCAATGTGAGAATGGAAGGTCTCTTGATATAAGTAGGTAGGAAACATTGAGCTTATGTTCAACCGGTGGATGTCCCTTAGACCCCCATAGGAACAGAATGCTGAAGGGAAGATGCTGAAGACTTTTTCCAGCAGATATACTGTTATCAAAATTCAAATAAATAAAATGGATTGGATCATCACAGGTTATTCTGTTTCTTAGGGTTTTAAAGAACTATAAAAGACTACTGGGGCAGGTCTTACCTTTGCAAATTCATGTTGATTCTTCAGTAAGATTTGTTTTTCTTTGGTCATTCAGTCTTTAATAAAACTTTTCAGTCACAGCAATTTAGAACAAGCCATATGCATGCCAATCTGTAATTTTCTGGACCCATTCTAATTACCTTTTAAAAACTGACATCAGCATCATCTAAATTTTAGTATAGAGGCAAAAAAAAAGACTAAATTGTGTTGATTCAGGTCAAATTGTATTGATTCAAGATGATACTATTCCTTCAGTAAGAACTCTCCCACAATCAGTTTCTTCCTTTGGAAGATATGATTCTCTTCTCCATTGGAAGATTGGAAGTGTGATCATCTTCACTGCACACAAACTAATCCAAAAGGAGAAAGAGCATATTCTTCATGCTTTTTGTGTTTCTAGTCTAACCAAGGGAGGAAAAACTGATCAAGGAGAGATTCACCCTAGAAATAAGGAGGAATTTTCTGCCAGTGAGAATAATCAACCCTTGGAAAAGAAGTTGCCTTCAGAGATTGTGGGAGCTTCATCACAAGAGGCTTTCAAGAAGAGACTGGACTGCCAAATGGTGTAGGTTCTCCTGCTTGGGCAGGGGGTTGGACTAGATTACCTACAAGATCCTTTCCAACTCTATTAATCTAAATCTAATCAAGGACTATCAGCATTGGGTGTCCCTATCATGGTTTATATTGCATTTTTCTGGTAGCATTGTAAAATAAGTACTTGCCATGACTGCCCTGAACAATGCATCTGAATGAGTGGTAGGATTCAAAAATTTTTACTATTGGTTCTGTGGGCATGGCTTAGTGGGCATGGCATGGCTTGGTGGGTGTGACAGGGAAAGGATACTGTAAAATCTCCATTCCCGCCCCACTCCAGGGGAAGCTTACTGCAAAATTCCCATTGCCTCCTGATCAGCTGGGACTCAGGAGGCAGAGAATAGATGGGGGCGGGGCCAGTCAGAGGTGGTATTTACCGGTTCTCCAAATAACTCAAAATTTCCGCTACCAGTTCTCCAGAACTGGTCAGAACCTGCTGAATAACACCTCTGATCTGAATTACACCAGCTTCTTTTTGTAGCCTAGGTTCTTAACTCTGATTATAAGAACAGGTTAATATATAAAAAGGTCATTGTTTTCAGTGAATTACACTCTGGAAATAAGAAACAATGGACAGGAACAGTCTTGTATCGCTTAAATTCCCATTTAACCTGCAGGCTTGTAGATAAAGATACAGTCGTAATTTGAATAAAGATAATCCTCAATTTACAACCATTTGTTTAGCAACTGTTCAACATTACAGTAGTACTGAAAAAAGTGACTTATGACCAGTCTCTGCACTTACCATTGTGACAGCATCCCTATGATCACTTGATTTGGGCACTTGCCAACCAATACATATTTACAGTGTTTGCAGTATCCTGGGAAGGCCTATTGGCGATCTTCTCAGCTGGCTTTCAACAAGCAAAGTCAATGGGAAAGTCAGATTCACTTAATGACAGGTCAGGAACAAAGATTATTAGAACTAGGGAGAATAAATCCCATAAGAAAAAATTGAAGAAACTAGACAATATCAAAAGTTTGAGAGAGAACATGATAGCACTGTCCAAGGACTTAAATAGCTGTAATTAGAAAGGAGCAGCAGAAGATCTAGTAGTTTTATCTTATAATCAGGTAGATTTCCCCTGAACATTATGAAAAAAAATCTTAACAGTTACAATCCAGTATCTAGCAAAGTAGTAAGACTTCTGTTATGTGGAGATTTTCAAGCAGACCTTGGCCATCCATTAGAACAGCTAAACTTTGCACTGAGCAGAGAGTTGGTGAAAAACACAAGGAAGGATCAAAATGAGTTTAAAATTCAGAAGAAAAGAAATAAGAGGCTGGAAAAGTCAATTTACTGGGGGGTGTGTGTGAGGGGAGCAGTAATATGGCATTAGAAGCCACATGAGGACATTTCTAGATAGACATCCCATCAACAAGTGGTGATAGGTTGCACAGCAGACAACTTCCCAGCCAAGGGAAAGAGAACTGAAAATAAAAGCATCATTTATCATTATGTCCATTAAATAACCATACACATACAAGTTGTTCTGCTTCCAATGCAAAGATCTAGCTGCATTGATAATACTTGAATATAAAGTAAGTCTCTTAATCTTAATAAGAGTCAACAAAAATTATTTGTTTATTTTTGAAGGCATCTTCAATAGTGCAGAAATCAATGGAATCTCCTTCAGATGTAGATGCAATTCTCTCTCTCCCTCCCCCTCCCTCCCTGCGTGCGTGCATGTGTGTGTGTGTATATATGTATATGTATTCATGTTTATACATTATATATATACATACACACACACACATTTATGTGTGTGCGTATATATTATATACACACATATATAGGCTTCTGAATACATATGGATAGGATTAAACTGATGTTAGTTAGATACAGAATACATTCTGCATGAGCATAATGTGACGTCAGAGAGATTGCACAATAAATTAATTTAACTGGTTAAAAGACTGGAAGCATTTAGTTTAAAGTTTAATTGGTATTTTAAATGCAGAACAACTATTTTTCATAATGCTTTGAAAGATCATCCTAAGAATATAACAGTAAATGTAATACTTTACCACTGAACAATGAGATTTGGCATCTAAACAGGATCAGCCTTTACTTTTCTCAAATTACATCGGGTTATTCAAGCTAAATGACTCCACTGACATTGATGAAGCATCTAGCTAAATCCTAACCATCCCGTAGATATGTAGAAAGTTGCAACTCACAGTACAAGAAGATCTATTTTAATACTCTAAAAGTATGATTAAACCATGGGATTATGCTTGCCAAACAATGTTAATTCATATTCCCCCATAAAGAGATCATGTTGTAGGAACTATTACAATAGCAACAAAAGATACACAGTTACCCATCTGCAAAGCTCCTGTTACATACCATTATTTTATCAAAAGATAAATATGTTTGCAAAGCAATTTAATCACTAATCCACAGCTTTGACATAGTTTATGCATTCACTCTAATGTAAGAACAATTCATATAATGATTATGTTGACCTTGAAACAATGTTCAGTCAAATATTTTAAAAGTTTATTGGAATGATTCTCAGGTGTGACCACAACAGGACCAAATTGACAAAACACTGTTCAGTATGTTTGGGATGTTATTACAATATTCAGATTGAAAGTTGATGTTACTCTGGCAAAGAATCAGATAAATGATGAATTCACCAATGGTTATAGGAAATCATTCATTTGCAATGTCCTTTCTTTTGATGGTTTGAAACCCACTCAGTTCTGGAAGGACTATAACCGTAGTGTAACTAACTGATAAGTACGTTATTTACTTATAGCTTTAAAATATTTATTATTTTACTTTTACTTAGAAGTCTAAACCATGTTGATACTTCTTGTAACACTTTGGAAAATGTTTGTTCCTGTGCATAGACAAAGAATATTGTCTTATGAATGCAGGGTATTTGAAAATAACCTATTAATAAAAAAGAGAATAAAACATTATTTTCATAATCTGTCTATACTATCTTGTCATTATTCTAGTCTGTGAGATGGACACCTCTTTCTCTTGTGTACAATCTGATACAATCTGTAGCTAGACAATTGTGCACAACAGCAAATGATTTATTGTGCCTTCAATATCCTTCATGTCATCACCAAGGGCATTCAGATGACATACAAAAATAGAGCATGACTCTGAAATGTAATTATCCTCTCTTCAAAGGGAGGCAAAAGAAAGTGGTGCCTTGTTTTTAAAATGATTATTTCTCAAATTTAAAAAAATGGTAACAAGCTATTACTTATTTTACTAATGAGATTTGCATTATGCAGTATGTTTAGAAAATTTGGGGAAGTAATCAACTGATAAAAAGAATGAAGGCTAGGTTCACAGGTATAGATAATCCTGACTAAGAATATCATTTAAAGTTATCATAGAAAATAAAATACAAAACAGTAAACAAACAAAATGAAACAAAATAAAAACATATATTCAACAACAACAAAAGTTTTAAAAAATAGTGTACAAAAAAAGGAGAAAAAGTGATCAATGAAATTCAACATTTAACATGTAGGATCCACCCTGGCTGGGTGCTGAAAGAAAAGAAAAAGCCGTAAATTATCCTCCCCTTTTACAAATACATATACAGGTATATATAAAAGAAGAAAGAAGAAAAAGCAGTCAACAGGTTGAGCTAACACTAATCTTCAAATCCCTCTATTAACCATCTGTTATTATATTTAGCATGTCGAAAGTCCACAAATATTTCCAGTCTCTTATATAGCTGTTTAGTCCATCCTCTCTATTCAAAGTAGTTAATTTCAACATCTCTGCTAATTCTGGCAATTTCAAAATCCATTGTTCAATAGCTGGCTTCTGTTTTTCTATATCTAAGACCCAATTAAGAAAGACACCTCATATGAAGACACATAATGTGGGATTACATTACTCAGTCACCGTATTTATATAAATCTACAAATGGATCTCTGGGAAACTTAAATAAAAGGGGAGTTTGCACAAATAGCCAGCAACCAGAACATTCAATCAGGATTGTTCTAAAATCCATTACAGCTGTTCTAGGATTCCAGATGTAATACAATACAATACAATAGCAGAGTTGGAAGGGACTTTGGAGGTCTTCTAGTCCAACCCCCTGCCTAGGCAGGAAACCCTATGCCATTTCAGACAAATGGCTATCCAACATCTTCTTAAAGACTTCCAGCGTTGGAGCATTCACAACTTCTGGAGGCAAGCTGTTCCACTGATTAATTGTTCTAACTCTCAGAAAAATTCTCCTCAGTTCTAAATTGCTTCTCTCCTTGATTAGTTTCCACCCATTGCTTCTTGTTCTACCTCAGGTGCCTTGGAAAATAGTTTGACTCCGTCTTCTTTGTGGCAACCCCTGAGATATTGGAACACTGCTATCATGTCTCCCCTAGTTGTTCTTTTCATTAAACTTGACATACCCAGTTCCTGCAACCATTCTTCATATGTTTTAGTCTCCAGTCCCCTAATCATCTTTGTTGCTCTTCTCTGCACTCTTTCTAGAGTCTCCGCATCTTTTCTACATCGTGGCGACCAAAACTGAATGCAGTATTCCAGGTGCGGCCTTACCAAGGCATTATAAAGTGGTATTAACACTTCACGTGATCTTGATTCTATCCCTCTGTTTATGCAGCCTAGAACTATGTTGGTTTTTTTGGCAGCTGCTGCACACTGCTGGCTCATATTTAAATGGTTGTCCACTAGGACTCCTGTTGGGGAGACAAGAGGAATAAAAGAAATGGAGAAATCCTAGATTTCAGGAAGTGCTTCTTTTTTATTTTTGCAGAGTGCTTTTGCCCAGGACTGCAGAACATTTTGCCAGGAGCCCCATTTCACTTGCCAAAGTAGAAAAGTCATGTTCTTCAATCCACTGGAAATTTTTCTTTTATATTAATGAAAAAGCTAAACTTTCCTCTGAGTTAAGTTCAACTCTTGTCCATATATAGGTAGTCCTTGACTTACAATCATTTGTTTAATGGCTATCCAAAGTTACAACGGCACTGAAAAAATTACTTATGACCATTTTTCTTATGACCAATTCAGCAACCCCATGGTCACATGATCAAATTTCAGACACTTGACAACTGGCATGTATTTATGATAATTGCAGTGTGCCAATGTCATGTGATCGTTTTTTGTCATCTTTTGTGACCTGACGAGCAATGTGGAAGCCAGATTCACTTAGCAACTGTGTTACTAACTTAACTGCAGTGATTCACTTAACTGTGGCAAGGTCGTAAAATGGGAAAATCTCACTTAACAATTGTTTTGCTTAGCAATGGAAATTTTGGGCTCAGTTGTGGTCATAAGTCAAGGACTACTTATAGTTCTTGCACATATATCAGAGTAGTTTGCCACTGCCACATTCATTCTGCACCATCATTATTCTCCAACACTCACCCTCCCTTAGATCTATCCACCATTCTGTCTTCTTTGTTCCTATTTTATTGTGTCACCAGTTGACAAAGATAGAATCAGAAAGCAAAGTGAACTTTTTCTAAAGGTTGTCATGCTAATGATGTATGTTCTGAAGTTACAAAGTCGTACTCACATTAATCCAGGCTTTCCTAGCTGGCTGTCTTTATAATCTATTAGAATGCAACTCCCATTGTCTTCAACTGGAACAATCAGTACAATTCCCATAATCATAACCACCAGCTGACATGGAATGGCTAGAGGTGACTGGGCTAAATACATAAGAGTCGTGGATTTTAATTGCCAACTATGCATTTCTACATTTTCTTCATTTGAGCAAACTCTGTGTGTGCATATGCATATTGTCTTAAGCACAGATGTTAGCTCCTACCCTTATTCTGAAAATAGTTGCTCTTTCCACACCGCGACTTGCAGCTTAGCTTCACAATGCAAGGTGGAATCAAGTAATTAAACATTGAGTCCAGTCACTGCCTTGCTGAATATAGCATTAAAAGCAAAACAATAAGCATAAGAAGCACAATAGCACACGAAGCAAAGCCAAATAGACAGAATAGAATGTTCTTATTTGCACTCTCAATATCTGTGATCTCTTCACTTCCTCTCCCATTAACTGTGCTTTTGCCTAAATAAACATCAAAGAGCATTCATAGTGTTCCTTTCATCTATAAAAGCCGGAGAATCCCCAAGATTGGATTTCCTCCCCATACCAATTTGGAGTTGATATAATGAATTCTATCCATTGCTAAGGGAACATAAAAACATTGACAAGTACTGCTTATTCACTTCTGTTGCCTTAAGCTGGCTCAGCTGGAAAGGCTCAGGAAGTGCCATGACTTTACTTCCATGTATCAAGCTCTTTCAATTATATGGTAACACTGGCAGCTTAGAAGTGGAATTTACCTAATTATTTCTATCATTGGAATTGCCTTGTTAGGCCAGTATAGAGCAGTAGGATGACCTTGAGGTGCCAAGGAGAGCAAATACAGCTCATTTTTTACCCCACAGAAATTTCACAGTGTACCTGTGATTTTGCTTGCTTGTACAGAAATGACGAAAACCTTAAGAGACTCAATGCTCGTATATCTATAATAGGTCCCAAAACTATCTAAGTTCTGTTGATATGTCAAGAATCAACAGGAGAAAAATAGGCATTGTGAACTAGTATCATAGTGAATCATAGTTTCACAGAGATGGAAGGACCTGTTTGGGGCATCAGGTCCAACCTCTTGTCCAGTACAGAAATCCAAATTAAGCAACCCCAACAAATGGTTGTGTAGCTACCACTTAAATATATTTAGGAATGGAAAGCTCACAATCTCCTTTGTTGAATTGCTCTTACTGTTAGGAAGTACTACCTTTGTGCATCTGTGACCATTATTCTGTACACTGGGACAACAGAAAATAGGATGTGACCTAGTTCTGTGTTACATACCTTCAGTTGCTTTATCTCAGGGCAAAAATTCTCAATGTTTCTTGCTATGACCTTGTTAGAATTAGCTTCAATCCCTCAGTTATCATCACTGCCTTTCTCTAGACCTGTTCCAAATTGTATCCAACGTGCCTAGAATTTGACAAAATTCTCAAAGTATGGATCTGGCTGATGCAGAATATAGTTGAGCTATTATATCCCATGATGCAGAGGCTAGGCATACTTTGATTAACCTGTAATTGCACTTATCTTGGCCCCAATTAACGTATACCTTGTGTTTGTCTTAGAGCCAATAGATTATGATCTGGATGCTGTTTCCACCAGCAATTTGCAATAATCAGATCCCTTCTGATTAGATATGTATAGGCTTGAAGACAAAGGAAATACAGAGGTCAACACTAAATATATTAGAGATACAGAAATTATGAAAATACAGTGAAATTGGACTTTAAAGAATATAGAATACAGCTTGTAGGAAATACAGGCAGTCCTCAACTTACGGCCACAATTGATGCAAATATTTCTGTAGCTATGAACTCTATTCACAATTAAGTGAATTTTGCCCCATTTATGATCCTTTGTTAAGTGAATCACCACAGTTGTTAATAACACAGTTTTTAAGGGAATCTGCTTCCCCATTGACTTTGCTTGTTAGAAGGTCGCAAAAGATGATCACATGACCCTGGGACACTGCAATCGTCATAAATATGAGTCTGTTGCCAAGCAGCCAAATGCTGATCAGTTGACCATGGGGATGGCTGCAACAGTCGTAAGTGTGAAAAACTGCCATAAGTCACTTTTTTCAGTTCCAGTGTAACTTTGAATGATTACTAAACTAACTCTTGTAAGTCAAGGACTACCTGTAGATAATTGAAATATATCATTGATTTAGTAGTAAGATATTAGTTTCTAAAACAGTTGAAAGCATTTATAAGGAACAATTTATTATTTTTTTGTAAGCTTTCTTTTGTAAAAATCAAACCATGACTCGGAAATATCTGAATGAACAACATTCAGTAATTTGCATCTCATAAAAAGGTATTTAAAGACCTGTTGTCAGGCCTGCAGTTATATTCCTTTTTAGGATCTTTGGCCTGCCACACTCTCTATTATTTCATTATGCTGTTTCATTAGTGTAGTAATTGGGAGGGGGAATAGAAAGGAGTAAAATTGTGGAATGTGTTGTTGTCATTCCTTTCTAGAAGCCAAGGTCATCTTTTGTCTCTGCACCTCTGCACCTGACCGGAACCAGCTGGGTGGAGATGCCGGCATAGCCGAAGAAGATTGGACCATGCGATGGATTTATTGGTGTGGGGACAAGATCATGAACTTTCAACTGGGTGGAATCCCAGGAAGCTTTTAGATTTGGGATTCCACAGATGTGCCAACATGTCTGTCTTATTACATTGGAACTTTAAGGATAGCTCTGCCTTGGACTCCGATTTAATTCTGCATGATATTTGGAACGCTGACACCTGTGTTCTGATAGACGAGCACAATTCAAAATGCACTGACAACATCTCCTCAAGTGGTGACGAAACATTTGCAACCAAATTGCCAAGCTCTGAGCTCAAACCATCAGTCTAATTACCAACCCAAGCCCCTAACAGTCAAACACATTCTTTTGTAGTGCCACATCTGGTCCTTAAAAATCCGGATGACTATTAATGACAAGAGGTAGAGTTTTCTGTACATCTTTGCATTTTGACTTATGCTGCCTAGATCTGATAAACCTTTGTCTGTGTGATTGATCTCTTAAATTTGACACAGTTGTGGTAACAGAAATTGCAGAGATCTCATTGTATGAAAAACAACATGTACAATAATACAATAGTAGAGTTGGAAGGGACCTTGGAGGTCTTCTAGTCCAACCCCCTGCCTAGGCAGGAAACCCTATACCATTCCAGACAAATGGCTATCCAACATCTTCTTAAAGACTTCCAGTGTTGGGGCATTCACAGCTTCTGGAGGCAAGCTGTTCCACTGATTAATTGTTCTAACTGTCAGGAAGTTTCTCCTCAGTTCTAAGTTGCTTCTCTCCTTATATTAGTTTCCACCCATTGCTTCTTGTTCTGTCCACAGGTGCCTTGGAGAATAGCTTGACTCCCTCTTCTTTGTGGCAACCCCTGAGATATTGGAACACTGCTATCATGTCTCCCCTAGTCCTTCTTTCTCTTAAGCTAGACATACCTAGTTCCTGCAACCGTTCTTCATATGTTTTAGTCTCCAGTCCCCTAATCATCTTTGTTGCTCTTCTCTGCACTCTTTCTAGAGTCTCCACATCTGTTCTACATCGTGGTGACCAAAACTGAATGCAGTATTCCAAATGTGGCCTTACCAAGGCATTATAAAGTGGTATTAACACTTCACGTGATCTTGATTCTATCCCTCTGTTTATGCAGCCTAGAACTGTATTGGCTTTTTTGGCATACTGCTGGCGTATATTTAAATGGTTGTCCACTAGGATTCCAAGATCCCTCTCACAGTTACTACTATTGAGCAAGGTACCACCTATACTGTACCTGTGCATTTTGTTTTTCTTGCCGAAATGTAGAACCTTACTTTTTTCACCATTGAATTTCATTTTGTTAGATAGTGCCCAATGTTCAAATTTGTCAAGATCTTTCTGTATCTTAAGCCTATCTTCTGGAGTGTTGGCTATTCCTGCCATCTTGGTGTCATCTGCAAATTTGATGAGTTCCCCATTTATCCCCTCATCCAAATCATTAATGAAGATGTTGAAGAGTACTGGGCCTAAAACAGAGCCTTGGGGTACTCAACTGCATACCTCCCTCAATGTAGATGCAGTTCCATTGAGGACTACACATTGAGTGCGGTTGGTCAGCCAGTTATGAATCCATCTGGTGGTGAGCTGTCTAACCCACATTTTTCTACTTTATCTAGTAGTAGGTTATGGACTACTATATAAATATACTGTTCTCTATTGTATACAGTTATGAAGCAATCAGATTTATTGTACATTTTAAATGAATAATGCGGGTGAAACTGTTGCCATCAGAAAAATCTTCTTACATGGACAAAATATTGACGTTGTTCATTCCAGCAAGGACATGAGACATTTTCAACAAGGCAACTTTGATTAAATCCATTTAAAATTCACACTTCACATCTACAAATAAGGTCCTCTGAATTAGCTGATGTTTTCCATCCTCAAATGTTATAAAAATATGAGAACTATTACTGACAGCATTTGATTTATTAATTACAAAGGCTTACTAGTATTTTAACTTTGTTTGGCTTATCTAATATTTGTTGTTCTTGACTGCACGATCATTTTTAAATTATTATATAATTTCCTTTGATTTCCTCTCCCTCCTTTTCTCATTTTACTGTCATTGTTTGCAGAGATATACAGTATAAATTATATTTGTTCAGTTGCTGTTCATGTTTCATTTCCACTTGTGTAATCACCATCTGCAAACCAAGTCTTGTGGAAGAAAAAATGGCACATGCAACATGAATAGCTGTTGATGCAGCCTAGAACTGTGTTGGCTTTTTTGGCAGCTGCTGCACACTGCTGGCTCATATTTAAATGGTTGTCCACTAGAACTCCAAGATCCCTCTCACAGTTACTACTATTGAGCACGGTACCACCTATACTGTACCTGTGCATTCCGTTTTTGTTGCCTAAATGTAGAACCTTACTCTTTTCACCATTGAATTTCATTTTATTAGATAGTGCCCAATATTCAAGTTTGTCAAGATCTTTCTGTATCTTAAGCTTATCTTCTGGAGTGTTGGCTATTCCTGCCAGCTTGATGTCATCTGCAAATTTGATGAGCTCCCCATTTATTCCCTCATCCAAATCATTGATGAAGATGTTGAAGAGTACTGGGCCTAAAACAGAGCCTTGGGGTACTCCACTGCATACTTCCCTCCATGTAGATGCAGTTCCATTGAGGACTACACGTTGAGTGCGGTTGGTCAGCCAGTTACGAATCCATCTGGTGGTGATGCTGTCTAACCCACATTCTTCTACTTTATCTAGTAGTAGGTTATGGTCTACCTTATCAAAAGCCTTACTGAAGTCCAAGTAAACTATATCAACGGCATTCTTCTGGTCCACTAATTTTGTCACATTATCAAAGAATGCAATAAGATTAGTCTGGCATGATCTGTTTTTGACAAATCCATGTTGACTTTTGGCTATTACTTTGTTTGCTTCTAGGTGTTCGCAAATTCGTTGCTTGATTATTTTTTCCAGAATCTTTCCTGGTATTGAGGTCAGGCTGATAGGTCTGTAGTTTCCTGGATCTATTTTTTTCCCTTTTTTGAAGATGGGAACCACATCAGCTCTTTTCCAGTCCTCTGGTAGTTCCCCGGTGTTCCAGGATCTCTGAAAGATATAATTCAGTGGTTCTGAGATCTCGTCTGCTAGTTCCTTCAGAACCCTGGGGTGTAATCCATCCGGTCCTGGTGATTTGAACTCATCTAGGGTAGACAGGTGCTCACTTACCATTTTCTTCCCTATTTCAATTTGTGTTCCTAATCTGATTTTTGTGGTGCTGCTTTTGACAGGTTGGACTGTTTTATCCCTTTGTGTAAAGACAGATGCAAAACATGAGTTAAATAGTTCTGCTTTCTCCCTGTTGCTTGTCACCTTCTTGCCACTTTCTCCTAGCAATGGACCAATTGTTTCCTTAACCTTTTTCTTGTCTTTAACATGTTGGAAGAAGCTTTTTTTTTGTTATTTTTACTTTTGTGGCAAGCCTTTCTTCATTGTGAGCCTTAGCTTTCCTCACTTCATCTTTACATGCTTGGGCTGTTTGCTGATATTCTGCCTTAGTTATGTCCCCCTCCTTCCACTTTTTATACTTACCTTTTTTGTCTTTCAGTTTGTCAGATAGTTCTTTATGCAGCCATGCTGGTTTCTTTTGGGAGCTGATATTTTTCTTCTTCATTGGTATTGTGCTAGACTGGGCTTTTATAATCTCATTTTTCAAAATTTCCCAAGCTTCTTGAGTTGTTTTCCCCTTGAGGATTCTCATCCATGGAATTTTTCCCAAGCTCTCTCTAAGTTTATTGAAATTAGCTTTCTTAAAGTCCAAGACTCTAGTTTGGCTTTGTTCTACTACTTGTGTTTGGATAATGTTGAATTCCAATATTGCATGGTCACTTGCCCTCAGGGTTCCTATGGCTTCAACACCTTCTATCATTTCCTCTCTGTTAGTGAGGATTAAGTCCAATATGGCTGATCCCCTTGTTCCCTTCTCTACTTTTTGGAAAACAAAGTTGTCTGCTAGGTTTCTTAAGAACCTGTTGGATCTTCCACTTGGTGCAGAGTTTGTTTCCCAGTTGATGTCAGGGTAGTTAAAATCTCCCATTACTATTGTGGTGTGCTTCCTACATACCTTAGTTAGCTGACTAGCAAAAAGTTCATCTACTTCCTCTGCTTGGTTGGGTGGCCTGTAGTATAGACCTATGGCAGTGTCATTTCCCCCACAACCTTTAATATTGACCCAAATGCATTCAAGATAGTTCTCATCATTGTTGTGTTCTATTTCTGTAGAGATGTAGTTATTTCTTATATATAGTGCAACTCCACCTCCTCTTTTATTTGGTCTATTTCTTTTAAATAATTTAAATCCTTCTAGCTGTATGTTCCATTTGTCGGTTTCATCCCACCAAGTTTCTGTAATGGCAATAATGTCGTATCTGCCCTCTTTTACTTGAATTTCTAATTCGCCCTGTTTATTCCTCATACTCTGTGCATTGGTGTATAGACATTTGAGTCCATTTTGATTGACCCTGTGTTTACTGTCTACATAACCTGTGTTATGACTGACTGCCCCTATTTTCTTGCCACTTGTGTGATTCATGCACATGGTATGGCAATCACTATTAAATGCTTGGTTTTGCTTGACAGCAGGAGTGATAATCTTACCCACACACACATCTATGTTACATGCACTTATAACCCTATGAATTTTAGTTTGCTGGGGACAGAAATGTTCTGTATCTATTAATTCTCTGTCCCCGCTCTTCAGTTTAAATGTTTATCAAGAAAATCTGTGAATTTAATGCCAAGTAACTCAGTCCCTTTCTTGGATGGGTGCAACCCATCTCTTTTGTACAGTTTTTCATTGGACCAGCTACAGGCATCATGACTAATAAAACCAAAGCCTTCCCTTTTACACCACTCCTTTAGCCAAACATTAAAATCTGCTACACGCTGGCCCTTCCCTTTTTGTTCCTTATATACAGGTAAAACCTCTGAAAAGATAAGCCTACAACCTATACTATTAAGTTCATATCCCAAGTTCTGGAAATCATTCTGCACAAAAAGTACATCTTTTTGGGACAGATCATTTGTGCCAAGATGTATAATAGCATCAACGTCACAGTCCTTACTTGCATTCTTGACTATCTTAAGAATATGCCTCTTGTCTCTGCTGGCAGTAGCACCTGGCAGACACCTGACCTCTTTTAAAACCTCCATATCCTCTCCTAAATTTACATCATGCAGTTGTACTGCAACACTAAAAAAAGGTGGGGGTTCTTGATAAGTATTCTAAATGTTTTCAGAAAAACATTTAAATAGATAAAGCAATGGAGATTATTTGGGTACCTTAATGCTGAGCTTTTATAGAATTCACTCTATCACCACATATGTCAAATGGAGTGAGTTTCCTGTTGAATCACAGCTGAGCCAAAAGTAAAATAATTCAGTGGCCCTGTGGAAAACTTCAGAGCCATGCAGCCCTTCGGGAATGGTGCAAATGCCGTATAAGGAAATGCACTTTGATTAATCATGAGAAACCTTTTAACATCTATTATTATTTCAACATCTGCTATTTTGTGATGAACATGGCCTTTGAAATTTCTTTTCTCAAGAATCTCAAGACCATCTTGAGGTCAGAGAGGCAGTGTGGCTTGAAGAACTGTGGTGCTGCCTCTTTTTTATTTTTAATATTATTACATTTTTACAGTCAGATCTGAGCCTGCTTATTCTTCTGCCTAGGGATTGATCCTACTATTCAATATAAAAACACAACAAACATTGTTTGCAGATGATATTGTGTAATACAATAGAATTAAGCAAGTGTATATCCTTCTGATTTGTGGGGACTTTCCTGTAACTATGATACCAACATAGCTAAACAGCCAAAAAATCCATATATCACATTTTTTTTAACCATACCTTACGCATATCTCTGGCTGGCAATGATGAGAATAGGTGTGGATGAATTTAAAACATTTTCACAATTTCGGGAGTGAAAATAGAGGTAGAATTTGCATATGGATAAGAGATTCTCGTCAGCATTATTTTAACCAACTAGTGTATGCAGGAAAATCTTGTTATTTTTAATTACTGTTTTGCTAAAAGAGGCTTTAAGTAATCCTCATGACCTCTTGACTTTCTAACATGCTGCCTGTCTCACTCCGAACTCTCTCTCTCCCTCTATCTCTATCTATCTATATCTAAATATCTATATCTATATCTATATCTATATCTATATCTATATCTATATCTATATCTATATCTATATCTATATCTATATCTATATCTATACATACATACATACATACATACATACATACATACATACATACATACATACATACATATATATATATATATATATATATATATATATATATGCTGGTCTTGTTGTATTCGAGTCTTTTCCCATGTAAGATTGAGATTGTCGTGGCAACGTTTCGGCGAGCTTTAAGCCCAAAACCCAACCTGAAGATGGCAAGTGAGACCTCGGCGAATATATAATATATGCTATTCATGTTGCATGTGCCATTTTTTCTTCCACAAGACTTGGTTTGCAGATGGTGATTACACAAGTGGAAATGAAACATGAACAGCAACTGAACAAATATAATTTATACTGTATATCTCTGCAAACAATGACAGTAAAATGAGAAAAGGAGGGAGAGGAAATCAAAGGAAATTATATAATAATTTAAAAATGATCGTGCAGTCAAGAACAACAAATATTAGATAAGTCAAACAAAGTTAAAATACTAGTAAGCCTTTGTAATTAATAAATCAAATGCTGTCAGTAATAGTTCTCATATTTTTATAACATTTGAGGATGGAAAACATCAGCTAATTCAGAGGACCTTATTTGTAGATGTGAAGTGTGAATTTTAAATGGATTTAATCAAAGTTGCCTTGTTGAAAATGTCTCATGTCCTTGCTGGAATGAACAACGTCAATATTTTGTCCATGTAAGAAGATTTTTCTGATGGCAACAGTTTCACCCGCATTATTCATTTAAAATGTACAATAAATCTGATTGCTTCATAACTGTATACAATAGAGAACAGTATATTTATATAGTAGTCCATAACCTACTACTAGATAAAGTAGAAAAATGTGGGTTAGACAGCTCACCACCAGATGGATTCATAACTGGCTGACCAACCGCACTCAATGTGTAGTCCTCAATGGAACTGCATCTACATTGAGGGAGGTATGCAGTTGAGTACCCCAAGGCTCTGTTTTAGGCCCAGTACTCTTCAACATCTTCATTAATGATTTGGATGAGGGGATAAATGGGGAACTCATCAAATTTGCAGATGACACCAAGATGGCAGGAATAGCCAACACTCCAGAAGATAAGCTTAAGATACAGAAAGATCTTGACAAATTTGAACATTGGGCACTATCTAACAAAATGAAATTCAATGGTGAAAAAAGTAAGGTTCTACATTTCGGCAAGAAAAACAAAATGCACAGGTACAGTATAGGTGGTACCTTGCTCAATAGTAGTAACTGTGAGAGGGATCTTGGAATCCTAGTGGACAACCATTTAAATATACGCCAGCAGTATGCCAAAAAAGCCAATACAGTTCTAGGCTGCATAAACAGAGGGATAGAATCAAGATCATGTGAAGTGTTAATACCACTTTATAATGCCTTGGTAAGGCCACATTTGGAATACTGCATTCAGTTTTGGTCACCACGATGTAGAACAGATGTGGAGACTCTAGAAAGAGTGCAGAGAAGAGCAACAAAGAGGATTAAGGGACTGGAGGCTAAAACATATGAGGAACGGTTGCAGGAACTGAGTATGTCTAGTTTAGTGAAAAGAAGGACTAGGGGAGACATGATAGCAGTGTTCCAATATCTCAAGGGTTGCCACAAAGAAGAGGGAGTCAAACTGTTCTCCAAAGCACCTGAGGGTAGAACAAGAAGCAATGGGTGGAAACTAATCAAGGAGAGAAGCAACTTAGAACTGAGGAGAAACTTCCTGACAGTTAGAACAATTAATCAGTGGAACAGCTTGCCTCCAGAAGTTGTGAATGCTCCAACTGGAAGGGTTTAAGAAGATGTTGGATAGCCATTTGTCTGAAACGGTATAGGGTTTCCTGCCTAGGCAGGGAGTTGGACTAGAAGACCTCCAAGGTCCCTTCCAACTCTGGTATTGTAGTGTATTGTATTGTATTGTATATTTGTTTCAGCCAAATAATAAATCAGATCAGATCAGCAGATTAATGGTGAGACCTGATGTCACTGCTTGCCAGTCCTGATCATTCTTCACTTCCAGCATTCTGATTAGTAAGTGCAAAGATTCTGTAATTACGTAACAGCAACAAAGGAAGCAGTAAAGGTAAAGGTTCCCCTCGCACATATTTTCTAGTTGTTCCCAACTCTAGGGGGCAGTGCTCATCTCCGTTTCAAAGCCGAAGAGCCAGCGCTATCCAAAAATGTCTCCATGGTCATGTGGCCAGCATGACTAAACACCGAAGGTGCACAGAACACTTACCTTCTCACCAATGGTGGTTCCTGTTTTTCTACTTGCATTTTACATGCTTTCGAACTCCTAGGTTGGCAGAAGCTGGGACAAGTAACGTGAGCTCATTCCGTTACCCGGCACTAGGGATTCAAACCGCCAAACTACTGACCTTTCTGATTGACAAACTCAATGTTTTAGCCACTGACCACCTTGTCCCTTAAAGGAAGCAGTAACACATGTTATATAAAGCAAAGTTTTTGCTTTAGGAGTAGAGAAGGGCTAGAGATAAATGTATTATTCATTCCATTTATTGAATAAATTGATGCCCATCACAGGGTTCTTGGTCTTTACATCCTCCATCATTGCAAAGACTAAAAGATCCATGATAAAAACACATGAAAGAAAGTAGCAAAATAAATCCTAACATTCACAACATTAGAACTGTTGATTACAACTCATATTTCAAAGCATTCCTGAACATCTTCCATTTTTATAACATTTGAACATTTGATAACACAAACGTGTATCAAATTCCTGGGTTGGGGCCAGAGGTGGTATTCAGCAGGCTCTGATCAGTTCTGGAGAACCTGTAGTGGAAATTTTGAGTAGTTTGGAGAACCGGTAAATACCACTTCTGACTGTCCCCACCCTCATCTATTCTCTGCCTCCTAAATCCCAGCTGATCGGGTAGAAATGGGGATTTTGCAGTAACCTTCCCCTGGAGTGGGGAGAGAATGGAGATTTTACAGTATCCTTTCCCACGCCCACCAAACCATGCCACACCCACTAAGCATCGCTCATAGAACCAATAGTAAAAAAAAATTGAATCCCACCACTGGCAGGGGCTATTCCAAGGTGCAGACATACCAACCAAAAGTACAGAATCTGCAAGCCTCATCCTCCACTTTCTTTATGGAATTGGAGACTTCCAGCAGGTTGCCTTGGGACATAGGTTTTGAAGCAGGTGGTCAAGTACCTTAAGGTCAAGTCATGTAAGGCTTTAGAGGTTAAGACGAGTGCTCTGAATTGCAGGCAGAGGCAAATACGGAGCCAGTCCATACAGAGTAAATACAGAGTAAAGTTGTAAAGTGATCATGACAAAATCTAGCAACCAGCATCTGGTCACTGTGTTGTGGACTAATTGAAGCCTCTGGGTTGTGTTCAATGGCAGACCCACCTAAAGTGCATTGCAATAGTCCAAACCAGTGGTAATGAAGGCATCTTTTTATTTATATATACAAGACAGAAATGTAATTTGAGAAAGCATTTCAGACTTGACTCTCCTTATCACATAGATAGAAGGGAGAAGCATATCCAGACTTGAAAGCTTAGGTTTCTGTAACATTGGGATAAAAATAATATTAGCACTCATGACTTTGGTTTTTGAAGGACTGACACATACTGAAGGGACAGCTGTAATTGGCACACTACCTATGCCTTGATAAAGAGCAGGGGACACACCCTCCTCTTGCTATATAGCAGTAGCCATGTGTTCAGGAGTATCCACTGTTTCAGAGACAGTGCCACTCCAGCAAGGAACAACACTGGAGGCAGTAGAGAACACCAGTGAACTATGAGAATTTCATCTTGCTTGGATTCAATTATCAGCCTGTATAATCCCATCCAGGTTGTTACAGCTTCCAACATTGGGTTACGATATTGACAGTCTCTCATAAATCTAGGGACCTAGTAATATGGCAATGCAACTCACACAACTAAACCAGAGGTAGGTTGCTCCCGGTTCAGCCCGGATCATGCGAACCAGTAGTGGCGGCAGCGGGAGGCTCCACCCACCCACCCAGACACTTCTGCATATGCATGGAGCAGTGACGTGCGGTGAGTTTATGGCTGGTGAGGCACTGACACAGTGATGGGTTTCAAATATTTTTAGACTTGTGGACTTCAACTCCCAGAATTCCGCAGCCAGGCATGCTCAGTTCCGATTAAAATGACAGCATTTGTTTTTCTACTTTGAGAAATAAGTTTCCTTTTTTTCTTTTTCCTTCCATTTTCTTTTTCTTCTCCCTTCCCCTCCTTCCTCCCTCTCTCCCTTCCTCCCTGACACTCCCCCTCTCTCAAACACACACACACACACACACACACACACACACACACAAGTTGGATTGGACTATCTCTCCTACCCCTTTCCCTCTCTCACTCACTCTCAGACAAACACACACACACACACAAGGTTTAAGGTTTAAGGTTTAAGGTTTATTTGGATTTATATGCCGCCCTTCTCCAAAGGACTCAGGGCGGCATACAACATTAAAAACACACATCACAAAAGTTAAAAAAAGATTAAACCCAATTCCAAAAAGACCAAACCGTTTTTTTTTTAAAAAAAGAAACAATACATTTAAAATAAATTAAAATTAACATTAACATTAACAGGCCAGGCTGGCTTGCTGGAAAAGCCAACTTTTTAGGGCGCGTCGGAAGGACCGGAGGTCAGGGATTATGCGGAGCTCCGGGGGCAGCTCATTCCAGAGGGAAGGCGCTCCCACAGAGAAGGGTCTCCCCCTGGGGGTCACCAGCCGACACTGCTTGGCCGACGGCACCCTGAGGAGGCCAACTCTGTGGGATCGTACTGGACGGTGGGAGGCTACTGGTGGCAGTAGGTGGTCTTGCAGGTACCCTGGGCCTAAGCCATGGAGTGCTTTAAAGGTCATAATTAATACCTTGAATCGCACCCGGAAAACAACCGGCAACCAGTGCAGGCCGCCTAAAAGGGGTGTGACATGGGAGCACCTAGGCACCCCCATGACAACCCGCGCGGCCGCATTCTGGACCAGCTGAAGCCTCCGGGTGCTCTTCAAGGGCAGCCCCATGTAGAGAGCATTGCAGTAGTCCAGGCGAGAAAGGACGAGGGCTTGAGTGACTGTGCACAGAGCATCCCGATCCAGGAAGGGGCGCAACTGGCGTACCAGGCGAACCTGGTAAAAGGCCCCCCTGGTCACGGCCGTCAGGTGTTCTTCTAAACTAAGCCGCGTATCCAGGAGGACTCCCAGATTGCGAGCCTTCTCTGAGGGGGCTAAAATTTCTCCCCCTATCATCAAAGATGGAACAAGATGTACAAATCGGGATGCCGGAAACCACAGCCACTCAGTCTTGGAGGGATTGAGCTTGAGTCTGTTCCTCCCCATCCACAAAAGTTGGATTGGATGTCTTTTCCAGTGGCTTGAAAGCAGCTCCTCTGCCACCACCACCCCATTCTCCTGCTGCCTTCCCCAAACACCTCCACCATTGCAAATGCAGCCTGCTGTCTGGGTGGCAAATGCCTGGAACACAATAAAGCCCATCTACTCACCTCCTGCTGGCAGGCTGGGGTGAGAGGAGAGGCAGAGAAGCCGGAAGGGAGCCAAGCCGAGCCTTCCAAAAGAAAGAGGCTGGGGGAAAGTGTGTGTGCTACAGCATGGCTCTTTGCCTGGCTTCCGTGGATAACTCTGCTTAACTGTTAAAAAAAGCCTCTAAAAAAGCGCCCTCTACTATAAGGCAGGAGAACTTGGTGCCTCACCCACGTCAGGAATTTTTAGGCTTTTAACCCTTGCTTAAATCTGCTCGAGTGATCATAAAACGCCTAAAGTCAGACTAGATGAGGCATGCAGTTCTCCTGCCTCATAGTAGAGGGCGCTTTTTTAGAGGTGTTTTTTTTAACAGTTAAGCAGAGTCATCCACAGTGAGGCAGCTTTTACATTTTTTTTTTCTTTTCATGATTGCCTCACCTGACTGCACGTCACTAGCGTGGAAGTGTTGTACGCGCGCGCAAATGAACCGGTAGTAAAAAAAATGGCAACCCACCACTGAACTAAACCTCCATACTGAACTCATCTTTCCAGACAAATCAATGTATTGTAACAAAGCTAGTAGTGATACCTTTCTTTCTCCACACAGAGATAATTGCCTTTTTTAAAGCAATTACTTTAGTACTTACAATTTCCTTTTTTCACAAAAAGCATCCCAGTTATTGCATTTCTCCTCTGAAGAATACTTCAAAGCACATAACAAGGCCGCATGTCTCCTTCATGAGTGTAAAAATGGCTCTTGTAACAAACAAACAAGTTTGCCCCGTTTATACAGTATGCATGGTGCTTCCTAGTTCTGCTTTTACCATAACTGCAATTCTTTTAGATAGGTTGGGCTGAATGAGAGCGACTGCTTCAGTACCACATGGTGCCATGCTGCTTCTGCTTCAGCACTGCTAGCCAGCCACAGTCCCGCGATCCACATTTCCAATGCTCCTTGACAGCTTCCAACAAATCAATGGATAAGTCAGCTGGATAGGTGGCAAGTTGCTTGGGTAAGTCACAACCATCCCAGTCTCACACTGCACTGACCATTGCACTCCCCAATGTGCCCTCCATAACTTGCACAGTACCTCTCACAGACTCCTGCACACCCTTCCCCACCTGTGCAGCTTTGCTTCCACACTTCCACACAGCAACCCATGCCCTCCCCAACCCATGTCACATCTCTGTATATCCTCCCTTACCTGCACGGCATGTGCTCGGTGACCCACACAGCACTTCTCATATACCCACATGCACTCCCCCACAACTTTCTGAAGAGATGACTCAGAGGATCATAGGTTGCCTCTAAAACAATAATCATACAGAATAAACATCATTTGAGTCATGAGTTAGTCAGAGATGCGATTAAATGCTCTTTTCTTGACCTTAGCTAAAAGAACAAAACAATCACAAATTGAAGCAATAGTAAGTGAATACGGCAGAAGAAGAAGTCAACTAGTGGACCAGTTTCTTGTGTTTTCTCTCCAGACAAGGAAAGGGGATTGCCCAGAAATCTGCAGGGAGTAGCTCCCCATGAGGATATTGCAAGAAAGCAGGTTCCAGTGCGTTTAGAGCTCTAGAAACTGAAGGATGATCATCTTTGCCTAAGCCTTGGTTTGATGCCTTCAGAAAGACACTGGGCTCACGTACAGTATAACTTTTCATAATCATTTTTGGAAATTGTTCGTTGGTGTTTTTTCTGTCAATGTTACATCCTAATCAGAATCTTGTCTGCCATCATAAAACTGGATTGAAAAGTTTTGAAAGAGGAACATGCTTTACTAGACAAGACTGAGACTGAGGCTGATTTGAATGTGGATGTTAAAATGACAAGATAAAGGTGTAACATGAGTAAAGATGTTACACTGGATATTCAAATGAAGCTGGCTGAGTCTTAATAATTAAAAGGGATGTATAAATAACGAAGAGGAAGAATGATTTACATAACCTTTTTTGTTTTAGATTTACAAAAGAGATGTATTAAATGCTTTGAAGGGCTTTTAAAGAGAAATTGGGGGGGAAATCGAGTTCTGAGACATTATTTAAAAGGATTATGGATCAAGATTGTTAAAAGCAAAGGAATATAAAGCAGGTTTATTTGATCAAGGTTAAATATATATGTTTTTTCTGATAATTCTTAATGGGTTTTTTGCCAATCAGAATCAAATGACAAAGATTTGTTTATATGTTTATTTATAAGATATGAGACGGAAAAAAATATCTTTTGTAATAAGAATGTAAAATTATTATGTTAACAGTAAATTAAAGGAATGTAAAGTTAGTCAATGTGATTAAGCTGAACTATCCAGTAATTCTTAATAGACTGATTAAAATTGAAGACGGCTTCAAGAATTTGTTTGTAGGCAAGATATGAGATATGGAAGTAGAGAGCTTTTGTACTATCAGAGAAAGTAATAAATTACTGAAATTGTTTGTACTTGTCATGATTAAAAGGAAAATTATTTATTTATCTTTTTTCTTCACAGGTAGTCCTCAGCTTACAACCATTCATTTAGTGACCATCTGACACCATGATCACGTGATCAAAATTTCACCACTTAGCAATGGGTACATATTTATGATGGTTGCAGTGTGCTGGGGTCAGGGGTTCACCTTTTGTGACCTTCTGACAATTAAAGTCAATGGTGAAGTCAGATTCACTTAACAACCATGTTATTAACTTAACTGCAGTGATTCATTTAACAACTGTGATAGGAAAAGTAGTAAAATGGGGCAAAACTCACTTAATGGCCTTGCTTAGCAATGGAAATTTTGGGCTCAGTTGTGTCATAACTTGAGGACTACCTGTAATATATTGTTTTATTTGCCCTTTTTTTACTCCTATATTTTCTTAAATTGTATTCTTTTTATTCTTGTAACTATAAACTTTATTAAAATTATTATAAAAATAATTAAATGCTCTTCTTGATTTTCTCCGGGACTTCAACAATCAGTTTAAAGCAACAATATTTTTATTTAATAATTTCTTCTAGGAATTAACAGCACCTCCTCTTTACCCCATCAGATTGTGCTAATTAAATGTTAAACACTGTATCAATTGTTGCGTTGTGGTGCATTCTGTTACCATTTATTTGGTTTTGATCAACCTGAAGCATATCTGATTTTCATTAAAATTCAGATATCCATATTGTATGCTGATAAAGTGTTAGATTAACATTGGGAAGAAACGGGTTAAAATCCACTGTCAATAATGGATGCTTGCTGGATGTCTGAGCCAGTAATTCCCCTTCAATTCAATCTCTCTCACAATGGTTGTGAGGAAAAAAATTGAGGCATTCTGTCATGCTGAGTTTACTAGAAGAAAGATGAGATATAAAATGAATGAATAAATGGAATATTCTTATTATCAAAGACCAGTAACAATTGCTTTATCATTTTCTTCTGCAAATCCACAGCACTAAATTTCCACAATATAGGCTATTTTTATATGATGACATATCTAAAAATATAACGCTTGGGGGGGGAGTTTCCTGCTTTTAAAAAAATGCTTTATCTCTCTTCAGCTTCCTGAAAACTGTTGTATTATGTTCATCACAAGGTATAATTCATTATTCATGAGAAGTGGAAGCCTGCTCCTCTCTTTATGGAACTAAAAGGTGAGATAATATGTTCCAGAACTGAACAAAGATTGAAACTGTGACTGTCCCAAAATCAAATTACTTGGCAAGTGACCAGTTCTTTTGATGTCTTTGCTTCAATCAGTTGGAGAGGGTGGCATTTATTTTGACCCCATGATGAATGGGGAGAAGATAGTTAGATGTTCTACCTTTCCCCGTAATTATTTCCTGATTAAGAGAAAACTTCTGTCCCGGCAGCTGTTGCTATTGGCTGCATAGGAACAAAAAAGATAAGTACAAATAAGAATGTACTCCATCATAATTATATCTTGTAACTAAACAATACCATTCTACCCAATTGGTCTTCAATAAAAGCTTTGGTAGATTCAGTCTCCCATGTTTCCTAATTCAGTTGAATTCCTGGAAAGAACATGCATTCCAGTGGTGGGATTCCAAATCTTTTCCTACCAGTTCTATGAGAGAGCGCTTCATGTGCATGCACAGCACTCAAAGACCCCTCTTGGAGTCAGTGCAAGTGAGCTGAGTTGCTGTTTAGCTCAGCTAAGGCATGGCAATCTGCTCTGTTGCGCGAATCAGCAGAGCTAAAATAACCAGGGAATATAAGACAGGGAACGGCGGAGGGCAGAGCCAACCAGAGGTGGTATTTGCCGGTTCTCTGAACTACTCAAAATTTCTGCTACCGGTTCACTAGAGCCGGTCCGAACTGGCTGAATACACATACAGGTGAATACACCTCTGATGCATTCCTACTGTAGGGTCTTGCACAGGCTCTGAAAACTTGCAACTGACCATGTCATGTCCCTCCAGCTGACATCAAGCTACTTTCTTTCCTATCAACCCAGTCTGGGATGAGAAAGAGAAGGTAAAAAGCTGAAGATTTTTACCTTTGTATACCCCATTTATACATGCATGTTAAAAGGCAGCATGGTTTCAGTGGTTCAAGGTGGTTGTAACCACCATCTGTCATATGCCAGGGAAATCAGGAGATTCAGGAAGTTCAAATGGGTATAAAGATTTATTGCAAGCTTAAGCTCTCTATAAGAATCTGAACTACTAACAGTCAAAGCTATTTGGCCATACATAAGGAATTAAAGGTTGGCTGGATTTAGATATCTTGTGGGCCCAATTACTGACTGATGATGTGTTTGACCCCTCCTTAGGGTGAAATCAACTTACCTTCACTACCAGTTCGCAAATGTGAGCGCGCGTGCAGGCCCTTCCACACATGTGAAGAGCGTCAAAAAAGGGGTGTGATGACATCCGGGCGGTTGGGCGGAGCCTCCCATCACCACCACTACTGGTTCACCCAAACCAGATAGAACCAGCTGAATTGCACCACTGCCCATTTCCACAAACAATCCTATTCCTAACTGAATTTATCTTACATTATTAGTTTGCTGCCCACATTGTAAGATTTATTATCCCTTGGCCAAGAAAGCAAAAAAGGGGAAGACCAAGACCATATTGATAATATTACTTGCATAACCTAGAGACTACCCAAAGCAATCTGATTTTTATTTTAAAATATAGTTAATAACGAGGTTTCGTGAGACAAAGAACAGAATATTCAAGAGTTACAAAAGTATAGAATTCCAAAATTGAATACAGTGAGATTGAATACCAATATTGTTAGATATTTGCATAAACTGCTGTAGTCTTCACTCAGGTCCGCCGTTAAGGCGGGAACAAAGGGTTACTCTGATTGGTCGGGAGGTCTGCCAGCTCCCCATAAAAGGGGAGCTGCACGACCTCGTATTCAGCTGGATCGGATCTACTTGACTAAATAAAGAGCTGTTGTCACGATCGTCCGGAGTCTGTCCTCTCCTTGCCCGAATCTAACAAATATACTGTATCTATTTCAGGTTTTGATCTCTCTTAGATTAAAACATAACAATGCTTAATGGAAATGCTGTTCTACTGCATCCGGACTATACTAGATGAGGAAGACTGACTCTCCCTCCCTCTTTCTCTCTCTGACATGCTCTCTTTCTCTCCCTCACACCCACCCCCCACACATGCACAAGAACATGTGTGAGTGCACACTCACAGTAATCATTATAGCACAAGATAATTGCTTCACAGTTATCATTTCCCCTGATCATTGACCATATTGGGCTGGTGGGATTTCTAGTCCACACTTTCTACAATATATAGTCATTTGCTTTGAGATTAAGAATGTGGCCTAAAACTATTGGGGGTTTTGCCATTTGCTTCATCCCGTTGTTTTCCATTTCTCATGCTCCAGGGACCCCTCATATCTAGTTGTCCTTTGGGGTTTTTTTACTCTTACGAAGCATACATGGATTGCTTTTATTGATGGACAGTTAAAAAAAATCATTATTCTGTGCTTTACAAGCCTGATGAATTTTAATAACATTAAGAATAGCTGCTCTTTGTTTATTGTTTCTCATTTCCGCTGCATCTGATAGGGGTGAAGAATATTTTGCTTTCTGTGAAGTCATTATTACTAAATGAGCATAAAATGCAGTGAAGTCTGTCCGTAAATGAAAGATAAACCTCCTCAGAGTATTGTTGTCCTACATATTTCAAAAACAACAGGATAATGTCATGTGGCAACCTATAAACCTGCCCTAGTTCTACTTTCTGTATGCTTTGCAGTGAATCACCAAAATGTCAAAAGAAACACTTGCAGATAGCATTTTTTCAAGATAAAGAAGGCCATATCCCAGCTGATACCTATTTGTGTCACTTGGCTAAATTCATCTAAACAATGTTGATTCACACCACCTCACGAAATCTTACCAAAGGTTATCTGACATATTAGAAGACCAAGAAAATTAATCTCCTTGGGCAGAATCATTTGCCCCAAATTCCACATGTTTTTATCAGATACATTCATATTTCCACAGGATCAGTCTGTGATCTCCAGGGTTGTGATGATATACACAAAAGATATTCAAAATACTTAGGAATTTACATTGTTCACTTTGTTGTCTCCATACTACTTCTCCATGATATTGTTATTGCACATCTCCAACATTACTCTTCCTCAAGCTCCCACTTCTGAGCTGAAGTGCTCTCCAGCAATACTTGAATCAGCATGTCGCACGTTAAACACTTTTTCTCCGTGGATCAAAATCAGGCTCAGTATTGCATCGTCTCCAAGAAGCTTTGTGTCACCAAAAAGTTTTGAGCAAACCAGCTGATGAAAAGGACTGCACTTTTCAGAAAATAGACCAGATGTTAGCAAAGGCAGCTTAACAAAAGTGGCATTTCTCCCCTCTTCCCTTTAATTTTCCTAGAATAAATACAAGCACACAAGGAAGCTGTGAGGAACAGAGTGAGTGAATGAAACAGATAAGACACTGTAAAATATTCTTTGAAATTGGCTGATTAGAGTTGAATGCTTATAGTTTTTATTTATTTGTTTGTGTATTTATTTGTTTGTCAATCGTTTACAAGATAATAGGTATACAAATAAACATGAGTATGAATGAAATGGGTACAAATAAATGGGAACAGTAGGACAGGGATGGTAGGCACGATGGTGCGCTTATGCATGCCCCTTACAGACCTCTTAGGAATGGGGCGAGGTCAATAGTAGACAGTTTAAGGTTAACATTTTGGGGATTTGAAGATGTAACAACAGAGTCAAGTAGTGCATTCCAAGCATTGACCCCTCTGTTGCTGAAGTCGTATTTTCTGCAATCAAGTTTGGAGCGGTTTACATTGAGTTTGTATCTTGTGTGTTCTTATATTATTGTTTGTTAGGTTTGTTAAGCTAAGGTTTCTGTTCGATCTTCACCAACTCAAGATTGACCCAGCTTTCCATTCTTCCAGTAAAATGAGGACCCAGATTCTTGACTCTGTAAACTGCTTAGGGCTGCTTAGAGTGTAAAGCATTGTGAAGCGGTATATAAGTCTAAGTGCTATTGCTATTGCTACTGTGTACATTAAATACTACTGCAAATTGCAATGTATGCAGGGAAAAGTCTTGTCTTCCTCCACAATAATTTAAATGAAACAGGTGTGAAATTTACCGTCCACTTGCAAACCCCTAGCCTGCCCTTATTGCCTCTATCAGCAGTCAGTGCCAGTACCATTATTTCCTCCCAATGCAATGGGTGACAGTTTTTATAAAATTGAGGTTGCTCTTGAATTACAACAGAATGAAGAGGAAAATATTTTAATGTAGTCTAAGGATGCCTGCCTTACTCATGGGCTTAGGACAAGATAAAGGTAGTACTTGGTGGATGCTGCAGAAAAAGCAAAATCTGTTGTCAAGAATGCTACCGTTGCACTTGATGGGTACACGCGAAGAAGGCCCTAAGAGTTGTCTGAGCATCAGTAATAGCCTGCCTGAATATTGCCTTCTATTCATTATCAAGCAAATAAGCTTAGAAAGATTCATCCCACAAAACCACACACTTGTGTTAATTCCATTCATAAGGAGATTGTTTTGAGAAGGGCATTAAGTGAACAGTGACACCACAATTGTACACTTGTCTTCTTAGAAATAAGCCTTATTGAGCTGACTTTAAGCAGATAAAGAAGCAGAAGCTGCAGCTTAACACATTCCATTACAGAATGAGTGAAAGAACTGGCACAGAACTTGGGTCATGATTTTAATGGCATTTTAACCCACAAAAATTTCACGTATGACACCCTACAATCGTAACAAATTGAATTGAAATGCTAGATGAAAGTAGTAGATGCTTCAGTCACGTTCACAAGCATATAATGTACGCATGTATGCATGCAGGGATAGAGAAATATTTCATCCTGCTTTGTTCTTCTTAAATGATCAAATTAGTGATCATGACAATAACAAAACTATACTGGAAGTATTCTCAGCAACCTGAAAGGGTTCTTATGAACAGATGAATAAAATAAGCACAATTCTAAATAAACACCATTTGCTCAATGCCAAAGGCATTTGCTCCTCCTTTATGTCGTATGGGAGGGGCCAATCACCTCCAAGCCTTACTCCCAAGTTGTCCCATCTGTCTTAACTGTTCTTGCCTGCTGGCAGCTCTGCGCATGCATGCACTGGGAACAGGGGGAGCCTCTTCCTCTGCCTCTCTGCTGTCCAACTCTGGAGGCTCCGGAGACAGCACATAACTCCCAGATGGCCCTGGCCCCCTCTCTGCCTACAACGCAGAGCCCTCGTCCAACCCTTCCCCAGACTCCAGGATTGGCCCATGTTCCTCCGTAACCTCCTCGCTGTTGAACTGTGCTGCCAGCTCCACAGGCTGCCGGCGAACCACAACAGCATTGGACTTAATATCCATGAAGTGTGTATCTCTGGCTTACTTGATGTGTTTCCAGATTTGAACTTTCAATGTGCTACTAGGATCATATGGGCTGTATGATTAGACCCGTCAGTCAAAAGAAGTCCCAAGTGGGCTCTCCACTAACCACTTCCTAGGAATGCTTGGCTTTACTCTGACACTGAAATAAGAATCTAAAAGGAATGGTTGCACTTGTCTAGCTTTCTATAAAAGTATGTCCTTTAAGCATCTCTCTATCAAGCTTTGTTCCCTGGGATTCTTTGTAGTACATGCAGCGGGTCATGGTGTGATTTTTGTTTGAGAAATGTCAGCTTGACAGCAGTTCACAGGGGTAGAAGCTGATGCTCTGAAAATGCCATACCAACCTTATGACAGCATTTTTAAATTACTCATTTTCATTCAGTGTTTGTCAATGCTTAAGATACAGTATGGAAAAGTCCAAGCAGTGCATTTAAGGACTGTGGCATCTTCCATGAAATACACATAGTCTGAGAGTCTTAAAAGTAGGCTTTTTTTTCCTTTTGTTGTATGTGAGCTGCCAACTGGCCATAGGAAAAACCCCACAACTTATGATAGTTTACTCTTGGATCTTTAACCAGATCTGCAGAAATCAGAACAAATAGTACAGGTAGTCCTTGCTTAGCTACTGCGCTGTTTAGCAACTGTTCAAAGTTATGATGGAGTTGAAAAAGTAATTTTATGACTAGCCACCATGCTTACAACCGTTGTATCGTCCCCATGATTACATGATTGAAATTGGGACACTTTCCAAATAGCGGGTGTTTATGATACCATGTTTCCCCAAAAAAAGACCTTTCCTGAAAATAGGTAACAACTTTCCCTGAGTGTGCCTAATATAAGCTCTACCCCAAAAATAAGCCCTAGTTAAGACCCACCCACTCCATCCCACCATCTGGTTGTACAAGGTGGGGTGAGACGCATGCGCAAAAATCAAGCTAGTATAGTGGTGGTGGGTGGAGCTGCAGAGTGTGTGCCCTGTACCCGCTTACCTTAGGACTGCCACAGCCAGGCCTCCCATGCCCTTACACCTGTTGCACCGCTGCCCGACTGCTCCACCACCATCCCCATCCTAGCTTGATTTTTACACATGCGCCTCGCCCCACCTTGTACAATCAGACGATGGGACAGAATGGGTTAACTAGGGCTTATTTTTAGGTAGGGCTTATATTAGGTGCAGATATAAAAAGTCTGTCCCAGCCATGTCTCATTGCCAGTCCCAATTATGGTTTGTTAAGCATGGACTACCTGTAGTATTTCTTTCTTACCTAAGCTTGGCAATGCGGAAGATTCACACAAATAAGACTACATGGTCTGACAGTTGAACTCTACATTACTGGCTTTTGTCCAGCCCTGTTTGCTTGACAAAATTAGCACATTAATGCTTGGAGAACAAATTAGACTTCAAGGACTTCAACATGACACAGTTTTTATTCATTTTCTACTCTTCCTTAATGAGAAGTTAAAGTGACATCTCCCACCCAGTGAGCCAAGAGAAAACCAAATCGGCATAACATTTGCTATCCTCACTGTTGATGTCTGTTCTGCCACAGACACCTGTCATCCACCAGACTGAGGTATCCTTATTTACTGGGTGAAGGGCAAATTGAGGAGAGTTATTCCTGAATTCCCTTGGGGAGGGGGATGTTCTTCTCTGCCACCAACCGACATCAGCCAGCAGAAGTAGAGCTACCGGAAATCCTCCTTAATGTGGAATGGGGAGATAAGATTGTGTATTTAGGCATCTGTCAAAACTTACTTCAGAGCAAGTGTAAGTAATCTTTAAGAACTCTGTGTTTTAGTAGTGCTGGCTTTTAAGGTGTGTGTTTGTATTTTAAAATATTTGCACTGTGTTTTTATACTTGTTCGCTACTCAGAGTGGCTACTGGTAATGGGCAGCCTTATATTTGTTAAATGAATAAATGGTGCATGGCAGGGTTTGCACAGTGTAATAGGAAGGACAATGCCACCTGCTTCCTGGCCAGGTTATTTCTAATCATGTGTTCGTCATCATTTTGGAAGAGCATTAGGTTCATGTGTAAAAATACCTGACTGTACAACAGAAAGTGGATGTTTAGCAATGCGGTGTAAGAGAAATTCCTGCTTTATCAACAATAGCTCCTTCCAGTCTTTCAGCTGTTCACCTGTGTTATTTTCATTTATGGGCATGCTTTGGGTCCTGTTGATTAAACCATCTTACAAACATACATACGTACATACATACATACATACATACATACATACATACATACTTACATACATACAATGGAGTGTGCTTATATATACTCTGTGTGTGTCTGTGTGTGTGTCTCTGTGTTTGTGTAAGATCTCCCTACACATGTTGTTCACTTTGAATTTTACAGCATTCCTGATCCTTAATTTTATTGTTACATAAAACATCACATGAAAATTATCCAAAGCTATGTGTCCTCCTACTTTGTTTAATTATATTAGAATGTAAGGTCTGTGGGCTTTTGGTTGGTTTAGTTTTAGGACTACTCAGTTTATATCTCAGATTCATCATTGTACCCAAAGGGAGAGTCACTTAAACATCCATGAAGTATGTATCTCTGGCTTGCTTGATGTGTTTCCAGATTTGAACTTTCAAGGATCTGCTAGGATCATTTGGCCTGTATAATTAGGTCCTTGGTCAACAGGGCTCTCCACTAACCGCTTCCTAGGAATGCTTGACTTTACTCCAAAATCTTACTGAAGTTTTCTCCAACAGAAATACTGCAAATGGAGACAGCTGTTTTTCAATTGTCCAACATTTTCTTCAGGCTGTGTAGGCAGCAGGAGCACTGACAACATGTTCCTAACCCTAGGGAGTACTTAGTAAGAAGAAAAATAGAGCAATCGTATTAGGCATATCAGGAGTATGTAGGTCAAATTACATGGTGCCACATTGGGTGAAAAACAGATCCAGCTTCTCACAAAAGCATCCCATTGCCATTTGCCCTCTAGTTTAGGGATGGATGCTGTTAAAGGTATCTGGGAAAAGTTATTAGATTTAGACAAGGTTCTGATATTTTCATTGGTCCGGTTTCTACCGCCTTTTGTAAGAGGACAATGCCTGCACTTTGGTTTACTGGATTCCCTATGCTGAGGCCAATAAAATAAACTTGACAGTGCTCTGATATGAAAAGCATGTGTGTAGGTTGCAGCATCCAAATTTTGCCTTGCTCTTTATTTCCAGTTTCAGTCTCCTGATGTGCATTCTGTGAGAAGAGGTAGGATGTTTACATCACTTCTATAAGTGGGCAATTGGACATTAGAAAACCATATGGAAAGCTAGTGGGCAATCTCGGAGTTAGGAAGTGAGTATCGATAATATGGCACAATGCAATTGCACATAATTAAGATGCCATTATGGCATTTTTTTTTCCTGAGAGGGAAATTCTTAAGCAACTGCAGACCGTTTTAAATAATGAAGAGTTGCATCTAGATAAAATGATAGCCCTAACTCTTAAGTTCACACAGTGGAAGGCTGGCAAGGCTGTTTTAAATAATAGATACTCTGTGAATCAACATTTGACAGCAATATAGGCAAACCCAAGGATTGATGGCTTACTTCAAAAGTAAGCAACGTACCTTTTTGAACCAATGTATTTGCAGTCATCTGCTTTGGTACAAATTAAGCATCCTGTACCTGATTAAATTCTTTTAGACAGGAAGGAAGGAAGGAAGGAAGGAAGGAAGGAAGGAAGGAAGGAAGGAAGGAAGGAAGGAAGGAAGGGAAACCAAATATACTGGAAAACTAAGTGCTATCTACCAATATCTCTGATCTTTCCAGATGTGTTCCTAACCTCATAATCAGATTTCTTCAAAAAATTAAAGTGGTGAGTGGTGAAACCCAGTTGTTTTTGTTTGTTTGTTTGTTTGTTTTGGGGCCCACCTGACCAGACAAAAGCCAAAGATAAAACATGGGGGGGGGGGGCAGAGTGGTTCATTGCCCTGTGCTGTTTGACCTTTGTCTGACAAATGTAAATCCTTACATAACAAGTGAGTCCTTGTGGATAATGTCTATTCTAAGCTCATAGATAGTGATAGATTAACTGAGAAATGTTATGCACGTAATTTTAGAGATCACCATATGCTAAACCCATAGTACTGGGATTCTCCCAGAGCACAAAGCAGCTCAGGCACATGCTATTAAGCAGATCTGCAAAGTTGTCTGGACTTCTTGGCCAGGTGCTGCAAGTTCTGAACATAGGACTGATTTTTTTTGTCAGGGGACGCGTCCTCTCCAAAAACACAGAACTCACTTGCATATATGTAAGAAGAAGAATACATGCTGCAATGGGAGACAGAACATTCTCCTCTATCACTGGGGTGTGATAGATAGGCAGTGATCCTTGACTTTCAGTACCCAAGTACTTGCTCCACAACTTCACTGCACCTACTGCAATTTCTGGAACCAGGGGGATCACAAGTGACTTCTTCAGCCATCTTCCAAAAGAATACTATCATCTAAGAAGATGGGAAGGAAAGGAGGTGCTAACATCTATAGATGGTAGTGGGATGACCTGAGACAAATATACCGACTTCCATTTGCATTGAACAAGAGAGAGTTTCAGAAAAGCAAAGGAACTGGCTGGTTTCCACTATACCCCACTCTCATGGAAAGTTGTAGGAAATATTTAATATGAGAGAACCCTTCAGGACCACCTGGCCTAAGCACAGATGAAACCTATTGCCGTGTGACTCCAGCGATATCTCATGGTTCTTCTGTCCCTCTTCTTCCTTTGTCATATTCATCATACCTCTAGATCTGCAGCTTATACCTGCAGACAGAGTATGGAATTCAGGCAGGCCCAAGGCATGCTGCTAAATAAGCCCTTAGTAAGATGACTTCAGCATTTTTCAGCAAATGCTTAGATATGCCATTTTGTCACCCCATCCTTTTCCCTATAAGAATTATAGGTGATTTCCAATTTAAATTACAGAGAAAGAAATTGTCAAGTGGGCATCCTCATCAGACAGGTTAGAAGGTTTTTTTTTGCAAACGATCCAATGGGAGACAGCCAATAGCTGAGGTTGTCAGGGGAAAAAAATGCCCTGGGGAAATCTGAGATCAATGGACCGTGGCTGATTCCCTTCCGCATATCTTTTGAGATATTGAGAAAAATAAAAGTCTTTAAAAGTATTCTAATTAATAAACAAACTTTAATAATAAAATAATAAAAGTAAATGAAACAGAAAATAACTAATTGTTACATTTTGATAATAAAAGCTACGTCTGCCAAGCTGGCAGCCGAACAAAGAAGAAGAGAATTTTGGAATGTGTAACGCGTGCGCAATAAATCACTTTCAGATAACATTTTGTTTTATGACCTGCGCAATAAAGCTTTCTTAGTTTAACTCTTGAATGTCAGTTTAGGCAGTTCAGGCCTAGCAAACCTTTTAACATCGTGACACCCCTTCTTTTGCTAGTCTGGGCTGACATCATCAAATCATCAATTAAGGCACATCTTCTTTCGCAGATACTCGTGTTGATTTGCGGCAAGTGGTTTGTTAAGCATGTCTGCGATCTGATCATGTGTAGAAACATATTGCAATTTAACAAAACCTTGGTTAACTAATTGCTTTGTGTTTTGATAACGAATGTCAATGTGTCTGGACCTAGAACCTGTGAAATGTGACTCAGAAATATAGACAACAGATACATTATCTTCCATCACGGTGATTGGTCGAATCGGACGTGTCCAGATATCTGTGATCAAAGCATCAAACCACGTTAGAGAATTACAAGCATCTGAAACACAAGCATATTCAGCTTCAGTAGATGAACATGAAACAAAACTCTGTTTTCTCACTTGCCAGTAAACAGGACAACCATTTAGGAACATCATGTAACCAGAAGTGCTTTTGCGTGACTTCTTGTCGCTCGCCCAGTCGGTGTCAGCAAAACAAATCAACTTTGGTTGATCAGTGTGTGTTGGTTCTAGCAATAACTTCATGTGTTTAGTGTGTTTTAGGTATTTCAACAACTTCTTAATGCATGACCAATGAAATTGTGTTGCCTTACCTACGTGTCGTGATAAAAGATTAACACTAAGTGCGATGTCAGGTCTGGTCCAACTACTAATGTATAATAGTGAACCAATGACTGAACGATAAAGTGTTTGATCCTCGAACTTAGGACTTGGTTCATGTGTTAAGTTGTGAAAATCTGTTTGCATGGGTGTCTTTGTTGTGCTAGCATCTTTCATGTTGCAATGATGTAGAATGTGGTCAATTTTCTCTTCTTGTGAAAGACTAAACCCCTTCTGTGTCTTTTCAATTTGAACACCTAAATAAGTGCTAATGTGTCCTAAAGATTTCAGTGTGAAGTATCTCTGCAAACTTTTGGCAAAAATCTCACTCATTTTCTTATTTGGACCAATATAAACAATATCATCAACATAAACAAGAATTATCTCATATGCATTGTTAGATCTTTTTGTGAACACGCATTCATCAGTTTTGGACTTAATAAAGCCCATTGAATTTAGTTTGTCAGTAAGACATAAATACCACATTAAACCTGACTGTTTCAGACCATAAAGACTTTTGTTCAGGAACCAGGTATCCCCTTCTTGCTTTCGGAATCCTGGAGGGCTTCTCACGTAGATCTCTTCATCTAGGTCTGCATGTAGATAAGCTGTGTCCACATCAAATTGGAAAACTTCTAAACCAAGAATAGTTGCAGTGGTTAAAGCAATTTTTACACTTTCAGTTCTGACTGTTGGTGAGTAAGTGTTTGTGTAGTCCTCAGGATAACGTTGAGTGAAACCCTGAGCTACAAGTCTGGCTTTGTATAAAGACTCACCATTTGGTTTCTTCTTGATTCTGTAGACCCATCGGGTGCCAATGACTTTCTTGTTTGCTGGAGGTTTTGCAGGTGTGAATACATTAAGTTTCTTCAAACTGTCCATTTCATCCTGCATTGCATCATACCACTTGTCTTGTTCTGAATCAGGAAGCTGTTTGATTTGTGTGAATGTCTCTGGAGGAAGAGTAACGTTGCAAATCAAAGGTAATGGTGACTTTGTCAGTTGCCATGAATAACGTTGTGGAGGGATTCCTTTTGTGGCCCTCTTGGAGCGTCTAGGAGCAACAGACCAGTCTTCTTCTTCATCATCATCATCATCCTCGTCCTCACGTTCGTCGCTAGCATCAGCATCCGCGGCTTGCGAAGACGGAACATCAGTTTGTGAAGAACTGGTAGAAGGAATATCTGCCTGCAAATTGTCATCAGGCTGCGTGGCATCTGGAACACCATCTCTAGGAAAATAAACTTCAGGATCATTGGAATGAATCCTGGACCAATCAATGTCTTCCTCGAAATTAGCAGATTGTGAAATGACAATCACATGTTTAGTATCAATGAATTTGTACCATTTTGAATTATCATCAATACCCATAAATCTCAGTCTCTTTGCTACTGTACCTCCCTTTCTTCTTTGACTTAAGGGAGTGTTCACCATAGCATATGAACCAAAAATGTGGAGGTTCTTGAGATCAGGCTTGTAGCCATACAGCATGTAGAAAGGAGTTTGATTGATTACACTGCTCCAAGTACGGTTGACAATGTAATTTGCATATTTGATTGCTTCACCCCAGTATGCGTTACTGAGATTGGCATCTTCTAGAAGACAACGCATCATGGTTTGTAGAACCCCTTGTCTTCTTTCTACGACTCCGTTATGAGCCGGTGTATATGGAGCAGATGTCTGATGAAGAATTCCATTCTTACGCATCCAGTCCTGGAAACGCTGAGACATGAATTCTGCACCACGGTCACTCTGGATTCTGGTGATGCGAACTTGGTATTGTGTAGAAACAAAAGCTGCAAAGTCTTTAAAGATCTGAAAGGTCTCAGATTTCTCTCTCATAGGATATACAAATCCATATCTAGAATGATTATCTACAATTGTTAAAAAATACTTTCTGCCACCAAGTGTTGGTGGGAAAGGACCCACTATGTCAGTGTGTACCAAATCAAAAATGCGTGTTGACCGGCGTGTAGCATGTTTTGGAATTGGAGCCGCCTTGGATTTAGCCTTTTTGCAAACGGCACAATCCAAAAACACCTTACACCCCTTTAGATCCAAACCTTTTGCGAACTCCGGCATCTTTCTAAGAACACGGAAACTGGCATGCCCCAATCTTCTGTGCCACTTGTGAATACACCTGGAATGCAAAGGTTTACCAGTTAGTGAATTCTCAACATTAACAGTTTCATGAGGACCCTCAGGCTTGCTTTGAGCAACCTGTTTCTGTTTTCTCTGTTTGTTGGCTTTAGGAGCCTTTGGCACAGTAACGTTTTCTCTCTCTGGGACAACTCTCTCTGGGTTCACGTTGTGCCTTTCTGGAGTTTGCATACTTGCCTGTGCTTGCCCTTTAGGCTTTGGCTTTAAGTAATAAACACCACCAATCAGCATAGTTTCAGCAACAATATCTCCATCTTTAACTAAGTAACTTGCTTTTTCGAGGTGGTGAACCTGGAACTTTAAATCTCTGGACAAGTGACTTTGACTAAGCAAATTACTGATTGCTGAAGGTATGTAATAAACATCAGGGATGTGTGTATCGAGCTCTTCAATGTAAACAGTTCCTTTTCCCATAACCTTGCAAGTGTGGTTGGTGAAGGAATACAGTTCTCGATACTCGGGCTCTGGTTCGCCCATCTCTGTGAAAAGTTCCCTTCTGTGGGTAACGTGCACAGCTGCTCCACTGTCTAAAGTCCACAAAAGACGTCTGTCGAACTTTGGATCAGGTTGTGGAACGTTGGTTATGGCCAGTGTCACAAGTGGAGCTTGTGAATCACGCCTTGGACCACGACGGCCTTGTCTTCCGCCTCTACCTCTGCCTCTGGAATCTGTTCCTCTGGGCTGGTACGTGACGGGAGCTGGAACTCGTTGGGGACAATCCCGGGTGTCATGTCCCACACGGTTGCAGGTGTAGCATTTTGGCATCCTTGGAGCGTAGCCTCTTCCTCGGAAGGGACGTCTGGCTGGAGCCTTTAACGCTGGAGGCCATTGCAGATGTGGTGTAGCTAACCTGATAGCTTCGTCTTCCACTAAAAGTCTGCAAACGTGGTTAACTGTGCGTTGAGCAATAGGCACGTAGTTAATCTTTGCAACAGCATCTTTCCATTCATAATTCAATGAGTTAATGATGATGCTAATCATTTGGATATCATCGATTACATGGCCATTTTGTCTCAATTCACTTCTCATTCTTTTCAGTTTGGTCAAATGTCCACCAATTCGTTCACCAGGTTTCAACTTCGAACCATGGAACTCAGACATGAGCAAACATGAAGATTCAATTGAAACGGGCCTGTAGCAATCTTCCAAAATAGCCCATATTTCTTGGGCAGTTGCATCAGGTGGAAAGATACCTTGGATCTCAATTTCCATTGACATGAGTAAAGTCGTGATTGCTCTGTTTTCTAGGTCTCTTATCGCAGGTGTCCAGGGTGGAGGAGGAGGATTAAAAACCATGGAATGTGTGCCTTCTCTTCGAAGCAAGAGCGCAATTTCACTGACCCAGGCTTTATAATTCTCTCCTGACTCCTTTAATTTGGACTCACCAGTCAAGGGGGTGACTGTGAATACCTGCTGAGGAAGCCAATTTGATGGCTTCGTGACAGAGGTGAGGTGCAAAATTGTGGCTCACCTGGAACAATGGTTGACCGCAACATGGAACCCTTCAAGGACAGAGGACGTCCCATTCTCTCTCAAGAAGCTCCCAAACTATGAGATTTCAGCCTTCCCAGATTATTTCTGGATATTTACAATTGTTAGACATGTAATTCTGCCTGCTGCCCACAGCACTCTGACACGGAAAGAAAGATCACCTCTGTGGTTCCAAACATGCAGGATAACTGTTTCCTAAGTATCAGGCAGTTGGTAGGTTTTTTAGGTTGTGCGTATGTGCACGTACACATGTACATCTTTGAGTCAGTGTTGACTCCTGGTAACTCCCTGCACTTTTATTGACAACATTTTCAGAAGTAATTTGCCATTGTCTGCTTCTTAGGCAAAGAGATAGCGACTAGCCCAAAGTCATCCAGCTGGTTTCATGTCTAAACTGGGACCAGGATTCAAAATCGCCCGGTTTAAAGCCTAGTGAATTAACCACTACACCAAATTGGTTCTCTTTAGGACTGATGCTCGCTTCCCATTGAAGAAAGTTGAGGGAAGTAGAGGTAAGCTGTTGATTCCCACTCTTAGGAATGGTCATAAACACCTATCCTTCCAAAAATATCAGTTGACCGGTTTCCATTGTGTGGCAGCCAAAAATAGTGTAGGGATTTTACCAGAAAGAGTTGGCAGGTTTTCATGAAGCTTGGCAGGCTATAAATGCCCAATACTAACATGTTTGACCTGCCTTTAAGACTATAACATTTTACATGGCAATCTATAGCTGAATCTCATCAGTTTTGAAGCATGAAAGAAAGGGCTAGCTGGCAGAAGCTACCTTGGGGGACCAAGGTAAATAATAAAGGCAGCATCAAGATGCAAGCTCTGCCTCTTCGATGCATGCATTGTGACTTTACAAAAAATATATAAAAGGCGCAGGACTTGCAGCACAATGATTTCGTGCTGCTTTTCTTATTTTAATAAAAATGTTTAAACCAACAAACACCCCTGTCTGGTTGGTTGACCCAAAAATATACCAAGCCCACTAACTATTTGCCTTTGAAATATAGACAGACCAGTTTTATGTAAAACTGGGAAGGCAGGCTCTGTTTTTAACATATTTCTACTTCTTGCAATGTAGGAGCGTACCAGTGGTGGGTTTCAAAATTTTTTAGAACCTCTTCTGTAGGTGTGGCCTGCTTTGTGGGAGTGGTTTGCCAGCCATGTGACTGGGTAGGAGTGGCTTGGCAGTCATGTGACTGGGTGGGTGTGGCCAACTTGTAAAATGTGGTGAAACTCACTTAACAACGCTCTTGCTTAGCAACCAAAATGTTGGCTCAGAAACTCTAGCATTTGAAGCATGCAAGTCTTAAAGCTGTCAAGTTACAAGATCCTTGCAGCCCTAACCCTTTAGAAAAAAACCCCAGGGATGCTCAAACTTGACAGCTTTAAGACTTTAAGGTTTAGATAGGACTCTCAGAGGCGGGCAGGGCGATTGGTGAGCCAGCATATCAGTGAGCGGCGGGCAGGGCAAGCGTGGTGCGGACGGGCGGGGGAGGGAGCTGGAAACGGTTCTAAACGGCACAGTAGATTTGTGGAACATCTTCTATAGAAGAGGTTAGAACTGGCTGACCTCTGGAGCGTACACTTCCAGCCCATTTTGCACTTGCTTTTAAGTGATATAAAAACTGGGATAACCAATAACAAATATCCTATATAAGGGATAGTTTGACTGCATGCAGCCAATTATCACTCCACAGTGTCAGCTGAATAGCTGTTGATCAGGAATTCCTAATTACAGTTCGTGTTAATAAAAAATTTGCCTGGATACATCCTGATATCTGATGTTAAAATTGACCGCCCAGCACCTTTCCCTTCCGTTTCTTTTTGAGCTTTCCTTAACCCCAGTTCTGCACCTTTAGTGAGACAAAAATCTATTCTTGTGTCACCTCAGGCCTTGTGAAAACTAACATTATTGTCACATGCATATAAATTGCTTTCCTTGCTGTTAGATTCCATATTGTGGACTACTTCTCGTCACATTGCACCCAAAAAATAAAAATGAGGCAATGTGTTTTAGAACAATGGGAATAATCTTTTTCTCTTGATTCACTGGGTAAACTGCCATCTTTGGATTTATTGTAAATGATTCCATTTGCTGCTAGCATTTTAATTTCTTTTGACTTCAGTGGGGGAGATTCTGCAGATGCTTACGGTTCTCATTGAAAATAATGAATCTGCAGCTGAGCAATTTTGTGAACATTTGTGCTGACGGAAGACTAGAGACCCACTCTCCTTGCACCAGTCCAACAGCTGTCAAATCATGTACTTACCCAATCGAAGATGGCAAAGACACAATGTAGCTACCCCATTAACATCTGGAGCAAAGCATGTCGTGTCCAGCCATCCTGGACGATTATAGCAATCGTCTTGCCATACAAATCAGCTACAAAAGGTAGCGAATTCCCTGCCTGCAAAGTTGATCTACTTTCAGCCCAGGATAGCTTCCTGTCCTACATAAATACAGATGATGCCACAAGCTTCTGGAATGCAGTTAGCAATGATTGGGTTGGTGAGAATTTCCCGCACCCCTACAGGCAAAAGTTTGTCCTGTTAGATCACAATGTCACACAAACGGAAGGAAGGCATTATTTACATTGCTTGGACCAATTAATCTTTCCAGCACTGTCCTCCCTTGGCAAACAATGTGAACAATCAGTCCTGCTAACATTTATTTCTTGCTAGCTTTTCTTAATGCCAGAAACCTAAGTATAGAAAAGATAATTCTTCAATAATGCTGATTTTCTCTGTGCCCTCCCCATGATGCCTTTTGAGCCACTATGGAAGCAGACTCATTTAGAATGACGAAAATACCCATTTTCATTCCATCCTGTATTGCTTATTAATTATATCTCTTGTTTTCATTGCTTTTTAAAAAATCCTTTTTAGAAACTCTTCATTTTTCTAGCAGAAAACCTGCCCAGAAAAGTTTGTTTATTGAATGGTTTAGGTCAGGGGTGTCAAACTCAATTTCATTGAGGGCCGCATCAGGGTTGTTGTTGACCTCAGGGGACCGGGTGGGTGTGGCCAACTGGTTGGGTATGGTTAACTGAGTGGGCGTGGTTAACAGTGTGGGTGTGGCCAGCTGGGTGGATGTGTCCAGCTTGACACCACTCCCCACACTACTGGTATGTTTCCTCTTTGTACGGGGTAGACTGGGCCGAAGTCACGCTGGTCCGATGTTTCCTCTTCGCATTGGGTAGACTGGGCCAAAGCGATGCAGGCTGGCCCCTTTCATTTTCAAAGATACCCCACAGGATGGATCCGACCACATCATGATCCGGATCCAGCCTGTGGGCCTTGTGTTTGATATCTCTGGCTTAGGTGGAGAAAGAAGGAATAAGCGGTTTTATTTGGGTATGTATGTATACTGAAGGCACAGCAGAGTAAACTATAATATGCTAGACATAAATTACATCATATACATGACCTGAATTCTTTTCAGGTTTTGGAAGATATTTTAGAAGTTGTTGTTTTATTCTTTTTCAATACAAGTAGTCTTTGACTTATGATTGCAATTGAGCCTGGAATTATGGTCATAGGTCATGCTGGTCATCTTTCCAAAGTCATGCAAGGCTTCCAAAAGCTCTAAAAGTCCAGCATGGACAATCTGTATTTAGAACAGAAGCCACTTCACAGTTCATCTAGTTGCATGAAAAGCTCTCATGGAACAGAAAGTTTATATTTATGTTTCAGACTTGGGGCAGAGAAGGAATTTTGAAATCTCTAATTCTAAAGTTCAATTACTAGATCTGCATGTGGATAAAGATCCAAGTTAAATGATGGTCCACTTAGAAATCCATGAGCTTGCCAGATTCCTGATTCCTTGCCAGATTCCTGATCAGATGGTCCAAAGAGCAGAAATTGAAATTTAAGCAGTTTGAAAACTCAACAGCAGACATCTTCTCATGCTGGAAGAAACAAGAAAATGTCCCTTTCTTCCTTGTAGATATTATAACATGAGTTGTTGTTGTAAGGGAACTCTTTGGAACAGTGAGAGACAACAGTGAGATGTTGAGTGATTCTCAACAGAGATCACATCTGTACCCTGTCTCTTTCTTTCAATGCTGGATCCTGGTGTTTTGATTATAACTGGAAGGAGCTTTTCCTTTGATTAAAGATCAAGCTCCCTATTAGTTAATATAAATATTCCAAAAGAATAGATTATTCTGTGACAACAAAAACACCCCCACAAGGGTTTTGTAGCATGCAGCAGATATTCTTTCTAGACAGTATTTCATTTTACAAGTACTTAAGAAAGAAAACAATTCTTTTGAATTGTTCCTGACTATACTTCAACATAGAAAAAAATGCACCTCTTTATGAAGTAGCAGTGCAATTCCAAAACTGATTTGCATTGCCTCAAGTCCTAAGAGCAATAGCAGAATCATTGAAGAATTTAAATCTGATTGTGTTGGAATAAATCACTTTGTCATGAACCATATAATTTTTTAATGTTTTCTATATGAAGTCATATCTCAGCTGAATGCCTAGAAATGCTTCTACTATTTTCTCAGTACAAATGAGTAGTATTTACTCATTTGAGATTCCATATAGGATTCCACGTGAAGAGAAATACAGTACTTTCATTTGCTTATGTATTTCTACCAGCTTCTGGATCCACTGAAACCACCAGGTAAGGCTTTATTGACTAAAGTTTGTAGGCAGAGCAAAGATAAATTAGTGTAAAAGGAAATGTAATTGTAACAATAGCATTGAACAAATGGACAGGCTATGTATGGATGGATGGCAACCGACTAAAACTCAACCCTTCCAAGACGGAGTGGCTGTGGCTTCCGGCCTCCCGGTTCAACCAGTTGCTTCCATCTCTGGCCATTGGGGGCGAGCAACTGGCCCCCATGGAATGGGTGCGCAATTTGGGCGTCCTCCTGGATGCCCGGCTGTCCATGGATGACCATGTAACAGCCGTGGCAAGGGGGGCGTTCCATCAGGTTCGCCTGATGCGCCAATTGCGCCCCTTATTGGACCGGGATGCCCTACGCACAGTCACCCATGCGCTGGTGACGTCTCGCCTGGACTACTGCAATGCTCTCTACATGGGGCTTCCCTTGAGATGCACTCGGAGACTGCAGTTAGTCCAGAACGCGGCCGCGCGGGTGATTATGGGGAGGACTAGATACTCCCCCGTAACACCTCTCCTGCGCGAGCTGCACTGGCTTCCTGTAGTCTACCGAGTGCGTTTCAAGGTTTTGATTATGATCTTTAAAGCGCTTCATGGCACAAGACCTAGTTACATGCAGGATCGCATCCTGCCCCATACATCCCTACGACCAATCCGCTCACACAGAGAGGGACTTCTTCGGGTGCCGTCCGCTAAACAGTGTCGGGGGGCGACACCCAGGAGCAGAGCCTTCTCTGTGATGGGCCCAGCCCTGTGGAATGACCTCCCCCGTGACATCAGGATTACTTCCGATCTCCGCTCCTTCCGTGTACAGCTGAAGACCCACCTCTTTCAATTATCTGGCCTGGCTCAACCGTAAATTTTTTCTTATTCCTCCTGACAGTCCTTTTAAATTTTAAATTGTGGTACTACTAATGGGGTATTTTAATGGTGACTTTTAATTGTCTAAATGTGATGTAATCTGTTACCTCCTCCGTGCATGTATGTCCGTGCATGTATGTCTTTGTATATGTGTGTATTTGGATGTCTATGTGTTTGCACATGTTTTAGGTTTTATATGTTTTATTGTACGCCGCCCCGAGTCCTGTCTGGAGAGGGAGCGGCTAATAAATTCAAATTTATTTATTTATTTATTTATGTATTACAAATTCTTTGCTCTTGAGCAGTTATAGAAATGTGCCGCCAGATTACAAACTCTCAACTTCTAAATTGGTGATGGATGGTTGGATCATCACCGTTGTATAAAAACTTAGAATTGAGATCCAAGTTTCGCAACCATAAGAAGTGTGGACATCAACTCCCAGAATTCCCCCAGCAAGCATGTGCTTTAAATGAATATTTGGATCAGATTCCTGTCAGAACAAAACAGGATTTGTTAACTTAATCTCTGCCAGCAGTGTATTCATCTAACCTGCCTCCCTGCTAACAAGATAAATACTGGGCATTATTTTGTGGAAATGCAGCCTCAGTTATGGCCCATTTATTTTCTTTCTCATTAGCAATACATTGTTTAAGCTCTTTATCAAGAGCTGGCAGATGGGTGCTCTATCTATCACCGCTGCATAGGAAATGAGGAAATTAACAGAGCCTTTCAGACTCAAGACACATAAACTAGGTGTGCCCCTGTTCCTGAAAAAATTAGCAGATTATGCGCCTGTTTCCTTGAACCTTTAAAGTATCCTTAATCAGGAACGGGCAACCTTTTGGTAGCTGATGGCCGCACAAATCTTTGAGTTGATGTTGAAAACAAAGTGTAAACAGAAGTGTATGAACTTTTGGTTTTTTTCTGCATTTTTTAAAGGAACTGTAAGGTCTTTATTCTTTTAAGCCAGGGTCACAATTCATCCTCCTGATTTTCTGAAAGACCAGAGATCATTCAGGGTTGTTATAATTGAGGAAATGTAACTGGATGTATGTTATGCAGATATTTCAGTCTTTAGCAAAGGGGAGTTTAAGAATAATGAAGGGAAGAGGAGCCCTCCCAAAGGCAAACTGCTCCTATTCCAACTCTTAAAAGCACTTTAGGTCCTGAAAAAATTATGCCAAAATTCAGGAATAATTGCTGCTAAATTTCAGTGGAATGACTTTGGGGTGAGGAGAGGTGGGTATCCACCCATTATATTGAAACTGTTTTAGAGATTATACCGGTTTCTTGCATTTTATCTAAGTCATGACTGACTTCTCATTTTCTCTTTCCTATTTCATTGTCCTTTCCTTTTGAGATAATTGCATATTGGTGTATTTCTACTCTTCCTCATGAATATGGCTCCATGGTTTCTCTCTTGCAAAACACTAGCACTTCTCACAAAAAGCAATACAAATATATTGTCTGCAGCAGTGGTGGGTTCTGGGCGGTATGGCCCGGTACAGACGTACCAGTGGGCAGTTGGGAGCAGCGGCCACCATACTGCAACAGTGGCTCGTTGGGCCCACCCACATTCCTTACCGCTTTTTGAGGGAAATGGGCCGATTGCACACACACACACACACACACAGCATACAGCGCTGTGTGACTTCCGCCGAGCAGCAGGAGCATCACAGGGTGTTGGTGTGTGCATGCATGTACAGCGTGACTGCCTGAGGTGGATGCCCAGACCCATCGCAGCGTACCGGTTGTGACGGGATCCTGAACCCACCATTGGTCTGCAGCATCTCAAAAATTTAGAGCTGTAACCATAATTTGTAAAATTAAACATACAACAGATTACAACAATAAAATTAAATATACAGTTCTAGGATTTTTTTTTCATAAAACCACCACCAGCAAGTATCTAAATTTGAACCTATGACCCAAGTTTTCTCTTTCCCCCAACCCTAGGGCAGGACTAGAATTTGCTAAATTTCTTATGAAAAGTTTGTATCCACATAGAACTGCAACTTGTGCAAAAGAACATATATAACTCACAAATGAAGGCAAATACAGTATATGTGTCCCAGGATAATGATGCAAAATTGGATTTAGGTTAGTCACTGTGACCAGAGATTTTCTCTTCCGAGCTTTCTGGAATCTCTGGTCCCCTTGACAGACCCAAATTCGTTTTCACATATGTAACTATTGATTCTGTCTGGTGTTTGATCCCAAAATGCCCTTTTAGAGATTGCTCTGCATTGTTTGGTACTTTAAGGCAGTGTTTCCCAACCTTGGCAACTTGAAGATGTCTGGACTTCAACTCCCAGAATTCCCCAGCCAGCAAATGCTGGCTGGGGAATTCTGGGAGTTGAAGTCCAGACATCTTCAAGTTGCCAAGGTTGGGAAACACTGCTTTAAGGTATCAATAACATGAAATATTATGTTTGAACATTGCCAGTGATTCTGCAGCAGTGATTGTCTGTTGCTATGTTTAATTTTTGTTTGTCTAGCTAACTGCAGTGATATTGATTCCACCTCTGGTTGAACAGAAAATTGCAACCATATTATGTGAACATAAGCCCTGCCACACTAGGTACCTATGCACCAAGATCCCAGGCTAACATTACCCATTTGGTTATAAACAACCAAACCTTTTTTAGAAAATTAATGTATATTTTAACTTTATTTGTGCCTGAATAAGGAAACCAGCTATGCTAATAAAATGCTAACACATTTATAATTCTTTAAAGGATTTTTCTGACATAGCTAGGACTATCTACTGTTGCATGTGGACTTCAGATTTATAGCTATGTCATTGCTGCATCACTTGTGCATGTCTGCTTTTATAATACTTATGCACAGGACATTTACCCAGATGGTAGCTATGTGGAAAGTGTATTCTCCTAGATTGTTTTTGATTTAGGATTTGAAGTGATGTGAATATCACTACACAATACAGTTCATTAGTTCTTGAAGATAGCCTATCATTCAAGGTTGGAATGAAGCTGATTTGTAGTTTATGTAGGCAGTATCTACTAAGCCTTAGTGGAGCAATACGTTAATTATTGCTTTCTGAAATACTGAGTCAAACGCCTTTTCATAGTCAATGAAAGCCATGCACAAAATTATGGTGTTCTCATTGTGCCTTTCAATGACTTGTTGAAGAAACTGGATGTGATCCATTGTGCTGTAGCCACTTCTGAACCCTACCTGCTCCTTTGGCTGTGCATCATTTAATGTTCTCAATATTTTTTTTGCTACCTTGGTAAAAGCCTTGTAGATGACTGAAAGAAGGCTTATTGGACGATAGTTCTTTAAATCATCTTGAGCCCCTTTCTTGTGTATAAGAATCACTTCAATATTTTTTCATGCAAAAGCTATTTTTTCTTCTGAGGCATCTCGAGTATAGTCTTCTAGTATCTTGAGTAAACTGTGACCACCAGCTTTCAAGATGTCAACAGTCATTCCTTGTAGCTTTGCCATTTTTCATTGATTTTATGGCACTTGATACTTCCTCCACTGGGATATCTGGCATTTCCTCTTTCATGGGTATTATTACTTTTGAGTGATAGTAATCTTTGTACATCTCTGAATAGAATTTTCCAGTTATTTTTAACATTTCCTGTCTTGTTTTACACAGAGAGCCATCTTCACATTTTAATGCAAAAGCCTTCTTTCTTGTATATATTTAGAGTGTGCATTTTATTAATCCCTTTGTTTTCTTCAATTGCCTTTTTCACAAGCTTTATGTTAAACTGAAGTGTTTTTTCTTGGATCCTATAAATGAACAGTCAGCTACCAACCTGCTAGCCTGTACTGTTAGGGTAATAATGTACAATGGGCAGTGGTTACTAAGGAATACATAACCTTTAACCTTCTTGGTATGGAAATAAATTAGCAAAAAATACAGAAGAGAACCATAGAAAATGAAAAGTCTGAGTAGGGTAGTTAGTGGGGACTAACTTATCAGTAGAAACAACAGGACCAAAGCTGCTTCCTAGATAATAATTTATTGGGAATTATCATTCAAAATGAGTTAGAGTTATGATGACAAAAGGCCTCTGGCAGCAGGATTTGCCAGCCCAGGAAGAGCCTGTGGTTGTAGCTTGGAAAAAGGTACAGACATGCCCCCTTCATTGTTGGGATGTTCAGAACTAGAAAAAGGCAAGGGGAGAGAAGGATGTTCTTCAGTGACTACAATGACAGTGTCATTAGCAGAAGCTGGAGCTTCTTCGTGTACTTTGGTCTGTTCATCAACTGTAGTAGAAGCAAGACCTTCTTCTTGTACTTTAGTCTGTCCATCAATTTTAGCAGAGGAACGACGTTTCTGCCAGCGACGGCGAAAGCAATAGCAACAGCTGCAAAAGATGGACAGAGATGCACTTAACTAGAAACATGTGAACCCCAAAAGACATCCAAACCACTGTTTTCCCAGAACAACATTCTCTTTCCCATGAGTTGTGTTTTTCAATTCTCTAGGAACTTACATAGCATAGTGATAAATATCATATACTAAAAAGAAGTTTTGTAATAAATTGCTAATGTAAAATAAAGTTTTAGGTAATTATACCTAAATTACTTGATTAGATAATTATAACGACTGTAGATCATAATTCTTCTTTAGACTGATTCATTTAAACTGATTACTCATAAATCTATCTGGCTATGAAATTTTACAAGAGTGAAATAAGATAGGAAATGAGAGTAGTCAGAACTTACATCACAATGAGACAGAGGCAACCAAGTGGAGGCACGACAAAGGCTATCATCACTACAGAAAATCGACGTGAAGGAGGGACTATATGAAGACAGATTAGGGGATCCTCAGCATTCAAAGTCAAACCTCCTATACAGTTATAGTATCAATCCCAATTAAGTATTATATATGGAAGGAAACAGGAAACTAGGGCACATAAATATTGGGACCAAGCACTCCAGTGAATCTAAATGTATGTTCTTCTATGTTCACCTGCTACTTTTTCATTTCCACTTGCTACTGTATAAATCTTCCCAAACCTAGTGTTCTTCCCACGTGTTAAGACTACGCATGTATGACGATTTGCAACTAGGCCAGTAAACTACATGTTTGTATTTATTTACAAATAGAATTATAAAAAAAAATAGAGCCTTGGAAACTATTTTTCAGACACCTCCATAACTATACTCACAGACTCATGGAATATCTCACTACTTCCTTCAATTTATGTCACTGAAAGAAAAACACTGAGAGGCCAAACAAGGCCCAATGTTAACTCCATTTATGCTTTTAGCATGGATTTCTTAAGATGTATGAGTAATGTTAGTAGGGCTATGGGGTTGCTTATGATTACAACTGAAACAAGAGAAACAAAATTGAATCCTTTTCCTGCTGAAGTCCTGAAAATTCCTTCTGAAGGTAGCATTTGTATTTTTAAAAAATAATAAAAAACTGACTGCCAATAATTGCTGCCAAAAATGGGACTCTAAGAAAATATCCAATCTAATACATACCTCTCATATTCATGCAGTCTGCAGATGTTCTGGCACCAGGGTGAGAGGTAAGCCAATTGTTGTTGCATGAAATACAGAGGATTGTCCCATAGTGCAAGCTATAGCTCCCAATTGGACAGAGAACACAGCTGTCAGTGGTAGCCACACTGTATGTTCCAGGAGGGCACAAAGCTGTTCAGAAAATTGGCAGATAAAGGGAAAAAAGAAAGGATAAAGTGAAAAGAACAAATGTCATTTCTCCATTAACCTAATGCGTGGGGAGCAGAGAAGATGAATTTCAATGTTAACCACATAAGGGCAATCCCTACCAGAAGTATCTTTTTAGAAAATCTGAGCTCTTCTAAACATTTTTTTAAAGGTCTTGATTTGGAAGAATCATATGCAGTACAGGCTGATAAATAGGTAAGTCCCTACATTTGGACAGATTCTGCCTGGGTTCCAAGATACACCTGACAGAACTACAGAAAACATTATATGAAAAAGACAAGACAAAGGGATAGGAACAGAATGGGTAAAAGACTTCCCACAGCATAGAGAGAAACAGAAGTTTATAGACCAAAGACAGTTTCTGAAGACAGATGAGGCAGTAGCTTTTGGATCACCTGCTTAACTCACTACAGCAGTCGGGACAGCGTGACTGTAGCTCCTGTGTCTGTCCATAACCATCGTGGCACTTTCCATCTTCTAAGAAATTGAAAAAGGTATTGACAAAAGAAACATCGGAACCATTTGATGTTTCCAGAGAAAAGTTTTTATTGTTCTCCATAAATTCAGTCATGGCTTCCTTGGCCTGTAAAGCAATGGGTCAAGAAAAGAAAACTTTTGGAGCCACAAAGTAAAGCAGATAACCACTTTCTTAAGAGTGTGTGTGTACGTTTGTGAGTAGTCGAAAAAAGAAGTAAACAAATAAGTGAACAGAAAATTTAGGTGGTCAGCAATTGCTGGTAATGTTACATATATTCCATAAAAGTGAGTAGGCAAAATTTAGTTAATTGTATACTAAATGTCTTATGGATAAAAGCATGCATCAACTGTTTCAACAGACTTGCTGTTTGATGTTCTTGATTCCCACCCCACAGTACATAGCCCCACCATCATAGATCAATTAAGTATCAACTATTAGTTTGAGGATGCAAAATGCATATTTACAGATTCTGATTAGATGTAAGTGTAGTGACAAGAACAGAACAGAAAAAACTATGCATCCCGTTGACCTTTGCCAGATATGGTTGATCCAAGTACATGAAACCTCTTGTTGCATTTTGAAAGACAAGCTTTCCAGCAGGCATTTGGTGAAAATGTAACTAGATCTAAAACCCAGTAAGTCATTTCCTAGTGGGACAAATATCAAACCTCCTGTAGATTTTTCTGGACTGCCGAGTGGTAACATTCTAATGCCATCGAATCAATCTGAGGGTAGCAGGATTTATCCCAGTCGTTTCCAAATGGAGTTACTGGAAAACATAAAATACATTACTATTCTTGTACTGTTCTTCACTGCTCTAACCAATAGATTCTCTTTTTTAGCACCACAGAGAATCCAAACATCCGGCAATACTGCAAAATAATAATACACAAAACATTTTAATCACAATCTTTTTTTGATAGTGTTCTGGGCTCTTTGGAGAAATGCTTTGTAAAATCATTGACAGCATACTACTTGCTTTCCCCCAGTTTGCATGCATGAAGATTACAATGGCTAAACTTTAGAGAGTTGGACATGGTGGCTCAGTGGCTAAGACGCTGAGCTTGTCCATCAGAAAGGTCGGCAGTTTGGCGGTTCAAATCCCTAGTGCTGCACAACAGAGTGAGCTCCCGTTACTTGTTCCAGCTTCTGCCAACCTAGCAGTTCTAAAGCACATAAAAATGCAAATAGAAAAATAGGGAACACCTTTGGTGGGAAGGTAACTGCGTTCTGTGCGGCTTTGACTTTTAGTCATGCCGGTCACATGACCATGGAGACGTCTTTGGACAACACTGCCTCTTCAGCTTTGAAACAGAGATGAGCACCGCTCCCTAGAGTCGGGAATATCTAGCACATATGTGCAAGGGAAACCTTTACCTACTTCACAATATATTTATATAATAGTCCTTGCCCCTCAAACAAGAGCTTTTCCAGTATTCCAAGAAAACAAGTCTTTACCCAAAATTTATTATGGGCAATAGACAGTGACTTCAGAGAAAATGTAACTCTGAAAGTTTGAAAGCCAAACTTAAAGTAGAAAAATCTTATTTTCTGCATGAATCTTTCCTATGCTAAATAAACTTCACTTTCTCCCCAAAGTACAACTGAAATATATCTTCCTGATTTCATCAGGGAGTCTCCAAACCGTATCCCTTTTTGGCTCTGACCTTTTAGCTCTACTTGGAGGTTGAACTCATCCAAAGGCTTCTCCACAGTAGGAAAGCAAGTGGTGCTCCCAGAAAGGAGCTCACAATGGAGCTGGAACACCAATTGACTCAGCTGTGCGTGTAGACTTCTCACAAACTCACGTGTCAATGGCTTATCACATGAGTTACTCTGAAAAATTAGGAGGACCTCTAATTCTCCACGTATGTGATACCCTGAGAAAAGGAACAAAATTAAATTTAAATTTAAATTCCACTACAAGGTTACGGAGTGCACCACATCATAGCAATCAGGAAGAAAAGATCAGATTCTAAATTCTGGAAACAATAATGAATTCTTTAAAAATTGAAAAGGTATGTTGGCATTTGGCTAGAGGATCCAGTCACGGGAAAGCTGTTTTCTTCATACTTGTTTCTGAAATACATTTTCTTCCATAATCTCTCCATATAATCAAATAAATCAAATCAAACATTGTTCTCTCATCAAGCTTCCATAGCATTGGTTTCCTGTTGTTTAGCTATCCCTCATAACAGCAGAGATATACTCACCCACCACTGTATGAGAGAAAGTCATAGTATGGAGCTGGTCTTCCTCTGTGAAAGAGATGGAACAGGTATAGCGTCCACTCTCCTCAGCACGAAAATCATGCAAAATCAGGGACGCACCAGAATGGAGAGTTAGGTTTTCTGGAAAGCAGACAATAAAGTCGTATCATTCAAGAATGGCAAATTCATCTTAGTCAATCCACCAAGGCACCTACACTGAACTAGAAATTTTATTTATTCATTTATTAAAGAAATGTATATGGCTGCCCAAATCACAAGGAGTCACTCCTGACAGCTTTCAATATTCAAATCTCACAGTGTACGAACCCATAACCCACTCCCCAGCCATTTAAGAGTCCTTTTGGAAACGAATCTTCTCCAATACAAGCTCTCTCGCTTTGTCCAGTTCATGAAACCTTGAAACCTAATTTCTCCTGATTTTATGACTATCCCACATAAAATCAGTTATTTAACCTTACTTTTTCATATCATGCCTTCACTAAAAATGTACCTTATGAAGTTTGAACTTAAAAATTAAATATAAATATATCATAACCTCAGTGTTTCCAAAAATATCTCGGTGATGCCAGATAGGTTACTCTCAGATGGACCATGGGGGAAGGAGGGCTAAAGGGAACCAAGGGGTTAGTCCTGTATTGGTGCACAGGAACTTTAGATTCCACTTGACTCTACTGCAATCAGCATCTCTTAGTAAAGGTTCCTTTTCACTTCAAGCAAATGGAGTTGAGAGTTTTACTTCCCTAGGAGATCAGACTGGGGCAGGTCCGACAGGTGCTTGGAATTTATTCCTACTATAAAATATTTATAAAGTATTTGAATTCAGCTCTCCAAAAATCTGAGGCAGCGTAATCTAAAGAAGCACTGAAAGCAATAACATATTCATATATACTTCCACAAGAAAAAATGCTATTTCCTGCTGTTCTCTATAAGGAAATCTCCAGCCCTGAGCAACAAAGCCGAACCTCCATTTTCCAGGCTCCAGATGTAGGTAGGATTCATACCAATCACAACATCTGTTTTCTCAGGCTTGCATGGTACAGTGAATTCCTTGGCCCCAATGTGGACAAAAATAAGTTCTGAAAGAAATGAAAGTGAGGTAGAGTCCTAAGACAGTAGGATGACAAGATTCTTCAGCTGTATTAATGTATAATTCTAAATAATACCTATATTTATGACTGGACAGAACATGACCCATGACTAGAGATTTAAGACTTTAATATCCAGGGGTTACACATGTGGAAAAGCTAAATACTCCCACCTATTTTTAGAGATCTCAAAGTCTTCCTGGAAAAGTATAATTCAACTTTATTAATTTTTTTACCTGTCTCTTTCTCTTCAATAGGTGCTTGCCCTGAAAAAGTTTCATTATCAGACTTGTACAAATCAAGAAAGAGTGCATGGCCTGAAAAACAAGGTAAAACCTCAGCAAGCTGCTATGGCTGGAAATTATTCTACATTCAAAGTAAATACTTTTCTTTCAATGTTTACAAAACTGTCTTTTCCAGTATAATGGTACACTGCAACTCCTGAACGTAGCTCACACCTACCAACAAAGAGTAAGGTAAAAGTAAATCAGAATATCATATCAGATCTTTGGATCACAATCTGATTTTATAAGGATTTCTCACTCCCAGTTTGATAACAACCAATATAATATATTCATTACAGTTGGCCTTGTTCTAATACAGTGAGCCACAAATCAGGATTTACAGCTAGTTGAATTCACCAGTTTCCTCATAATCACTGGAGATCAGGTGGCCAAATCACAATCAGTGCACTTACTGTACTGCTTCCACCATTGCCTTGCTGTATTTAACTTCAATCCATTGTTTGGCAAAGTTACATCAGTGACTGAAAAGTGGCTCACTGAAACTAATAGCAGTACATACTATAAGTAGCAATGTGAGTCTTAAGAAAACTGAGAGTAAGGAACAGATCTGAAATATAGTTACTGAGTTCTCAGGTGTTGTCAAGCATAACTGTGATCTCATAACCAATCTTTTATCCGTTCCCCCCATGTAAATGGGAGTATGTAAAGTGTGATTTCTTTGTATTATGAATCTAACCATCCCAAGTTATTAATATTCAAATATCACTTTATGAGAATTTTCTTGACTAGGAAGCTTGTGCTTATAATTTTCACTATTAGGGCATAGGGAACCTAAAGTAACTCAACAAATAATATTTAGTTTGGGAGATTTTTTGTACACAATTTAATATGTCTTTTAAAACAGAAGAGATGGCAACACAACTATAATCATTATTTGCCAAGAAATATGAACTCCCATGCTTTTAAAATTGAAAATGTAGAGATGGGTATTTGTATAACTGGATAGCTCTCAAATGTCTAAATGTTTACTGAATAGACTACAAATATATAGAAACTCTGTATGTTATGTCTTAGAGCGCTTGCTCAAAATATGACTCAAGAGTGAATATTTATTTTAATAAATGAGTAGCATTCTCCTATTAGCTCTACCTCCTGTTTACTCTTCTCACCTCCCACATCTCTCCTTCCATTTGCCCTTGCCTTCGCTTGATGTGTTTTAAGCTTCTAAATAAAATGAATCGTCCACGTCTGTGATTTAGGACTTCACCCAAACTTAAGTTTTTCATGAAATAACAGACAGCCATTTTGCCTGGGGGCCAAGATGAGCGTTGGTCTATTTCATCTGCTAATGGCCGAGTCAATTCGTTTTTTGAATGTTCCCAATAAACAGAACTAAATTACTGATAAATATTGCTCATCAGTATGGAGGTGCCATCATGGGAAAAGCTGAATCTTCAATCTTTTGCCCCTAGAGCTACAACACAATAGCCCTATATAGTTCCATCTATTAAAGGCTTGTCTTATTCAAGGCATTCTACATCCCCCGGAATCTCAGCCTCCAAGCAATGGGAATCAGAATAACAGAGTTGGAAGGGACTTTATAGGTCATCTAGTCCAACCCCCCACCTCCACCCCGCCTAAGCAAGAGACCCTACACAATTTCTGACAGATGTCGGTCCAGTCTCTTCAAATGGTGAAGCTCCCACCCTTCTAGGACCGGCCACCTCACTGCAGTCCATCTCCATACCAGGTCTCTCCCAAAGAAAGAGGATTATGACACCCAAAGCAACTCCAACCCTTCGACCTGACATGGACATGTAGCCAGACTCGAGGATAATTTGCTCCGCGCCGGAGGGCGTTCCCACCCTATCACCATAGTAACGAGAGGGAGGAAAGGCATTCTACGCATCCTCCTTAGTTACCCCCTCAAAGCCCTCTGTGACTCCGCGACCGCTTACCGGCCCCGCCCCTCCTTTGGAAGCGTCGGCTACATCACCAGCCCCCCTCTCCTCCTCCTGGTCGCCGGTGATTGCGTAAGCTGCCTACGTCATCAGAACGCGAGTCTTGGAAAGCGTACCTTGGCGAAGTGTTTTGTGTACGAAACGCGGTCTTGAGCCGCGCGGGCTGCGAAACTTTGTGGGCAGGAGGAGTAAGGAAGGGGGCGGCGAAATTTATTGCGCGGGAACGCGAACACGCTTCCTCCCCCCCCCCGGCTTTTTCTTGAGTTTGGTGCCGGGGTTTTTCTGAGTGGAGAGCTATGAAGCCCCCGTCGAGGCTGCGATCGGCGCCCGCCCGCTTCCGCCTGGACCCCGCAATCCGGGTTTGGACGGATCGAGAAAAGCGGCGTCTTCTCCAGGCTTTGAGAGCTCAAGCCCAGACTGCGGGCCCGCTGCGGCCGGGACAGCTGAAGAAATACTTGCCTTCCAGAAATGAAGATGAAGTGAGTATAGGCGGAGTCTGCGGGTTGGGATCACTTAAAAGGCTTCTTCCTAAAACGAAAGGCAGGAAGATCTGAAGGATTTGTGGCAACAGAGGAACTGCTAGTCTATTTAGACTGCGATAAGATCACACGAAGTACACAGGCTACACATATAAAACATACCTATTTCTAACAGTACAGCTGAAACAATCAACAGGTCATGCTATGCATCTATTTCTTTGCCGTATTATACTTGCTTTTATACTATGGCCTATAATTACTTACTGTTATGGGTTGAACCGTTTTCGGTTATCCTAGTCACTATTTAATCTGGACATTCATATCTTTCATTTTAACATGGTCCATTTTGAGTTTCAGCTGCACAAATACGAGATTAATAATACCAATAATCTACCTTCAAGATGGGAATATAATATATTTCTACTTGTGAAATGGGTTTGAAAGTGACAGGCGAGTGCCTTAGAGTGATGCAAACAGGACATTTAAAGATGGAATGGAAGACACCAGCCCTCCAAGCTTTTGAAAACAAGGAGAGAGAAGAACTAATTACAAACCCTTGTCTCTTATCATAAAAGAATGTGGAACATACACTAAGAGTCTACCTTGCATTGTGGTCAACTGAGTGTGTAGCTTTTGAATGGTAAAACATAAGGCTTTTCCTCTTGAACTGTAAAAGAAGCCTACATGTGAAACAGCAAAACTTTCTTATGTCTAAAGAAATGGAACCACTATGAATAAGATTTCCCATGTTTAAGAATTCATCATCAAGCCAAATTTAAATCAAAGCTGAAGTATGTTAATAGAAAAATGTTTGACTTCCTATTTGTGTGTATCAAATAGCATACATGGAGTCTTCCCATAATTAAATCCTCAAAATTACAATTCTGGGATGTGACTTGGGACTAATTATTTCTCAGGTCCAAAATACCCATGAAATGGGTTCCATGAGATAAAAAAGGGGGGAAAGGGTACTTGAATAAACCAGCTTTCTATTAGTAAAGTTTTGTCTCTTAATAAGGTGTTCCAGTTTGTTTAACTAGCAGGTTACATAGGTTAAAACAGTTTGAAAATATCTGGATCAGATTCTCCTGAGTATTATATATGACTTCATAGTACTTTACGGCCCTCTCTAAGCAGTTTACAGTGTCAGCGTATTGCCCCCAAAAAGCTGGGTCCCCATTTTACCAACCTCGGAAGGATGGAAGGCTGCATCAACCTTGAGCCAGTCAGGATCAAACTCCTGGCAGTGGGCAGAGTTTGCCTGCAATCCTGCATTCTAAACACAATGCCATCACAGCTCTTAGGATTCACTTTACACTTAGCGTTTTGGCTAAAGAATTTTCATTAATGGATGACTCTAGTTCTCCATTTTTGAAAATGTAAAGTTCAGTAGATGTCTCAATTTGTTTGTGCAATCAGCAAAACTAACAGTTGGGGGCTTTCATGAAATGGGCTGGATATAACTATTTCTATGACTGACAAAGCTCAGTTACAGAAAACAAAATAATTCTGCTTTGATTGTAATCTTTCTCTTTTGCACCAGGAATAAACTGCAGTTTTTTTCTGAAAATAACCATTTTCAGTGCTGAAAACCATTTAAGAGTAGAATGTGCCTTCTTCTAAACATTCATGTGTGATATTTTGCAGATCTTAGCATTTGTAGACCTGCTGAAAGAACGTGTGGCAAGGGAAGCAGTCAAGGCACAGTATCGATATCGCCAGTGCAAAGAGAAGGATGCCCCAATTCCAGCACCTATAGAGGTCTGAAATTATTGAAAGTATGGTTTCAAAAATAAGACATGTAGGTAAAAGATACTCATTTATTGTGTCCTACTCTCTATTCCAGGTATGGATTCGTTTAGCTAAGAAGTTAACAGGTTGCCTTGAGGATGCAGTAACAGCTGCTTTTTCCCAGGTAACATTGATACCCTTCCCATGACATAATCTTATTAAGATAAATATTTCTATGAATATAATAATTTCTGAAATTTTTAAGTTTGGATATGCAAATGTTCTCTTGAAACAAGCAGGTCTGCCATTGGTAACTACAGCTATTCAATCTTTGATTTTCAACTTTCCAAGCAAAGATGCAGTAGTTGAAAATATACTCTATAGAGAATTTCTGTTTTCTGGCACTTTAGTTATTGGATATTTTTTCTTCTGATTATCTTACTTAGGTTTTAACAATTGCATCTGCAGAGCCACTCTCTTTGCTTCACTCTGTGCCACCAAAGCCTGTAGAAGTAAATACTACTCAATGCATGGCCCCAACTGTTTCTAGCAAGAATATGAAATCCAATACAGAATCTGAAGAAGCAACTACATCATCAGATGTAGAACAGTTGACCCCTGCAGAAAATGGTGAATTACATGTGGACTTTGAAAAGATATACAAGTATCTTTCAGTCATCTCACGGGGATCTAAAGCACCAGAACTACCACCTGGTGGTAAGTCAGGATTTAGACCAAGGTGAAAAGATAAAATGAACTATTCCTGCATCTGGAGTTATATCTATTTATTTTTTTGTGGCAGTAATTGTTTTATTTACTCTTATCTTTAAATCTTAGTTGCCCTTACATCTACTTTTTAATATTGTGTTGTTCTTTATCATAAATTTCATTTTTGTAAACTGCTCCAGGTTCTTATTGAAGGGAAGACTCTTAAATTGCATAAAAGCTGCAGGGAATGAAAAAGCCCTAGAACTGGAAAGAACATATTGAACGGTCTCCAAGGTTTTCAGTACATTTGAAAGCTTATTTGCCAATAAAGGAGAATATTTGTAGCTCAGGGTTGAAATCATGGATCCTTAGTGCTCTCTGAGCTTGGTAGTTTTTAATCTAGACGTTTCATCACCAAACTAGGTAACATCATTAGTGCTGCCCTGTCAGTGTTAATGGGAGTGGTCCTGGAGGTTCTGCTGTTCCCAGTGGCATTTGATTGGACTGTTTACTGATATCTAGTTTGGCACTTCTTAATTATGGTAGTAGAACCTTCAAGATAACATACGTTAACATTGACAAGGGAAAATATTAGCACTGATGATGTCACCTAATTTGGGTAATGAAATATTTGCAAAAAAACTATCAAGCTGAGAACACCAAGGATCCCCAAAGCTTATTTATTCCAAGTGTGACTGGTGAGAGATATGATATCTTTTTAATTGCAATATTGATGTGTGAAACCTATAAAACGAGCAATATTAACAGTGAAGGAAGCAAGAATATGGCAGTTGGATAAGAATTTGAGATTTTGGTTGTGTTGTTGGTGTGAATTACACATATACTGTATATACAAATTTACAAACTCAACTAGTTATTTCACTTTACAGTTTCAAAATTTCACTATAGGAATCAGTAGAAATTCAAAATAAAGTAGTTCCCTAGTTTCCCAGTTGTAGAGATACAAAAAAAGGTCCATAAGGCTCCACCTGCAATGCATTCTACAGAAAAATTACCCATTATAAACTATAATAAACAAAAGAGCAGTTACGAAACATATAGTCTGTACTGCAATATTTTAAAAAATTTTCCCATTCAATATTCTAGGGACAGCTCTGTGGGCCACCTACTTTTGCACTTTTAAGATAATAAATGAAGGAAAGGCTTGTTTAGTTCCAATTCTTCCTCATGAGCTCAAAATAAAACATGTGCTTGTTTATTAGCAATGTTTATGGAACAATGGTTGAGATTTTAGAGTAGGAAAAAAATTGAAATGCAAATTTCTCCATGTGAAAATAAGAGTGAAAGTGAGCTAAGAGAATTTTCTACATATATAGTAGAGAAATTATAACTCTTATTGTAACGACCACAGTTTTCATGTACCTTTTCATTAAAAAAAACATGTTAGAAATTGCCATAAGTCTAAGACTTGGAGATAATTAAAATTCAAATAAGTTGATGCATGAAAGAGTGAACAATGGCAATTATTTTGCTAGACCTCTTGGGGAAAAGTATAGGAGAAAAAACTTGTGAAAATGTCAATTAGAAAATAAAATACAGCATGAATTAGCTCCCAGTCACTACTTACATTTTGCTTCCTTATTGCTTTCTGCAGAGTCAGCTGTTCTACTAGATCTGCTTTTGTCATTACCAGAAGAACTGAGCCAACTGGATTATAAGAAACTTAAGGGGCACATGTACAAATGCTATATTGATTTAAGTGCACACTATAAGAATGAAAAAAATACAAGTAAAGCAAAGATCAGCCCACTTGAAAACAATAATGAAGATCTTCCTGAAACGTTTTATAATGTGCCGTCAGCCAGAAATAGCTTTTTACAAGAGCAAGAGGATACTAGCTCTGGTGCTTCTTCTACAAGTGGCACAGCATCAACATCTTCCATGGATTGGAAGACGCTGGGTATTTGCCCACTTAATTCCTTTTGGTTTCCTTTGGATATTCTAGCACAAAAAAAAGAGATTTTGGAGTGAAGACTTTTTTATTATGTCATGAATGTTGTGTCTTGATATGTGTAAGAGGAAAAACAACTCATATTTTGGCCAAGCATGGTCCCTTAATTTGTTTCAGTATTTAACACTGGGTTTATGAATATGTGTATTTTAAATTAATGATATATGTGACTATTTAGAATTTTTCTTCCAAAAATCCTGAAGTTTACTGGTTATTCCTGGGAAATCGGTCTCATCTTAGAAAGTGTGTACTTACATAATTAATGTTCTGAGTATGCATGTTTGTTGTCAGGATATGGATTATTCCAGATGTATCAAATGCAATCAGTGTTATTAAAGTGTTTTTGCAGTATAATAGAGCTGAAATGTTTTTTTAGTGTTATGAAAAAGATTGTACACTCCTTTATGTATAATTGGCCAAGTTTCTTTAATTCAAGATCACTTAATCAACTTCTATGAGCTGATGGTGAGGCAAAGCTACAGTTAAATTTCTGGTTTCTTATTTCATGCCATCCCTTCATAAAAATCAGATAATTCCAAATTGAGTGAAAACTTCAAAATCTCATTTAATCTGATGTCTGCAGTATGGTCAACCTGCAGTAGCTTGATTGGTCTGCAGATCATAGATAGGAAATAATTAACATAAGTGTAGCTCTGTAATATTTTCAGTACAATATAAAAGCAATATTTTTATTTATTTACTTGCATCCTGCCTTATTTTACAAATGACTCAAGGCACCAAACATACCTAATACTCCTCCTTCCTCCTATTTTCTTCACAACAACCCTGTAAGGTGGGTTGGCCTGAGACAGAATGATTGAGAGTGAAAGTCACCCAAACTGGCTTTCATGGCTCAGGTAGGACTAGAATTCACAATCTCCTGTTTTCTAGCCTGGTGCCATAACCGCTAGACCATTAAATTATATTCTTAAATAGGTAACAGAAAATTTCACTTAGCATTGCTTGCTGTTCATGTAGAAGAGAGTCAGTGGTGGGTTCCTGCTGGATCGCACCGGATCGCGCGCACTCCCTTTCAGCGCTCCACCTGGCTCGCGCGCTCCCTTTCAGCGCTCCACCTGGCTCGCGCACTCCCTTTCAGCGCTACACCTGGCTCGCGCGCTCCCTTCCGGCGCTAAAGCCGGAAGTACAGTCTTGCCCCGCCCCTGGCGAAGCAACGACGCCTGCCTGCGCTCCACCAGCTCGGCTGGGAACGGAGATGTTTCCTCAGCGGAGCGGAGCGCCTGAAAAGACTTTTCAGGCGCCCCGCTCCGCTGAGGAAACATCTCTGTTCCCAGCCGAGCTGGTGGAGCGCAGGCAGGCGTCGTTGCTTCGCCAGGGCCGGGCAAAACTGTACTTCCGGCTTTAGCGCCGGAAGGGAGCGCGCGAGCCAGGTGTAGCGCTGAAAGGGAGCGCGCGAGCCAGGTGGAGCGCTGGAAGGGAGCGCGCGAGCCAGGTGGAGCGCTGGAAGGGAGCGCGCGAGCCAGGTGGAGCGCTGAAAGGGAGCGCGCGCGATCCGGTGCGATCCGGCAGGAACCCACCACTGAAGAGAGTCCATTTTAACAAGTACCGTGTTTCCCCAAAAATAATACAGGGTCTTATTTTCTTTTGACCCCCCCTCCCCAATAAGTGCTTGGCCTTATTTTTGGGGAGATCTTATTATTTTTGAGGTGCAGGAGGCGGCGAGCATGGTCACCTCATGGCTGCTACTGCATTGCAATATTTTTGGGGAGGGCTTATTTTAGCACATGCACTCAAAAGTCCAATTGGACTTATTATCCAGGGAGGTCTTATTTTGGGGGAAACAGGGTATATGTAATGTTATTTAAGTAGCAAAATTAATTTTGCTTCAAAAGGTATTCAAGATTTTAAATTGAATGATTTTGTTTCAAGGGAACAAATTCTATTCTTGAAATTGTAATGTATACAGAAAATATCTGTAGGCCCTAGGATGTGATGCAGATTACTCTTATCTGGTTGGCTTTTAAACTTGAGAAGCTATACTGCATACAATACTGTATAGTACAAAGAAAATGAAAGTGTCTCTTTTCAATTAAAAAAATCTAAGACCTTTCTCAAAATTGGTACATTAAGAGAAGCAAAATGGTCCAGGGCATAGAATTATCAGTCATACATATATAACGATCATTAAGTAAACTGTCATTTGGTTTATTAAGGAAGTAATATAAGTCCTTAAAGTTTTATTCAGTAATATCAAATACTCACTATACACACAGTGTAAGTGCTGTTTGAAGTAAATATCCTAGCAAAATTTGACTATTCAGTCAAGGTGGCTTCAAGTAATTGAATTTAAGATCTGTCAGTGCAAACTCAGAAGCAGAATGATTTGGGTTAAACTTCAGTGTTCATTTTAGGCAGATAGACTGTCCATGTTTATAGAAACCTATCTCATAATTCTTCTCTTCTTCACAATGCTCCAATGCTTTATAGAAACATTGAATTTGCAGAAGCAGCTGTTCCAAAAGTAAATTAATTAATAAAATGGTACCAAGGATTCTCAACCCGTAAATGTTCCTTTAACTTTTTCATTTTCTTTATCAGCATGAATATAGGAATGTAAAGAGGCCTAAAAAGTAAAAGCAAAGAAAGTCAGACTCAAGTTGCTAATCACCTTATACTGTTCAGCACCTTATACTGAGATCTACTTTGATCTGTTAAACCTTTCTTTTAAGTAATAAAGTTGCGGCTTGCAATTTATTAAAAATGATGAGGGCAAAATACCTTTTGCAAAAACAGAGAACTACAAACCAAAAATATTTGTTCAAGAGTTTGGGACTTTTCTACCCAGAAACCTCAGTAATGCCACTCATCAGTCAAGGGCCTTGCTCTAGCTTCCTCTAATTCTCACCCACCCACCCCCCAAGTCTCCAGTCTGTATAGGAATATATTGTCTCCAAATTGTACTACTATAATGACAAATTACCTGATTTAAAAATTGGTCTCTCTTCAGCTCCTTGTAAAATCGCAGTACACATGGATTAGCTCTGACTAACTTGGGTTCAAAATCCAAAACTCGGAGACTTGCCAGACTACGAGCTCGAGAAAGTGCTACATAAGCCTGCCCACTTTCAAAGACGCGAGCTAGAGAAACCTCGGCACAGTCTAAAGACATACCCTAGAAAAAGAAATAAGCAGATTGAAAGTCATTAGTAGACAAGACTGAGCTAGCAACACCAACAATTAAATGTATATTGAAGTATGTACATAAGTCATCTGCTAGGATGTATATCCCAGGTTTAATCTTTGGAATAATAATGGAAAAATATTCAGTAAATAGAATTACAACTATGAGCTTGCTGTATTCTGACTGCAGCATAATTATAGTAACTTTTTTTTAATGTCCGTATCCTTAAGATCTTGACTTATTTGCAGCTCCACGTATTCTTATCATGTAGCTTAAATTATTTAGTTCCAGTTCTAAAGTAATTCTGCCTACACAGGTTTTGCTACATTGTCTTAACTTCTACAGAGTAATTGCTGACATGATCAGAAGCTGAGTTTACTCAGCTTCTAATACTACTGCATGTTGATGGCTGCTGCCACCAACATGCATTTCCTCCAATAAAGAGCTCCCTTGCATGATCCTTTTTTGCTTGAGCAGCAGAAGAGACAAGACACCTGGCTTCTACAGATAAATTTACTGTCTGATTGGTGCTTTCTAAAGCGCCAGGTTTTAGGCAGGCTTCTTATTAGCATGAGTAGCAACTCGACATTAAAAATAGCAGGTCTTCCTGTCCAGAAGTTCATCTTAAATCAGGAAAAAAAATCTGGGTTCTGAAAGCTACATCTTTGCTTGTTTTGTTAACTTCCAATACGTTACAGATTTTCTGCTACTCTGACCAACATATTTTTGTACAGATATACCGATAGCACTATTTTGTCTACCCTTTTCTGCTTCATGGGCATTCATAGGCTACTTCCAGAAGTTGATGGCCATGAAGACACAATTGGATTAATCCTGCAGGCACTGCCATTCCTTGCAAGATTACCTGAGGATGTTCTCAATCGCTTTTTCTCCCTTTAGCTTACCGTCCCCCTCTACGACTGTGACCTGTCATCCAGGCTATTTTGGGATATATATTTAGCGTTCTTTTAATTGGACAGTTTGGCAGAAGGCTAATTATGCCATTCTGAGTACCTGCCTACACTCACCTAACCCTGTCCTAGCCCACATTAGCAAAAGCCATTAGTTATTTTCCAGCTGGCGAGCAATGCTTGCTAGGAAGGGAAGCCAAGGAAAGAGAAACCAAGGGAATCCATCAATTTCTTTCCTTGCTTTGTCCCAGATAAAAACGAAAAAGGGGGTCACCCATCATCAACTTAATTACTGTGTAGCAGTATATATCCTAAGAAATTGGGGCAGCAAATTTTAGGGCAGTGTACTTTTCTGCTGACCTCAGAATTATGGGATAGGACTTTAAATGGCATAATGGGATTACCAGATTAGGACTGCAAATACCCAAATAACTTGTTGCTCTCTGAGCTTGTTGTTTCTCACAGATGTTTCATTACCTAACCAGGTAACATTAGTTCTGATGTGTGGGGGCTACTACCATACCTACGTACCACAATGGTGATCACATGACTGAGGAATGCCACAGAGGTCATAAATGACCTGCATAGTTATTTTTCCACCATTGTTGTAACTTGTCACTGAACAATTAGTTAATAAATGAGGATTACCTGTGCATGATTTCTTTAGTATTAGAATATCGACTTTAAAGTTTAGAGATAAAGCTGTTGCCTTAATGGCATTTAGTGTGCAACTTTAGTCTGCTCAGTGATAGGAACAAAGCAAGTTGGATTCCATCAGATATGGGCAAAAAAGAACAAACTGACTGATAACATTCCAGGATTTTAACATTGATGAAGAGTCTAGTACAAAAATCAAAATTCTGCTGTTACTCAGTGATAAACCATTATTACTGTGTATTTCCCACAAAAATAAGATATATTACAAACCTGGCTCTTATGAATAGAAATGGCCCAGGCAAGCTTCAGGGGCAGCTGCTGGCGACTCAGGTATGTGCCTGCTGGCCCTTTAAAAACCCATCTTTCCAAGCCAATAATATTAGTCACACCACAAAGGAATCTCACTTTGGGCAGGCCTGTAGCAAAAAACACAAGTCTACAGTTATTATTCAGTACTTCTATAATGTCACTACTGCTGATTACAGGTAATTCTCAACTTACAACCATAATTTAGCGTGAAATTATGGTCATAGGTGAGTGATGGCAAACCTATGGTGTTCACCTAAGCCTCCGGACCATCCCTGAAGCCTTCGGAATGCTTAAAACGACCCTCCGAGCAAACAGGAAGTCACTTCCGGTTTGCTCGGAGGGTCGTTTTGAGCGCTCCGAAGGTGTCAGGGAAGCCTCCGGACGGTCCCTGAAGCCTCCGGAGGGCCTCCGGGGGAGGCTCTTTTCGCCCTCCCCAGGCTCCTATAAAGCCTCTGGAGCCTGGGGAGGGTGAAAAAAGCATGCAAAAATGGGGGGGTCACGCCTGTTGTGCGCGCATGCACACGGGGGGGTCGCGCATTGCATTATGGGTGCGGCACGCCCGCACACGCCCCCCCTGCGCTCCCTCCACTTGTGGCACGCGAGCCAAAAAAAGGTTCGCCATCGCTGTCATAGGTGCTGGATGTTTTTAGGGGGACACACCATATGACCATGCCTCATTTTATTACCTATTTTGCAGTGGTTTAGCAAACACTGAAGTTAAATGAACTCTCATGGTCATTAAATGAAGCCATTGCTTTCTGCCAGAAAACAGAAGTAAATGGCAATTTCCAGCCAAAGCAAATGCCAAAAATTGCTGTCCTGGGGGAACACTGCAAAGGCCCATAAATAAATCTAGTTTGCCAAGTGCCTTAACTGCGATCACGTGACACAAAGTGGGGTGGGGCAGGAGCAGCCATCAGAACTTTGAAACCAGATTGTAAGTATCAAATGGTTGCTATATGTAACCAGTTGTAAGTTGAGGGTTACCTGTGTAGGTAATATGCCCAACTACCATACATCACAGTATTTTCCTACATTTTCTCATTTTATATAGAATGATTGTCAACTGCCTGTGAAGCAAAAATAGAACTTCTTCTGCAAAGAAGTGACACAGAGCAGAGAAATCTAAGACTATAGTAAAACTTTTCTAAAGGAACAATGCACAAAATAACATTAGAAAATGAAATCTAGACTTGATCTGTAGCAATGGAGTTTGTTAGAACCGAACTACGCTGTTTGGGACAAAGGGAAAGAAACAGCACTTTCAAACAAATTTGGCAATGGAAGAGGGATGGACGTTTTTCTGTATACAACATAACTTTTTTGATAGCTTTCCTTGCTATTTTTTATTAATATTAATACCAGTATTGCATTACAATCTTAAGAGTTGAATGTATTTTCTTCATTGCAAAAAGAAACCGAACCACATGACTACCCAGGAGGAGATCATCCAAGGTGGGCCGGTCAGAAACCAACCTTTTCCTTCAGTTTCAAATCCAATCACAACTCCACGAGCCCCATTCACCAGACCTTGAGAAACATCAAGATTCTTTGTAAGCATCACCTATTGAAAAAAGAAAAGTCACAGGAATGCTTTAGTGGATTTTTCCATAGCGCCTTCTAAAGTAGATTTACTTCCACTGCATGCTAACAAAACCACCCTCTACTCATTTGTGGGTAAAGAAATCATCCAGATAAGTGCTTAGCGATCGGGATACGGGCGTTAAAATCAAGGAGACTGTTTTTGGTCCTCAGGCGGCCTGTGGAGCTGGCAGCAGAATCAGACAGTGAGGAGGTTGGGGAGGAACATGGGCCAGTCCTGGAGTCTGGGGAAGGCTCAGGCGAGGGCTCTGTGTCACAGGCAGAGGGGGGGAGCAGGGCCATCTGGGAGTTACGCGCTGCCTCCGGAGCCTGACATCAGCGAGGCAGAAGAACAGCGTGAGCCTGTCCCCACTATGCGCATGCACAGAGCTTCCAGAAGGCAAGAACAATTAAGACAAAAAGGGCAACTCAGGAGTAAGGCTTGGAGATGATTGGCCCCCTCCCAAAAGCCATAAAAGAGAGGCAAACAGACTTGAGTCTTTGCAGGAAGCAACTTCGTTCATTCTGGTTGGGACAAACTCTATGAAGCTCCGTTTGAGTCTGTGTTCCGTTTGGCCTTGCAAAACTAATTGGCAATTAGGTCTCTGGCAGCATTTCAAGGGAGATAGAGGTGGGTGCTTATCAGCATTACCCTGAAGGACTGTGGCATACATCTGTCGGACTCTTTACAGGTGGTTGGTGAATTATTATGGGCTGTGAATGAACATAATTCACAGCCTTTTAAATAAAAAGAGGGTTTTTGGGACTAAGCGTGTGATTTCTGCTTTATCAGGAAGCCCAGGTCAGAACAAAGACTCTAGCATTTGGCAAGATCTGATTCCAGGTATGAATGCGTTGTGAAGAAAGAGAAGGATCTCAGAAGCAGCCACAACACCTCTGTTCCAAGCAGTGCTGTTTTGTTTGTTCACCTGGGCACCTTCCTTGAGTTCAATCATGCTCTTCACAGGACATTGTGCATCAAGAGTCTTTGCCAACATAGGATCACTGTCAACAGCCTTGAAAGACCTTGACTGTCCTGGAAAAGAAGTAACATTTTATTCACTAGATTTCTGGTTGCAGTGTTGCCAACTTATATCCTCTCAGACATCCTGCAACATTAAGCTTGTTAACATTTTTTTCAAATAAATAAATAAATAGGAATGGAAACTGGCATGCTTTAAACTAAAGCTCCAGCCTCTAGAAAAAAAAAAGACCTTTAAAGTATTTGAAGAAATAATATGGTAGGTGGCTACTGGGCATGGATTTGTAAATAAGTGCAATTGCTATAAAAGTAGTAGCAGCGAGGGAGGAGGATAGGGGAATAAGAGAAAAGTAAAGTTTTTGCAAGCAACATACCTACCTGGTTAATTTCTGAGAAATGGAGGTTCCATAACTCATATCAAAAATTAAGTGAGTAGACAACCCAATATTGCATTTAGTTTATGAAGCTGCCCCAAAGTATGTTCTCAAATTTCCAAATTTATCCAATTGGTGCAAATGAGCAGGGGACTTCTGGTAAATTTATGGTAGTTTGAAAAAATAGCTTCCTAAATAATGTTCTAGCAACCAACCACAAGCCTCTCAGTTTATCCATCTACAATCATAAATATTTTGAACATCAAGAGTTCATAGGATTCCCAAAGTACAGCAATATTATAATCTTTACAATTGGTAGAACAGTATATCACATTTTGCCATTTCATTCAAAACAAAAATGATATGGAATAATTCCTATTATTGGTTCTAAGTTTTTACAACTCGCATCAGTAGTCATCTTTCTCAAAGGCAAAGAAAGAGCTACTTACTGTACCTCACTAGGAGTCACTGCATGATTCTTACCAGCTAATTGCTGCAGCTGCATGGTATTTGTGAACTCTACATCATCCTTGTGAGTACACAACCGTGTAGCCAATATTCCATTTCTCTCCACTTTTTGCATTACTGTTTGAGTCAGCAGTCTGGTGACTTCATCTGTACATCTGTCAGTAATTTAAAATTACAAGAGCTAAGACTTGTAACAGAGATCCATGGATGTATAGATATCCTGGCATCACAGCAACTCTAGAAAACCATAAATATTTTTCTATTTGATAAATTGTACTGTATGTTTCCCTGCCTGTTGAGGAAAAAAGACCATTCCTCTACTCTAACTTCCTATTCCACTTAACTCATGGGTGTCAAACCCGCTGCGTCATGTCGCCATCACATGACATTTCATGATGTTTTTCTCATTCGAAGAGCTAGAGTGGGCGTGGCCTGCATGTGATGCATCCAGACCAAGAACTGCCAGTTTGACACGCCTGTCTTAACTCCATGCATGTTACAGTACAATTCCATCAACTCTAACTAGCCTGGCTAGTGATAGGAATAGCTGAACCAATGAATCAGGAAGGTTGGCATAACAATTGTTACAAATTATTTCGTTAGTGGCAAATATCAACCAACTTTCTTTTAGGATCCCAGCATTCTCCATAGCGCTGCTTGGAGAGTCCAAGGATGGGTTAACACAGCCTGTTTGCCCATGGACTGAGTAGATTTTTCCCCCTCTGGCCACGCCTCCTTTGCCTCTTCTGGCTCAGTTTTAAAAACTCAGTCCGCCCGATAGGACGAGTTTTGGGGAACACTCAGCTTTGAGCAAATAGGCTGGGTTCTCCAATAGTAATTTTAGAGTATTTTATGTGTTGATATTTAGTTGTTATTAGGATTTTTCCCCAGGTTTTATTATTTTGACTTTTTATTTTCCTTTTTTCTATTTTTACCAAGAAGAGGATTTACTAAAGTAAGGCTGAGGCAGCGATCGGTTCCACAGCTGCTTAGTCGCAGCTGGGGGAACAAGCGAGGCCGCTTGTCCGGCGTCTGCTGGCGAGCGCAGGGAAGGACGGCAATCCCCGTGTTTCCCTGGTCGTTTTGGAGGAGAGGCTTTTTTAAAAAAAAGCCCTTGCTTCTCCAAACGGCGTCTTTTGCCGATCGGGAGAGCGGCGGCCATTTTGAAAAGTGCTGCTTTGGCGCGCTTTTCGGCTGCAGCCAATGGGAAGCGCCTGGCCCTTAAGTGAGGCTTTTGGCGCGCAGAAGAGCCGGCGGCCATTTTTTTGAGACTTTTTTACCTTCCGGAAAGCAGCAGCAAGCAGCAGAGCCTCTCCGCCTCAACAGACAGCCGCAGAGGATTGCGAGGGCTTGCCTGGGTCTCCAGCAAGCCTGAAGTTCCCCAGCCAACTAAGGGGAAGCGGCAAGGAGTGTCCTGGTGCCTGATCCAGCCTCCCAACTGAATCTGCAGACGCTTCTGGAGCCGTCGGGCCAGCGTCCACTGCCCTTCCCTCAGCAGCGACCTCTTCGACTCAAGATCAACCAAGGATGGCTGATGAAGGTTTGGAGCGAAGGGAGGAGCTGGCAGGGCCATCTGCAAAGCGCAGTAGGCCAGATCCCTCAGGCCAGGGGAGAAAGGGAAACAAGGGCACTGGGGGGAAAGCTTCCCACTCTTCAGCTGGGAGCAAGGCCCCCAAAATTCAAGGGGACAAGGGGCAGGACTCCCTAAAGGACAAGTCTGCTAGGCCCCAGGTTCCCTCTGCACCCTTACCAAGTGAGGCTGGGCCAGTTCCTTCCCCACCCATCCAGAGGGAGATAGAGCAGGGGGAGGAAATGGGGGATAGATCCCCATCCTTCTGTGATAGGGATTCCATGTCAGGATCCCCTGCAGCCTCTCTGGGCTACCCAGGTTCTCCTAGCTCTTCAGTCAGGGAGGATATCCCCTCCTTTCAATGCTGTTTTCATGCAGAGGATCAGAGAGGTCCTCCTAGGGGGGGCCAGGGGACAGGCCTATGACCAATCCAGGGCTGTAGAGGACAAGGGCCCAGCTATGTCAGCAGAAATGAGGGATCTCATCACGCAGGCTATTTCCCAGGGTGTGGTAGAAGCCATGAGGCTACAGGAAGGCAGGGGTGGCAAGGCCTCTAGGCCTGTTCGCCCCCTGGGGGAAAAGAGGACCAGAGTATTCGATTCCCCGGGCACTTCTATCACCACAGAGGTGTCTACGTGGGAGGAGGAGACTGCTGAGGAATTTGCTCTCTCGGAGGATGAGGATATGCCTCCAGACAAGCCCTCCTTCACTGGTCTCTTTAAGCCATCCTTATTCAAGTCCATCTTACACAAGGCCAGAGCCTCTACTGAGCTTGGTGCCAAACCTAAGGACAAGGAAGTCCCTTCTACTTCCCAGGACCTCATGGCAGGGCTGTTCAGCGAAACAACCCCTGACCCAGAACTAATACCAGTCCCTGACATGTTCATGGAAGTTATCCAGCGCCAATGGGCACAGCCAGGCACCCTGGCCAACCCCAGTGGCGCAGACAAATCACTGTATCCCTTAGAACCTAGGCTGGAGGATGTATTGAAGCCTCCAGAAGTGGATGCCCCTGTGGTCTCTCTGACCTCTAATTCTAATCTCCCGGCCGAGTTATTAGAAGGGTTAAAGGCAGAGGATAAGAGGGCAGAAAAGGCTTGTCTCAAAACGCACCAGGCGGCTGCCTGGGCAATCAAAACCTCCACTTCTGCCTCGTTCTTTACGAGGGCATCCCTATTATGGCTGCGCCAACTCAGATCTCAGCCCCCATCTGAAGCATCTCGTTGGCGACATGATCTTAACAAGATCATTACGGCTGTGGAATATGCCTCTGATGCATCCCTGCATGCAGCGAAATTCGCCTCCAGGGCACTAGCGTCCAACATCACTTCTCGCCGCCTGCTTTGGCTTCGGCACTGGCAGGCGGACATGAAGGCAAAGTGGAAGCTGGCTTCAGCTCCATTCAAGGGAGAGAACCTCTTTGGGGATTCCCTAGAGAAATTCCTAATTGAGACAAAGGATAAGAGGAAGGTCCTTCCTTCCACCTTCAGGAAGCATGACAGGAAAGGTCAGGGCTCGTTTAGGAAACAGGCCTTTCGGGCACAGGAAGGTGCCCAGGCCTCCTCTTCTTCATATTCCTCCCAAAGACAGTTTAACCAGTCCTCTGACAGGTCCCAGGAACGAAACAACTTTTCTTCCAGGGGCAGACAATCCAATCAGGGGTCCTTTCGGAAGCCCTTTCGTGGGGGATCCCACAACCGTCAGTTTAGACGTGGGAAGTGACCGTCTGGGGTCTCCTCCCATCGGGGGCCGCCTGCAATTCTATGCAGACCGTTGGGAGGAAACAACCTCGGACAAGTGGGTCTTAAATACCATCAGGAGGGGTCTAACCTTGGAGTTTCTATCCTCTCCTCCGCGGACCTTTGTTCGCTGCCCACTATCCAAGAACCCTGTAAAGAGGGCTCTCATGCAGGCAGAGATAGATCATCTTCTGCAGATCAACGCAATAGAGGCAGTTCCTCCAGAACAGGAAGGGAGGGGGTTCTTTTCCATTCTCTTCCTGGTCCCCAAGAATTCAGGGGGGTGGAGGGCCATCTTAGATCTGAAGCGCCTGAACAGACATCTGGCCTACAAGCGCTTCAAAATGCAGTCTCTTCAGTCGATCCTAAGCTGCATGCGACAAGGGGATCTGCTCACCTCCATCGATCTCAAGGAGGCGTATCTGCATGTGCCCATCCATCCCGCACACAGGAAGTTCCTGCGCTTGTGTTACAACGGAAAGCACTTCCAATACAGGGCGCTTCCGTTCGGACTTTCTTCTGCACCCAGAACGTTCACGAAGCTTCTTGCAGCTGTGGCAGCCCACCTGCGCAAGCTTCCAGTCCGCCTGGAGTGCTATCTGGACGACATCATCATCCACTCAAGGACTCATCAGCAAGCGGTGAGAGATGTAAACGTCACTGTTCACACCTTACAGGACCACGTTTTTTCCGTAAACATGGAAAAAAGCAACCTGACTCCTGCCACACGCATACAACACCTGGGCGCCATAATAGACTCAGTATCTTGCCAGGTGTCCCTATCTCCGGAAAGAATCCGCAACCTCAGGAGCAGAATCCGGTTGTGTCGCAGGAACAGGTCCTGGCAGGTAGTGCAGCTATCCCAACTGTTAGGGATCATGATTTCTTGCCTCAACATAGTTCCCTGGGCACGTCTTCATGCAAGGGAACTGCAATGGTTCTTACTTCCAATGCAAAGAGCAAAGACCAGCAACTCCACCAGGAAAGTTCGCATCCCACCAAGAGTGACTCGGTCTCTGAGTTGGTGGCAGTCTCGAGCAGTGGAGAAGGGTTGCCTATTCAGAGAACCCGACAGGATCGTGGTAACGACCGACGCCAGTCTCTACGGTTGGGGGGTGCATTGCCAAGGTCAGCTGGCGCAAGGCAGGTGGTCCAGCGCGGAGGCAGCCCGGAGCATCAATTGGCTAGAACTCAGGGCAGCCCGGCTTGCGCTGAGGAGATTTGCAGAACAGCTGAAGGGGCACCACGTTCTGCTACTGACCGACAATGTGGCCACAAAGGCTCACGTGAACCGACAAGGAGGGACCCACTCCAAAAGACTCATGTCAGAGGCGGAGGCCATAGGATGATGGGCAGAGATCCACTTAGCGTCGCTGAGGGCGGATCACATCTCCGGAACCAGCAACGTAAGTGCGGATTGGTTGAGCCGTCAGACCATCGACAACTCGGAGTGGCAACTTCATCCGGACCTGTTCGCACAGGTGGTAAGGAGGTTTGGTCTCCCGCAGGTCGACCTGTTTGCCTCGGCGGCAAACACACAGCTCCAGCGGTTCTTCTCCCGCTACAAGTCAGCACAAGCGGAGGGGACGGATGCCCTGAGGTCCAGCTGGCCTCCAGGTCTTCTTTACGTGTTTCCGCCCCTCCCTCTGATCCCGCAGGTGATCTACAAGCTGCTGAAGGAGGGGGCGGAGCTCATTCTGGTGGCTCCACATTGGCCCAGGAGATCCTGGTTCGCGGACCTGGTCGATCTGTCTGTGGAACAACCGTGGAAAATTCCTCCAGACCAGGTATCCTTGCGTCAGGGGGCCATCAACCATCCAGAGCCCCAATGGTTGCAGTTAGCCGTCTGGCACTTGAGGGGCAGCTTCTGAAGGAACAGAGCCTCTCAGACAACGTCATTAAAACCATCCAAGCTTCCAGACGTCCGGCCACTACTCGCATTTGGGCTGCCTTTTCTTCCTGGTGCAGCAAACGGGACATTGACAGTGTGGAAGCGTCCATCCCTCAGTTATTGGACTTCCTACAAGAGGGCTTGGACAAAGGACTGGCACCAGCCACACTCAGGCGCCAGGTTGCTGCATTATCCACCATCTTAGCCAGACACCAACTTCAATCCCTGAGTCACTATCCTCAGGTCAAGAGCTTCTTGAAGGGGGCCTACAACATTCGACCCCAGGTGGTGCACAGGTACCCGACCTGGAACCTACCCTTTGTCCTGCAGGCATTGACAGCGGCTCCCTTCGAACCTTTGAGGAAGGTATCTCTTCGACATCTGACTCTTAAGACTGCCTTCCTTATAGCCATTACTTCAGCCAGAAGGGTATCTGAGATTGCGGCCTTCTCGGCCAAGGAAGAGCTGTGCATCATCCACCCAGACAGGGTCATCCTACGGTTAGACCCCGCCTTCATGCCGAAGGTGAATTCTCATTTTCACAGGTCTCAGGAGGTTATCCTCCCGAATTTCTGTCCCAGCCCTCAACACTCCAAGGAGCGCAGGTGGCACAAATTGGACGTGCAAAGGGCAGTCCGCATTTACCTGAAACAAACTAAGGACATCAGGCACTCCGAGGCCTTCTTTGTGTCTTTTCAACCAGGCTCGCTGGGTCGCAAGGTGTCATCTTCAACCATAGGTCGGTGGCTGCGAGCTTGCATTAAGATGACATATGACCTTCAGGGCAAGCCAGTTCCACCTCGTGTAACGGCACATTCCACCAGAAGTGCGGCCACGACCGCGGCCTGGGCGACTCAAGCATCTATTCTGGACATTTGCAGAGCGGCCACGTGGGCGTCTCCCACGGCTTTCATTAGAAACTACAAGATCGATTCCTTTGCCTCTGCCGAAGCCTCCTTTGGCTGTAGAGTATTACAGAAGGTTATTGAGGCTCCGGACAATGTCACTTCTTCCCGCCCTGGGACACAATAGCTTGGGCATGTCCCATCCTTGGACTCTCCAAGCAGCGCTATGGAGAATGACCGTTGTCTTACCTGAACGGTCGTTCTCATGGCGCTGCGGAGAGTACAAGACCCACCCAGGGTAATTGTTTAGCTCCGAGATTGTATCTTTACACAGGTGTGAGCTGAGGACGTCTTCGTCGGACAAGACCTCATTTTTAAAACTGAGCCAGAAGAGGCAAAGGAGGCGTGGCCAGAGGGGGAAAAATCTACTCAGTCCATGGGCAAACAGGCTGTGTTAACCCATCCTTGTACTCTCCGCAGCGCCATGAGAACGACCGTTCAGGTAAGACAACGGTCATCCGAAGAATGTTACTTTTGAAGTTTTGTGAACAATTAAAAGAAAATGATGACATTTTAATCAGCATTCAAACTTGGCAGATGTAACAAGTGTCAACATTCAGAAATAAAATTAGGGAGAGATAGGAAAAGAAGTATCTCTAAGTTTCAGTTATCCCATCCCAAGAGGACAAATCCCCATCCTTTTTCATCTATTGGTTCTAATGAACAAGAAGATGATATCTCACCTGCCAAGACGGACAGCGTTCAGAAGAGAAATGAACACCTTGTCAGTCTGTCTCCGAACCTCTGTCAACTCCATGTTCAGATGTATGCACTTTCTCCAGCTCTTTGCCTATAAAAGCACACTCCTGGTCAGCCAGTGACCGATCACATAGTTAGAAGCAGCATCAGCAACCATAACAAACCTGGAAACAGAATTTGGGCTGTCTGTGGTCCTTGGTAACGGGAGGCAGTTGCAAGAAGTCTCCACAGATAATAAGCTGGATTCCTCCAAATGGATTCTCACATTTCCTGACATCTCTAGCCAGAAAGCAAACAGAAAAAGATTCAAAAATGGTTTTTTTAATGCTCTGGGCCAAGAAAATTGAGTGCAGTATCCAAGAATAATCTTTTTTAGTCTTTTAGGTCTGCAATTCCAGGATTCCCAGTCAAGCTGGAAAAACACCAAATTATGAAAGGATGTCTTAAAAGTAAGTCATACTCCCATTTCCAATAGCTGGCTTTCTTTTCTTTCCTCTTATTTCTTTCCTTCCTTCTCTCCTCCCTCCCTCTTATCTCTAGAACCACAGTGACAATACTGGCTACAATCCTGATCCCTTCCAGGCTCCCAGTCCATTGCAAAAATCCACAATTCCTTTAAGGGTTAATCAGACCACTGGGACACTCCCTGCCAAAATCTGAAAAATGTTCCAGGGATTTCAGACACTTTTGGTCGGGTGAATGGAGAAGTGATTAAAAAAAAAAAACCTCTCACCATTTTATGTAAGTAAAAAAAAAATCAGGGTATCTATGGTACAATATAATTTAAAAGTGTCAAAAATAAAGCATAGCATTAATAAATTAATGTAGAAATTAACAATAAAACTAACAAAAATAGAAAATTAAAAAAGATGGCATAGTGGTTAAGCGTCGCAAACCTTCTCTGGAAATATTCTGTTTTCAACAAACTTCTAAAGAAGATCTAATCTAATCTCCATAAAGTGACTGCATGCTGCATAAAGGTCTACATACCTAGCTACCGCTTCCAGTTTATCAAAGAATTCCCCTTCCACCATTGAGATCTCATCGATGATCAGACACTGGCAATTCAGCCATTGCTGCCGAACCCCAGGTCTCTGGGCCAGCTCAAGACACTGATGAAGAGGGGCCTTTCCTGACCCAATACCTACAAAAGGGAAATTAAGAGGGGGTGAGAGTGGCATACCAGGCCCAAATTCTTTCCAACCTTCTCAGGATCTGAAGTCCAGTTACCTGCAAAAGCATGGAGGGTGATGCCCCCAATCTGACATGCTGCCACTCCTGTGCTGGCTGTGACGTAAGTGCCATTTGGAGGAAAGGAGGCCACAATCTTTTTCAGTAAATAAGATTTTCCAGTTCCTTTGAAAACAAACATTAATTTTAGAGAAACACCATTCAGCTCAATTCATTCAAAGTTGCTCATATTTTCCTCTCTACAATTTTTTAAAAATTATTTAGGGAGTATTTAAATGGCAAGTACCGTATCAAGTTTCCTGTGCTTAAGTAGTGATACTTAGGATGCAACACTGAGTCAGTTTAAAACAGAGCAATTCCACTGAACCAGGGATTTTGTGTGTGTGTGTGTGTGTGTTAAAGAAATTTTAACAAAGGAAAAACCATTGAAAAAGAAATAAGAGTACATAAGGAGAAATAGTGCATAATGAGAAAAGGAAAAAAAGGAAAAGAAAAGAAAGGAAAAAAAAGAAAGATTATAAGGAAGCATTTTACAATCTTCTTTGCAGCAATTATAAATGCATTTACATTTTATCCTCTCTTTAAGATTACTAAATAGCTTCCTTGTTTCCATAAACTGCCCTTTTTTAATTGTCAAACTCATAAATTACAAGTCATTTTGGTCAGTAGAAAGTTCACAGGATAAGAGAAAACAGCGTTTAAGGTCACGCTGCACATAAAAAAATGAAGATTCCAATAGGAAGCGAATAAACATATCTCAGAGTTGAATGATGGGGTCCTTGATGATCTCTGAGCTTGGTTATTTGTCTGCAGACATTTCATTACTTGATTAGGGAACATCATCAGTGCTAGTGAGAGTGGGGTTTGCTCCCTGTTTATGTATAGTAGCTTGCCCCACCAGTCTTGGGTCCCCCCCCCCCCTTGGTAGTTCTTTAATATTGGTTTACAATACATTAATGCTTGGATTTAGGATTTTACAACACCCAATAATACTTGGAATTAGGATTTTACAATATCCTAATAAAGGAATTACCAAGGAGAAAATGACAACCCCACCAACACCGGCAAAGCAAACTACTGTATATAAACAGGGAGCAAACCAAGTAGCATTGATATTGCCTGGTCAGGGACTTATATACTGCTTCACAGCGCTTTACAGCCCTCTCTAAGTGGTTTACAGAGTCAGCATACTGCCCCCAACAATCTGGGTACTCATTTTACCAACCTCGAAAAGATGGAAGGCTGAGTCAACCTTGAAACATAGGTTCGGTGGTTCGAATCCCTAGTGCTGCATAACGGAGTGAGCTCCCGTTACTTGTCCCAGCTTCTGCCAACCTAGCAGTTCGAAAGCATGTAAAAATGCAAGTAGAAAAAATAGGAACCATATTTGGTGGGAAGGTAACAGCGTTCCATGCGCCTTCGGTGTTTAGTCATGCCGGCCACATGAGCGTGGAGATGTCTTCGGACAGCGCTGGCTCTTTAGCTTTGAAACAGAGATAAGCACTACCCCCGAGAGTCAGGAACGACTAGCACATATATGCAAGGGAAACCTTTACCTTTACCTATTGGGATCTTAATTTTTTATTTGCAGCATGACCTTATTAACATCATTTTTATCTTACCCTTTGGACTTTTTACTGACCAAAGTGACCTTGTGAGTTATTGATTTGACAATGAAAAAGGACAGTTTATCTCAAAGAACTCCACACACACAAAAGTGAAAATAATCTATTCGTGCACACTCAAAAGAAATCCCAAGCCATTAGTTAAATCTCTTATGAATAATAGCAGTACAAGTTCTTTAGCTTGAATCCCCAACATAGTCCTTGAAAACATCTGGGATTCCTAATTTGAAATGACTAATCATGCCCTCCCCTTTTCACTTACCAGCACTCCCTGTGAAGAAGACATTCTTTCCACTCAACACAGCATTCAGCACTCTTGACTGCTCCTGGGAAAGTGTTGCTCGAGAGCCCATCAGCCACGACTTCTTCACCTGCTTTTCTTCAGTCATCTGGTGGGACAATCCATATTTAACTGACATTCCAAAGGCAGAAGATTTATTTATTTATTTTTATTTATTAAGTTTGTCACTCATGTGCAAGATAACAGGAATTAGAATAAACATGAATAAGAACACAGGACATGGATACAATAGGACAGGGAAGTTAGGTACGCTGGTGCGCTTATGCACGCCCCCTTACAGACCTCTTAGGAATGGGGTGAGGTCAACAGTAAGACAGCTTACGGTTAAAGTTATGGGGGTTGAGGATGTAACAAGAGAGTCAGGTAGTGCATTCCAGGCATTGACCACTCTGTTGTTGAAGTTATATTTTCTGCAATCGAGTTTGGAGCAGTTTACCTTTAGTTTGAATTACTTTTGAGTTTGAGATTCAAATGTATATTGGAAATCAGAACTGGTTATTAAAGTGACTGCCATTAAAGGTTTACACTGTTCTCTCTTTGCCAAAAAGGGAAGAAAAGAAAGTTCCTGACGAGGGAAGAGGAGTTGGGAGTGTAAGTTTGGTTCTGGTGGAATCTGACTAACAAAACTTGACTTATAACCACAATTGAGCCCAACATTTCTGTTGTTAAGTGAGTTTTCCTCCATTTTACGACTTTTTTTTGCCATAGTGAATCACTGTAGTGGCTAAGCTAGTAACATGGTTGTTAAGTGAATCTGGCTTCCCTGTTGATTTTGCTTATCACAAGGTTGCAAAAGGTGATCACGTGACCTTGGGACACGGCAACGAACACAAGTATGAACCTTTGCCAAGCGTCTGAATTTTGATCACATGATTATGGGGCTGCTACAAAGGTCACTTTTTTCAGTGCCATTGTAACTTCGACGTCACTTAATGAACTATTGCAAGTTGAGAACTCCCTGTATATGTATAATGTATACATTGTTTTATTTTTATTTCTTTCCACTTTTCTCCTTTTCCATATTTTTCTTAGTTTGTATTAATTTTTTATCCTTTAATTTATAAGCTTTAATAAAATTATTGGCCAAATCTATCTTTCCAACATATTATCCTCTAGTCAACAAGGTCAATGGCCTTCTTGGATTTGGGGAAAGCACCATCAGAGGCAGTAGTGGGTTCCGGATCCCGTTGCAACTGGTACGGTGCAATGGGGCGGGGCACCCACCAGGTGCATACGTGCAGCACTCACATGCATACCCGCCTGCGACACTCCAGCTCCGGAACGGTACCTGGTGCTCCCAGCAGGCACCGGTATGCACATACCGGGGCGTACCGGTCGTATCCCACCACTGATCAGAGGGTATGACTCTCTACCTCGTTTCTTTAGTGCTTAGTATTACTTATTGAAAGGGTTGCAGTGGCTAACACTCTGAGCTTGTCGATCAGAAAGGTTGGTAGTTTGGTGGTTCGAATCCCTAGCTCCACGTAGCCAGTGAGCTCCCGTTACTTGCCCCAGCTTCTGCCAGCCTAGCAGTTTGAAAGCATGTGAAAATGCAAGTAGAAAAATAGGAACCACCTTTGATGGGAAGGTAACAGCATTTTGTGCGCCTACAGCCCTTCGGCTTTGAAACAGAGATGAGCACTGCCCCCTAGAGTCGGGAACCGTATGTGCGAGGGGAACCTTTACCCTATTACCTGTTGATGCTTAATAGCATAAGCAAATACCGTAGTTACATTTTCAGGCAGAAGATAGCTTACCTGCCTCCCATCCACTGATTCCATAGGACGCTTCCTAGACCTGCAGCGTAGAGTCTGTCCTTTCGTGGGGGTGGCTGTAACGTTAGCCAGGGCTTCTCTGGCCTTTGCATGTTGCAAATCGCGGGCTTGCACTGGGCTTACCGTGTCGAATGTGCGCGGCAAGCTAGATAGGAGCCTTGTCCGTTCGGGCACCGGCCGCTCTCGGTGCTGGGTGGCTTCAAATTTGATGCGCAGAGTCTGGACGAAGCGACGCAAGCGATCCGGAGGGCAATTAGAGAGCAGCAGCTGCACGTAATTGGAGCCTAAGGGACCCAACCGGACCGAGCTCTTCCCGTCCTTCACAAAACGGGTGAACAGGCGCATTTCGTTCTGCCGCAGAGGGAAGTTCTGGAGACGGCCTGGACCCGAGGCGTTCGTCACCTGTAAGACCAGTTCGCGAAACTCATTCCGCCCGAGGTTGACCCAAGCATCCCGCAGGAGCAGCCGGTTCGGGGCCGCCGCCGCCCCCAGATGCTCCACGACCACCGTGCAGCGAATCCTCCCATCCAGCTCCGAGCCTTCCGCCGGTTGCATTCTGCGGGGTGAAGCCGAGAGAGCAAACCCGCGGGCATGACAAGAGCCGAGATCGAGACCCCCCACTAAAAAAAGCCTGCGTCGGGTGCAGAACTGACACTTTTAGCCCGCTGTCGACCGAGCCGGGTTTTGAAAAGACATCCTCACGTTGAAGTTGCCTTGCGGGTCTCGGGCAGATTCAAATATTTTTCGACCGACCGCAGCGACCAATCAGCGTTTGGGGAAGCTTTAATTTTTCAGCCAATGAAAAGAGGAGAAGGCGGAGTTAGAATTCCCGGCTTGCGACGTTCTTAAGTCAATAGCCGGGAGACCAGAAAGCGGCGATCTCCGCCCCTTGGAGACGCTCCGGCCGGAGACAACGCGGCGGAGGTTCTGGAGCGATTGAAACAGCGATCCGAGTAACGCCGCATGGCTGCGTTTAAGGGAGGCGTGAAGGAACCATTGGACCCAGTAAGCCAGAACAAGATCTTCACGGAGACGGTCCACAAGGAGCTGCGATGCCAGCGCCTGCATACCGAATTTGCCTTAAACCCACTTCTGAAAGGTAGGTGGGCTGGACAGAAGGCGGTTTTGTCAAATACAGGCAGCCCTCGACTTACAACGGTTCGTTTAGTTGCCGTGCAAAGTTACAAGGGCACTGAAAAAAGTGACTTGTGGTTTTTCACGCTTAACGACTGTCCACAGCATTCCCCATGGTCACATGTTCAAAATTCAGATGCTTGGCATGTGGTTCATATTTATGACAATGTCCTGGGGGCATGTGACCAGCTTTTGTGAAGTCTTCTAGCACAGTCAAGAGGAAAGCCAGATTTACTTAACAAACAGGATACCAACAACTGCAGTGTTTCACTTAGCAACTGCAGCAAGAAAAGTTGAAAAAATGGGGAAAAGCTCACTTAAAGAATGTCTTATTCAGCAACATAAATTTTGGGGACAGTTGTGGTTGTAACACAACTACGTATATTGCTCCCTTTCCTTTCCTAAAGGTATACTTGCCATTGAAGGTAATCAAAGCCTGATGTAGGCCATACTAGTCTGTAAAGGGAGTGGGACAAAAGAATGAGACCTGGCTGAAATCATAGGTTCTCTATGCATGTTTTTGATTCTGCGAAAGTCAGCATTTCAAACTAAATATTGCCCAAAATGTTTCCAAAGAAATCAAGGTAAGGAGAAAATATTAACTTTCTCATTCTCTTATGGTAAACTAAAGCGAAGTTTAAGAGTGCCTTCATCTGAACATCCGCAATAGCTAATTTCATAATCTTGCTTTTGCCCTCCAGTTCATGCCTTAACTGGGAAACCTGCCTCTTGGCATGATAACTTAGAGGAACCTGAAGATGGTAAGACACTGTTACAGTACTTTGTTTTGATGTATTTATAAATAATGTATTTATTCATGTGCTGGAGAAGGAAATCACTGACAATCTGCAGCACCTAAGGCTTTGTTTCTGCTGGCACAGCACTTGATCAATGTAATTCTCATCAATCAGTGAAAGAGCTTTCCAAAAGGGGGAGAATTTTTTTTTTTTTTTTTTTGCACACTGCAAACCTCCCCAAAACGGCCTGTTTTTCGCAAAAACAGGCCCGGTTCCCCCCCCACAAAAAAGGCATGAATAGCCTTAGGGGGGGCTTGCAGAGTGCTCCTGGGGGCTGCCCCCTTAAAAAATGGACCATTTTTTTGAGAAAACGGGCCTGTTTTTTGTCAAAAAAATTGCATGCATAGCCTTATGGAAGCTTATAGAGTGCTGTTGGGGGGGGGGGGGAAACGGCCTGTTTTTTGCTCATTTCTGCCCTCCCCAGCCCCCTCTGAAAGCCTCCATAAGGGTATGCATGGTCATTTTTGTGAAGGGGGCGGAGCTGCGGGAGGCAAAAAAATGCTGTATTCGATGTATAAGACGCACCCAGATTTTCAGCCTTTTTGAGAAAAAAAGATGCGTCTTATACTCTGAAAAATATGGTAGGTAGAAATTATTCATGATCTACAATTTTGCATTAAAAACAGGAAAAGGTTAAATGCATAGTTTCTGTCAAGTCAGCACACACAAAAGGAATATATATGTCTTGCAGTTTTGCTTCATTAAACATAGAAGAAACTATGGTACCTAATGATTACTGTCAATGCTTTAACCCAACAGCTAAATTCCTAAAGCTTATTCATCATGCCGCACTTGAGCCACCCAAGAAATACCCAGAACCACAAACTGAAAGTCAGGAAATTGGTTGGTTTTCCACACCGTTGGTAAGTAGGATTTCAGGGAAGGCTAAATATTGTGGGACAAGTGCCACCACAAATTTTGAAGTACTATCATGATTTAAGATGAGCCTTCCCAGGAAGACGATACCATTTCGGAACATTAGAATCATGAGGAACGCCTTCAAAGGGTTCAGGTAGCATCAAATGGGCAATCAGTTGAGAGGAAGTTCTATTGAAGCATCCCACACTTTGTTCTTTCATTTATTTCAATGCTCTTATGTTATAATCATATTCTCTTTCACAGATCAGTATCAACCGGGACGATAGTAGGCTGCACTTCCCAAGTCGGAGTACTGAGATCAGCAGGTACATGGCTGCTCTGTGGCGCCTGAGGGAGATGACCAAAAGCAAATAAGGGCATATAGTAACATCACGGGATCTTACTGTGAAGATGTTAAACTTTCATTTAGGATTTCTGCCCTGCATCTTGTCATTGTAAATAGTTATTTTAAGAAAGGAAGCTGTTTTGCTCTTTGAATTTTTAGTGGTTGCAATAAACTTGTTCCCAAATTGTGTGTGTGTGTGTGTGTGTGTGTTTCATAAGATACCTAGACAAGGAATTTCTCACCCGTAACTATGCCATCTCTCTGAAGGTAGTATTTTTCGTAGTAAAGACACTCTGGACTATAATATGCACCTACATTTTTGGGGGAGGAAAACAAACAAACAAAAAATCTGCCATTCACCGTGGCCCATTCTAGAACAGCTGATTGGTGCAGCACCAACCACCACCCCACCAACCACCACCCCAGCCACATTTGCTGTATAAGATGCACCGAAATTTTCATCCACTTATACTCTGAAAAACATGGTACTAATATGCATGAGTGATTAATGCACAGTTCATGATACTCAAATCAGAGGGAGTAATTGAGTGCCATTAAGTGAAGGAAGTAATGAAAAGATCAAAACAGGCACTACTACCATACTTTGCGGGCCCAACACTGCTTCTTTCCAAACCTTAAAGGAAGATGAAACAATCAACACTTTTTAATTCATTTAAGGAATTTTCAAACTAGTCTGGAAGGAAAGGCAACAAAAAGCATCTATTTGCCTTGTGTGTGAATAGTATTGTGCGCAGGATCAAACAGAAACATCTGCCATTCCACAGCACACCCATAACCAGGGAGGTTCAAGTCCCATATCTGTTCATGGCTATATGCCAGTATTGTGTATGGAGCTGGGCTTAAAATGTCATTCCATTCCCAATCCTTATCACGAACGGCTCTTAATTTTCTGCCTCATCTTTTTGCCAGGCCTCTTCTGAAAAGAGAGGAAAAAATACAGAATTCACTAGTCTTATCAGCATAGTCAGACATGCTCCCCTAGTGATCCAATTGGATCAATTGTAGCATTTAATATCTCAACTCTAACTTACTTTGGCACCCTTTTTTCCTGCTTTTCCGGTTCCCTTGTTGTGGGCTTTGCTAGCACGGAAGCTGGAAACATCATTGTAGCTTTCCTTGGTGTTCCATTTGGATCCCTTCTTTCTGCCCCCAAAGCCAAATTTCTGATTCTTGTAGCGTCTTTTTGCATTTGGCCTGAAAGAAAAAACAATATATCATCATGACTAGGTATTTGTTCCTACAAATAAAATTAAAAAGATACTTTGGCCCATACATGTTGTTTCTTAAAAATAGCCAAATATTATACTTTCTGCCAGACTTGGTTACAGTAAACATTCCTCTTAATCTAGCAAAAAGACTACTCAATCTGTATTCAAGATTGTTTTTTTAAAAATAGTTTTTATTAAACATTTTAATCTTTAAAAACAAAGAAAAACATAACAAGAAAAAAGAAAAAGACCAAGACATACATAACAATATAATTATACAGATTTCTGTACCGGCATTCATGTTTAGCCTTTATAGCTCTCCATTCTTCATTGCCTTCCTATTGATTTTACTTTGTCTAATAATATAATAACAGTAGTACTGACACTTGTAATAATATGAATTGTTTATATCACCCTTATATTTACATTCTCTATTTCCTGTTTTGGCTTCTGTTTTCTAGCCACTTATAAATTCTACTCCACATTTTATAGAAGTCCGATTCTTCTCTCTCTTTTAGTTCCATGGTCATTTTGTCCATCTCTGCACATTCGAGTACTTTTCTAATTACCGTTTCATCTGCGGATGTATTGATTTGTTTCCAGTTTTGTGCGAAAGCAATCCTAGCTGCAGTGAGTGTGTTATGTATTGAAATTGTTTATCCATTTTTGAGTCTAATGTTCCTAATAAGAATGCTTCTGGTTTCAGTTCTATTTTTTGCTCTGTAATTTCTTCCAACCATTTCTGAATTTTGCACCAGTATTTCCTCGTGATGGCGCATGTCTACCACATATGGTGGAATGTTCCAAACTTATGGCTACATCTCCAACATTTGGGGGATAAATTTGGATACATTTTGGCCAATCTCGCTGGGGGCAAAGGTCATCTATAAAAATTTTATAGCGGTTTTCTTTGTAGGCTACTGCCGTCGTAAATTTCTTTCTTTCCCATAGTTTATCCCATTTTTCTAACTCTATATTATGGCCAAAGTTTCTTCCCCAGCTAAACATTGTCTCCTTTACCGTCTCTTCCTCCATTTTATATCTTAAAAGAAAATTATATAATTTGGTAATCATTTTTCCTCCCGTTCCTAATAATATTTTATCTAATACCATTTGTTTCTCATGTATTCCGTATTGTTCCCGATCTTTTTTAAATCTTGTTTTAATTTGTAAATAGGGCCACCATTCCATATTTATTCCTTGTGTTTTCAGATCTTGTACTGATTTTAATTCTCCTTTTTCGTCTAAGATTTCTGCATAGCTTACCATTTTACTGAGATCTATAGTATTTGGGTATGACATTGTCTCTATCATTGATAACCAGATTGGGATTTTCAGGTAATGGGTTTTTTTCCCCCAGACCTTAAGCAGGGCATCCCTTACTATGTGTCTCTGGAAGTATGAATGAGATCTATTCTTTCCCTTCCAGAGGAAGCCATGCCAGCCTAATTGGAGATCATGGCCTTCTAGCATGAGAATCCTTTTATTTTTTAGTTGAATCCAGTCCTTGAGCCATGTCAGGGCTGCCGCCTGATAATAAAGATCGTTTTGTAAATGCTAGATGTCAGCACCTGATTTAAAATTTCCCCATATGTACAAGTCACAACATCACTAAGTTCTGCTTTATAAGACAGTTCTTGCATTTCGGGAATGCAAGTCTTAAATGTTCATATTTATGATATAATTCCTTTTAGCTGATTTTACACATGATGCTCACTCCTTTGTTTCATTCAGTTACTGAGGCTTCTGAAAGACACTTTAAAAATCTTGAAAATGAAAAGAGTGCATACAATCACTGACAGTCCCCCAAATAAAGAAATTATGATAATGTTTCTTGGTGGATCAACCTTTGATCTTAGTTGTGTGGACAGCCACTTATCTGAAATGATATAGACCAGAGGTCTCCAACCATGAAGACCCCTGGTATAGACTCTCCTGCTCGTGCAGGGAATCAGACTAGATGACCTCTAAGATCCCTTCCAACTCTTCTATTTTATTCTATTCCATTCCATTACAAAAGATATTCAGAACAAAGATGCACTTTAGTCTTACCCCTTCTTCATTGGCTGCCTCTCTGTTCCTTCCTTCTTCTTCTGAGGCTCGGATGATTTTTCACCTTCCAGGAATTCCAGCTTGTCCAAGAGACCTTACATGAAAGGAGAAGGAATAAGCGGCTACAGACTTCTGGCAGTGTTAATCCTTGGATCCCAAAGTTCTATAATATTTTATGCATATCGAACTGAATTTAAAGAAAGTCATTCTATGGTTATCTTAACATAAAGAAGTGTTTACTTTTTATAAAGTCCCCAAAACATCCAATCACTGACTACCAAATGACATAACATTGGGCTTGTTGAATCTACAGTGATCTTACTGGATTCCCAAATCTATCAACCCAAAAATGAATAAGACCGAATTTTGAGGTAGAGCATCTCTGAATCTGGTACTTTGTTTTAAGTTCATAAGCCGATTGTTCACAAAATAGCCACTCTTCTGTCCTCAAATTTTCTGTTGTCTATATGAAAAGGTCAGCTATTGATTGATGCAGCTATTAAACAAAGTTTACAGAGCCACTGAAATCTGTCCGTGGCTACAATCCACATTCTGCTCTTACTTTTTTGTAGTGAATTAATAGAATGGAGAAAAGTAGGCAAAAGAAAAAGTCTGCAGAAAATCAGAAGTCAAAGAAAAACTATGAACAGAAGCAAGAGACCATAGCTGACATTTAATGGAGGATCCCTTATCAGTTAACATAGGTGCTAATTGTCCAGTTGTTGTTTTTTTATTGGATTTATATGCCGCCCTTCTCCCAAAGGACTCAGGGCGGCATACAACATTAAAAACACACATCCCAAAAGTTAAAAAGAAATTAAATATAAAAAAAAACCCCGAATTTATAGGACAATACATTTAAAAATGAGTTAAAATTAACAGGCCAGGCCGGCTTGCTGGAAAACCCAACTTTTTAGGGCGCGTCGGAAGGACCGGAGGTTGGGGATTATGCGGAGCTCCGGGGGCAGCTCATTCCAGAGGGAAGGCGCTCCCACAGAGAAGGCTCTCCCCCTGGGGGTCACCAGCCGACACTGTCTGCCCGACGGCACCCTGAGGAGGCCAACTCTGTGGGATCGTACTGGATGATGGGAGGCTACTGGTGGCAGTAGGTGGTCTCGCAGGTACCCTGGGCCTAAGCCATGGAGCGCTTTAAAGGTCATAATTAATACCTTGAATCGCACCCGGAAAACAACCGGCAACCAGTGCAGGCCGCCTAAAAGGGGTGTAACATGGGAGCACCTAGGTACCCCCATGATAACCCACGCGGCTGCATTCTGGACCAGCTGAAGCCTCCTGGTGCTCTTCAAGGGCAGCCCCATGTAGAGAGCATTGCAGTAATCCAGGTGAGAAAGGACGAGGGCATGAGTGACTGTGCACAGAGCATCCCGATCCAGGAGGGGGTGCAACTGACGTACCAGGCGAACCTGGTAAAAGGCCCCCCTGGTCACGGCCGTCAGGTGTTCTTCTAAACTAAGCCGCGTATCCAGGAGGACTCCCAGATTGCGAGCCTTCTCTGAGGGGGCTAAAATTTCTCCCCCTATCGTCAAAGATGGAACAAGATGTACAAATCGGGATGACGGAAACCACAGCAACTCAGTCTTGGAGGGATTGAGCTTGAGCCTGTTCCTCCCCATCCAGATCTGCACAGCCTCCAGGCATCGGGACAGCACGTCGAGGGCATCGTTTGGGTGGTTTGGGGTAGAGATGAAAAGTTGGGTATCATCAGCATATTGATGATACCATACCCCAAAACCACGGATGATCTTGCCCAGCGGTTTCATGTATATGTTGAACAGGAGGGGTGAGAGAACCGACCCCTGGGGCACCCCACAAGTGACGCGCCCGGGGGTTCATCTCTGCCCTCCAGTCAACACAAACTGCGACCGATCCGACAGGTAGGAGGAGAACCACCGTAAAACGGTGCCCCCCACTCCCAACCCCCCGAGTCGTCGCAGTAGGATACCATGGTCGATGGTATCGAAAGCCGCCGAGAGGCCTAATAGGACCAGGACAGAGGAGCAATCCCTGTCCCGGGCCCGCCAGAGATCATCGACCAACGCGACCAATGCCATCTCCATGCTGTACCCGGGCCTGAAACCTGACTGAAACGGATCCAGGTAGACAGCTTCATCCAGGTAGTGGGGAAGCTGACGTGCTACCACACTCTCGACAACCTTTGCTACAAAGCGAAGGTTGGAGACCGGACGATAGTTGGCTAAAGAAGCTGGGTCCAGGGAAGGCTTCTTAAGGAGGGGCCTCACCACCGCCTCCTTCAAGGCGGTGGGAAAGAACCCCTCTCTCAATGAAGCGTTGGTAATCGCCTGGAGCCAGCCTCGTGTCACCTCCCGGGAAGCCGAAACTAACCAAGAGGGACACGGGTCCAGCACACAAGTGGCAGCACTAAGTCTCCCCATAATCCTGTCTATGCCTTCGGGGGTCACAGGGTCAAACCCATCCCAGATTGTCTCCTCAAGATTCATCCCCATCGGCTCGCCATAAAACTGTTACCAATGTATCGTTGGTTCGATGATTCAGCCCCAGCAGACTATTTACTGGCACAACAAGCCTTTATTAGGCAGCTGATGCGGAGACTCATGTTTTCTTGTTATCGCATCTTCTTACTCCTTTTCTAAAATTGAGAGGTGGGAAGGAAGTGACTCACCCTTCTGATATTTTTTGACTGCATTCAACATTGTGGACTTCTCTTTCTGTCTTTTCTGCAACACGTCAATTTGAACCTATTAACAAGAAATCAAACATGAGCCTTGCTCTCCCTTGTACCTGAACTTTTCCAAAATGTTCCAATTTTATGCATCCGTAGATACATATGGTTCTCATTCAGCTTCTGAGGAATCCTGTCTGTTGACTGAAAACCTTCCAAGCAAAACAGTTTGAATGAATTGAAATGATTTTGTCATCTAATTGCAAGTTACCTGTTTGCCATATTTTCTTAGGGCACGGAGTTGTTTAGCCTTTTCAGACTTTTCCATGGCTTCTTTTTTGCTCTTCAGCTTTTCACGAATCTAATTTAAAAGAATATGTTTTTGTTGGTTTTTTTTAGCAGATGGAAGCATACTCCTACTATTTAGACATGACAAAGACTTTTTCAGGTTTTTGTAACAATGCTACAGCATTTTAAATATGTTATTAAATTTTATCATTACCATATCTTTCAGAGTATAAGACGCACAACGGTTTGGAAGAGGCAAATTTTTTAAAAAGTGGGTAGATAGATAGAGGGAGGGAGGGAGGGAGGGAGGGAGAGAGAGAGAGAGAGAGAGAGAGAGAGAGAAATACAGTAGGTAGGTAGGTAGGGAAAGAGAGAAATAGAGAGAAATACAGTAGGTAGGTAGTGAGAGAAATAGAGAGAGAGAGAGAAATACAGTAGGTAGTTAGGGAGAGAGAGAGTAGTTAGGTAGGTATGTAGATAAGGGGGAAGAGAGAGAGAGAAAGAAATACAGTAGGTAGGTAGGGAAAGAGACTGGTTAGGCAGCCATGTAGATTAAGGGGGGGGGGAGAGAGAAATACGGTAGGTAGGGAGAGAGAGAGAGTAGTTAGGTAGGTACATAGATAAGGGAGAGAGAGAGAGAGAGAGAGAGAGAGAGAGAGAGAGAGAGAGAGAGAGAGAGAAATACAGTAGATAAGTAGGGAGAGAGAGAGGTAGGTAGGTATGTAGGTAGATGGGGAGAGAGAGAGAGAAATACAGTAGGTAGTTAGGGAGAGAGAGTGAGTAGGTCGGTAGATAGAGGGATAGAGAGAGAGAAAGAAAGAAAAATACAATAGGTAGGGAGAGAGAGAGAGAGTAGGTAGGTAGGTAGGTAGATGTTTCCAGGTGTATTTATCCATGTGCTGGAGAAAGAAATTGCTGACAATCTGCAGCACCTAAGACTTTGTTTCTGCTGGCAGAGCACTTCATCAATGCAATTCTCATCAATCACTCTAACCAAAGAGCTTTCCGAAAGGAAGAAAAAAAGTTTTTGCACTCTGTAAACCTCTCAAAAAACGGCTCGTTTTTCGTGAAAACAGGCCCGTTTTTTTTCCAAGAAAAAAGAGAGGGATGAATAGCCCTTGGGGGGGCTTGCAGAGTGCTCCTGGGGGTGGGGGTGGGGCAAAAACAAGAAAAAACAGCCCATTTTTCGTGAAAACAGGCCCGTTTTTTGTCAAGAAAATTGCATGCATAGCCTTATAGAGGCTTATAGAGTGCTCCTGGTGGCTGGGGGTGGGGGGAGAAATTGAGCAAAAACTTGCCCGTCTCTTGCTCATTTCTGCCCTCCCCAGCTCCAGGAGCTCTCTGAAAGCCTCCTACAAGCTATGCACAGCCATTTTGGTGAAGGGGGCGGGGCTTTGGGAGGCAAAAAATGCTGTATTTGATGTATAAGACGCACCCAGATTTTCAGACTCTTTTTTTGAGGGGAAAAAGGTGCATCTTATACTCCGAAAAATACAATACTTTACATCTTATTTGGGCCTATTCTGACAAGGTTCACCAGCATTTCACATTAGATAAGATAGCCATGTCAGAATACATATCCAACCATAACACATAATAATCAAAGCAAAAAAGAACACACACACAGACACACACACACACACACACACCACACGAAAGATAAGTAGAAGATTAAAAGCTATGGAATAAATAAAAGACCAAAAGGTACAATGTTAATTTCAATTTTGTTACTAAAGAGGATTCAGCATTAAATGGTAACTATATATAATTCCATAGAAGTAAATAAAATCTAATAACTTATTCTGTATGTTGTAAAAAGGAATTTAGAGAAGTAGAAATATTACTCCAATAGTAAATTCCTATTCATATTCTGTGCTAAAAGAATAAGCAGTTTATCTCAAAATAACTAAACAACACAGATCTATGTCCCATTTGTCCCATATTTTTATCATGAATGAGTGAAGGAAGAGCACTGCAGGGTAACAAGGTAATAGGCCCTTCTATACTACAGGACTTTTAGCTGCATAAGTTATACTACAGTATATAACTGACTATTAATTATGTGAAGATTAGGAGGCTTAATGTTACTCTAATCAATTACGTAAACATACCACATTCATTCCCATTTCTACATTCCTGTGCAAGCTTTGAAACCAGCATCTTCAAAATTCTAGAACAAATGTGACACAAGTTTCTCTCCAACAGAGCAACACTCATTAATAATGACAGCTAGAAGAGGTGTGAAATTGAATCTATAAATCTTACTTTTTGCATCTGCTGATCAGATTTTGCCATCTCTGCAAAATAATCATCAGGCCGCCTTGTGGGGATTTTAAACTGATGTAATCGAGGTAATGCTTCCAGAACAGAGGCTTGGGCTTGATGATAACTGGGGAAATCAGAACCAACATTACTATTTCTAATCAGTGGCTAAATATTCCAAAAGATTCAGGATTTTTGACCTATTAAACCTACACTTCACTGAAATAAAAAATATCTAGTCTTAGCTGCCTTTTCATCACTGCTATGGAGGCACTCAAGAGGTAAGCTTTTAAATATGCATTGTCAAATAACTGCAGCTATACAAATAGTGTCAATATGCTAAAAAGTTGTTACGTGTGCAGTAGGAAGTAAAATAACATTATAGCAACATATAGCTTATACCTAGTGTGGTGAACCATTTAACACACATTATTAAGCTATATTACCTTTGTTTCTTATATGAGAATCTATTCATTGTGGATTAGTACCCCATGTAGACCTGTCTTAGCACTTAATGTGAACTTACACTGTACCACCTACTGTGCACGAGAATGAAACAAAGGCTGCATATAAGACTCACAGAATAATAGAAACGTTTGCCTCATATACTAAGACTTACAAGCTCATTTCTCTTTTAAAGTCATCTTCAGGGTCAACAGAATCCTTTTCAACTATGTTCTTAGAAGCTGCACCGGTGACATTTGTTTGCAGCGGAGAGGTAATATCAAGCCTTTCGACCCAGGACAGGTTTCTTTGGAATTCAGACAAGCATCGTTTCAATCCATCCTAGGGAGATCATATTAATTCTACATAACCTCAATGCTTAGATGCTTCTCCATATCAGTTAATATATATTATCCAAACTATCATTCAGAATGGTTGCAGATGATATTCATTTTAAAGCAAACAAGAAGATTTTGCACTAACACACCAATTTCTCTCAAAAAGCCAGATTCCAGTTACGTGCTCATCAGACAAAATGTGCAATATTTAAAAATTCTAGTCAATGAATGTCAGGTATTCTGGGTTTAAGATCTTCCTAACAAAGATCTACACAGAAAACTTAGTGCTTTGTTACACTGGCAGCATAAACCAAAGCTGCTCCACAAGTCTATCCTCATATTACATTCATATTACGGCAGAATACATTCGTAATATACCAAACTGAAAACACTGTACCTTTAGAAATGGAGAGTTTTACTTCCCAACATTTCTAGCTTTTTTTTTTTCAAAAACCAAGGAACTAAAGCTTTTAACCAATCAACGACACCTAATATAAAAGGTTGGACCCACTGACCTGTCAGATAAATAGACCAAAACTTTGAATGCTTGGTGTTGAATTTAGACTTCCAACTCAGTGTACTAAAAAGGCTGATGTTTAAAAATGTGAGGTAAACATTGAGTTGTTCAAAAACAACCAAAAAAGTTCAAACAACTGATATCACAGTACTTACCACATTATTAAAGGCTTTTGGTCGTCCCTCCAACACAACATTTAAGCCCGGTTTCAATGAACCTTTAGCAAATGCTTCCTGAAGCTACATTGAAAAAAAGGTAGTATTTATGTTAACACGTTAAAAATTAATATATACACATATAAAACTGATCCCACTGATAATAGAAGTGAGCATGTGACATCCAAGCACAGAAATGAGCACACAAGGGAAAATAATCATCTGGTCAGTGATTTCCAAGTTACAACATTTATCTTGATGCCACATGAGCACTTCTGGTCTAGATCAGATACTGCTATGGATTACCCACCTGTTCCAATTAGCTGGCCTGGCCCACTTATAGTCCCATTTATACCTCCTGGCTAATATTTTATCCCGGGATAGTTTTTAGGGGTGTTTTTTAATGTATTTTTAAATTTTTAAATTTTAAATCTAACTAACTATTATTGTACAGTAAACTATACGTTACCTCCTCCAGCCACACCTATATCTATTTTATATTTATATTATGTATATTTATTGTTTTTAATATGACTGTACACCGCCCCGAGTCCCTTCTGGGAGAGGGTGAGGTCTAGAAATCAAATAAAAGTTAAAAGTTAAAAGTTAAATTACACTGCAATTAACTCTTAAGTGTGGCACAGTAACTAATGCTGTCATTAATCCAGTTAATATGCAAACCTAAACTCACTATACTTTCAGGCACAGCCCCTTAACTTATTTGGGATAACAGACTGTTCTAATTATTACTAAGGTAATATAGCCTCATCAAATGACAACAATTAGCTGACCTTGTCTGGCCTCAGACCCTAAAAAAGGGTAAGATTACAGGGAGACAATCAAGAAATTCTATGGTTGCAGGTACATTCCTGCAGAAAGACAATGGCAAACCACTTCTATATCCATTCATGGTTGAATTTATGTAGTCATCATGGGTTAAGTTCCAATCAAGGATATCATTATCTTAATACAATACAGCAAGTCACGATAATACAAAAATGGAAACGTGCATAGTTACATCACAACACAATTACAGCCCTTATGCACAGTACTTGCCTACCAATGTCTAATTGTCAGTTATCTCCCTTACAAATGTCCCAAAGGTGCTTTTTCAGGAGGCTACTGGACTTTCTTGTTTTTTCTTTGAAGATGTTTTGCTTCTCATCCAAGAAGCTTCTTCAGCTCTGACTGGATAGTGGGGAATGGCAGGATTTATATTCCTTACAGACAGCTAGTCATCTGCATCCTTTTAGAGGGTCTTTGAAGCATTCTGACAGATAAACCTCCAAGTGCTTCAAAGACCCTCTAAAAGGATGCAAATGACCAAGCTGTCTGCTAGGAACATAAATCCTTCCATTCCCCACCATCCAGTCAGAGCTGAAGAAGCTTTTTGGATAAGAAGTGAAACATCTTCAAAGAAAAAACAAGAAAGTCCAGTTGCCGCCTGAAAATGGTTTTCTTTTGGAATGACCATGACTGGATGACTGAGAATCTCTATAGACTCTCCCTTACAGATATTTCTACCTTTATAATAATCATGCTTTGAATATTTGAAACACCTTATATAAATATTAAACAGCATTATTTTAGTTATTTAAATAAGTGCATGTTTCTGATTAATGCAACTAAAAGTAATCTAAAGCAGTTATAAATCTTAACATTACTGAAATTTTGTATAATTGTCCTAGACAATTTAAAACAGAATAACAGAGTTGGAAGGGACCTTGGAGATTTTCTAGTCCAACCCCCTGCTCAGGCAGGAAATCCTATATCATTTCAGGCAAATGGGTGTCTAATATCTTTTTAAAAACCTCCAAAGCACTGCTCCATACCACCCTATGCATTTATCAATTCATACAAGATCATTTAAAATTCAGCTTAAATATTACTTTCATTCCTATAGTTTAAACAGTACTAGGATATTGGGGCATATCTCATGTGCCAAACATACCTCTTGGTCTGCTACAACAGATTCTTCAGAATCAGAAGAGAATGACGATTCTTGCTCCATGGCTATGGGCGGCATGTTAGACTGCTTTTTGAGATGTTTGGATTTTGCCTCCAAGCTGTGTCAAAACCAAGAAAATATACTGCAAATGCAAAGCCATGGAACAAATTCAGAATTGGACTGCTAACTTCATCCTTCCCTCAGCAAAGCACATACAATGTCAATTGAGGTTTTCCCTATCCACACTTAAGTTCTACTAAATTAGGAGCTATTATGCATCAATGTTTAAAATACCTGTGTGCATGAAAAACAACATGAATGTCAATTTCCACTTAACCTGGAAAGTCTTTTTCAAATACAATTCTTTACTTGACCTGCTACCACATTTGACACCTGGACTATTTTAAAATAAGGATTCTACACTCTTTAACTATGATTGGGTTTTATCAACAGATCTCACATCTAATCTAAAACCTGATTTAATAGTTAAAATACGTTTTGAAAAGTACTAAACTAACTATCATGACTTGTGTGTGTGTGTGTGTGTGTGTAAATCCAATCCTCCATATAAGGAAATCCCCCTCCCCTTGAACAAGTTGCTTTATTTTAAATGCAAAGATATCCCATGTAACATTGGTATTTTGTAATTTCCATTTTTTTTGCTTTTAAAATAAACAAAATACAAAACACGATAAACTACAGCCTATCGAATGTCCAGGTAGCTCTCTCTCCAATTATTAATTTTGCATTAAACCGAATCTAAAATTCTTTCCAGACTTCTATTCTTTGGAATCCACTCCATAAACTAGCTGCTTAAGAAATTCGATGCGGTCCCCAATTTAGATTAGCGATGATCGATGCTTTTATGTCTGCGAGCTTTAGATGTTTCTTTTTAAATTTCTAAAGGCGTCCTACTCACTTTGATCAGCCGGTCCCCGGTTTAATTCAACTGAGCCCGAAAACCCCTTCAGCCATCCGCCTTCTCGTTCACCACGAGGAATTGCTTTTAAAAAAAGGACTTCCGCTTTCCGTGGCTGTTCCATCTATTTCCGGTTCCGCTCCGCCAAATTGTTAGCCTTGTCCTGGGGACGCTGTCACCATGGCAACCCCTTCTCTTCCCTCGCCCTTAGCTTTAGGGGCGCATCTTCTTCATACTCTTTTAGCGGGCGGGGCTGAAGCCATTCCTGCTGATGTCCCGAGGGAAAATTCTGGGCAGTTGGTAGCAATTTTTGAAAACGGATCGGCACGAGCGACGAACCGAAGGAGCGAGACCGCCGAGAGTAGCCGAAGAGCCCCGTCCCAGGGAGGCTATCCGTGAAGGGAAAGACCCCTCCGCCTAATAAATCCTCTCCCGTTTGTCTCTCCTCTTTCTAACGCAGCTTTCTGAATTCAGTCGCGATGTCAGTGATTGTGGCTCAGGCTCTCCACATCTTTGGGTTCCAGTCCCGAGTAGCAAATAATATTTGCTTTTTTGATGAGCAGATAATAGTCTACCCCACGGGAAATAGCTGTGTGAAATACCACATAGAACAGAAATGGCAGAAGTTCATCCCAGGTAAATTAGCTTTCCCCCCCCCCCTTTTCCCCCCTCAATCTTTTCGGATTCCGATACAAGAAGGGGAAACCCAAAAGTGCTTTTTCAAGAGGCAACTGGGCTTTCTGGTTTTTCTTTGGAGACGTTTTTTGCTTCTCATCCAAGAAGCTTCATCAGCTCTGAAGGGGAAAGTTGGCATCCTCTCTACACCCTTGAAACTGTTTCCTTTGACTTTAATACTCTTACAAAGAGATAGTGGTTCTTATATATTGTTCATTGTTTTCTCTTTTGACTTGCAGGATTTAAATACAGGTGGTTCTCACTGTACAACAGTTTGTGGCACTGAACAATGTGATTAGTGACTAGTTTTCACAGTTATGACCTTTGCAGCCTCCCCATGATCCTGTGATCAAAATTCAGATACTTGACAACTGGTTCATATTTATGACCATTGTTGTGTCCCAAGGTCATGTGATCATCTTTTGCAAACTTCTGACAAGCAAACTCGATGGGGAAAACAGATACATTTAGCAATTGGGTTACTAACTTATGAGCTGCAGTGATTCACTTAATAACTATAGGCAAGAAAGATCATAAAATGGGACAAAATTCACTTAAATCTCCCATTTAACAACAGCTGGGCTCAATTGTGGTCATAAGTCAAGGACCACAATAAGCTCATAAACTAATGAATTTGAAAACTTTAAAATTATGTATGGTGTTAAGTCCAATGTTAGTTGGTCTGAGAAAAAGGCATGAGTCTCCAACATCATAATTCAACACATTAACCATACTGGCTCTCATAAGTAGCATCTTGAGATAACGTTTTGGGGGGAAGAGAGCTATTTTACATTATTCATTCTTTCCAAATGTGAGAGACAACGTTTTCACTGTTCTGCTCTTTTATCATCAGTGCTGATAAAACAAAATACAGTCATCTCTTTGTCTTTTACAATATACTTTACAAGTTAAATAAAAATATAGGCAATATGAACTTCCAGTTTACTTTTTTAATGTTTATCAAGTTTTTGCTTTTCTTTAATGTACTCAGGATTGGATGCTTTTGCTTTTGTTTATCTCCTGTTTACTATCACAGATGAATAATTGTTCATTGGAAATAGTTACATTCTTAAATGTAAAAATAAACCTTAGATTTAAATTAGTATAGTTCAATACTGCAAAACTAGCCACAGTTGGGGTGTGTGTGTGTGTGTGTGTGAGGGAGAGAGAGAGAGAGAGAGATTATAGTAGTTTAAAACCTATATGAATTAGTCACATTTTCATGTAAATATGCCAAAAACGATAGGAGAAATTGTTTGAGGCCAAGCTAATTCAATTCACTTGAGTAATGTGAATTGCAAAGCACTAGAGTTAAATCTAAATAAGGCAGTGACTTTCATGATCACAGTTAAATATGAGCCAATGATGAGCAAGTAAATCAAGAATTCTGTCGACAATTTCTATCTCTATTATAATACAGAACTAGCATATAAGCATTTTATGGATTTCTCATAAATAACTTAATTGCATTATTACTTGGGGATATATTAAAGTGCTTATTAGAAAAACAGGTGATTTATGTGGATAACCATAATATTGTAATTTGGTGCCATTTTGTCCCTAATCAAAATGTAACTTTATGATATTAAGCTTACAGGAATTTTGTATTTTTGTGTGTGCACTATGTAGGCTCAGAAAAAAGCCAAGGGATGCTTGCACTAGCAATAAGTCCCAATCGACGCTATCTGGCCATTTCAGAGACACTTCAAGATAAACCAGCTATCACAATTTATGAACTGTCATCCGTCCCATGCAAGAAGCGGAAGATTCTGAATGTCTTTGATTTTACTGTGCAGGAATTTATCAGCCTGGCTTTTTCTCCTGATTCCAAATATCTAGTGGCACTGGCAGGACCTCCTGAATCACAGCTTGCCTATTGGATGTGGGAAAAACAAAGAACAATGGCAATTATTAGGGTTGATATTCAGAATAATCCTCTTTATCAAGTAAGTTGAAGATAAGTAATATCTTGGGAACAATTAAGTGTTAGTAATTATGTTGGCTCTCTGGATACAATATTGAAAAAATCTGTTACTGTACAGATAGCTTCAGTGTGCAATTTCAGTTATCTCTATTCTGTGTTTGACAAATGTAGAAATTTCAAATTTGTATAACAATCTAAACATGGTATTGTTTTTATTGTAAGGTCTTAATCCAAAAATTCTTGCCTGTGTTTTGGAGACATGGCTGTCAATTTAACTAGATTATCTTGAAGATATCTTCCAGCCTTTACATGATATAATTCTTTGACTAATAGCACTCACAATTAAAGTGAGATTTTTATTTGAGTTTATGGAACCAGAATTATGTAACTATAAATGAGGGTACGATAAATATCATACTGCTTATCCTAAATTTCCCATATACCAATCTATTAGTTACTATAGTTTTTTTCCATTCTGTGATGATAATGTTGTCAAATCTTTATAGCCTAAAATTCTTATGTTCACATCTTTTTGTCATTATTTTTTGCATTAGTTTTTTAAATCTTCCACAAGATGCTATTGGACTCGGGGAAAAAAGCTTATTTTTATTATCGTTGTTGTAATATTTCATTAAAAGCCATTATTTTTATTAACATAATTAATAAAAATATTTTAATGCATTCATTATACTTAAGTTGTGGGTAATCAGTTTTCTTCATTTTTGAATAGTTGAACAACTCTGTCCTATAACTTGAGAGTAGTGCAAAATGTTAATGATGTAGCACTGGATTAAGTAATATGTAGAATGACCGCTACAATTTTGCTTTTAGCTAAATGGGGACCTTTTAAATATCTTTACACAAAAAGCTGCCAGGAATCAATTTGGATTTGGTGCCATACAAACCTAAGAAATATAGTATATATGGTGTAGAGAGTAGGAAAAATGACCTTGACAGAAATATACAGGAATTGGTACTAAGGGAGCATCTGAAGGAAGAAATAGCAGACTGTAGATGGCTTTGTAAAATGGAGTCAACAACACTGGCAGAATGAAGAGCTGATGAATAGATTGGCTCTTCAATAATTTATTTTAAGAGAAGGTATTACAAAATTGTTTATACTTGTGATGGAGATGATGTCACATGAATACTTTTTCTTTGCTAGATTTTTAATTTTCTTTTTCTCTTTCTCTCTTCTGCACTTCTACTCTTTTTACTTTTCTACCTTTTTCAGTTTATATATTTAATTGTTATAAATAAATTAATGTTAATGACATTACTATTTAAAAAAAGAACAATTATACCAAGGCAAAGGTGGGTTGAAAAAGTTTTAGGTTCAGAGCCATGAGTTAACATCCAGAAGTGGTTCAGGTAGATACCAGTACTTTCACAATTCAGTGGAGTATAAGAAGGAGGAAGAGGCATGGAATAATTACATTGCACGATTCTGTTAACATAGTCAATCCCAATAAAAATAAGTTTAGCCTTCCTGTGGATTTCTTGGTCTGGACTGAAAAGTAAGGTTAACATGTGCATATATACGCACTAAATATAATAGAATTGTGTTGCCCTTGATTTTAATGAATTAAATTAATTAGTTGAATTGCACATACGTTAATAATCATCAAATGATCGGATATGTGTGTTTCTTTTCAGGTGAGCTTCAATCCTCAGGATAATACTCAAGTCTGTGTCATAGGAAATGGTATTTTCAAGCTATACAAATACACAGAAGGAACCTTAAAGCAGACCAATTTCTTACGGGGAGAACCCCAAAACTACTTGTCCCATGCCTGGCTGTCTGAAGATAAAGTGATTGTGGGTTCTGATGCAGGCAAACTCTTTTTATTTGATTCGGGTGATTTACGGTGGGAGACAAGTATTGAGCGGAAAGAACCAACCACTGACACATTGCATGAAGAACCAGCTGCAGAATCAGAAAGGTGAGATTTCTGCAAATTGTTTAATCAAAGATTAAAAAAAACCCCATGATTCAACAATTGGATCTCCGGTTTCTGATAAAGCTATATTATGATTATTATTGTATGACGACCTTGATCTGGTTACTATCTTTGAGTATTTTAAAGATATCGTTAAATGTTTGCTTAAGAAACATTCTTGGTTTGGAAGGTAAGTATCTACCTTAAATGTACTAAATTCCAATCTTGAATTTGTAAAATGTGTTTATTCAGAAAATAAGCCATACTTTAAATCCTGGATGTAAAACGTATACAGCACAGCAACTTTAATATCACATTTTGGGTGGACAACTATCTTAAAATAAAGGAGCACAATATTTTTTTTTACACATTGCACAACAAATATTTGAAATTTTTAACAATTGCTCTCTTTGTCTCATTTACTTTTCAAGCCTCATTGATTTTCCTGTTACTAATTCCCCTGAGTTCTCTACTGAGGCAGTTTCTGAAACTGAAGGGCAGCAGCAAGCCACTCTGCCCCGAGTCACTGCTATTGCTGCATATTCCAAGGGATTTGCTTGCTCTGCTGGTCCGGGTATTGTTTTACTTTTTGAAAAGTCTGATGAGAAGGATGGTTACCGAGAAAGTCGAGAGATTCGGGTGCGTAAAAGTTATGAAGGGTATAATCCTTCATTTTGCTACTGTGAAACATTATTTCCCAGACCAGACTAGTAAAACTGATGTTTGGAAAGAGAAGACAGAAAGGATTTATGCCAAGCCAAACAAAAGGCATACTATAGTTTTTGATAGTGACAAAGTGGTTAGGTAATCCTCCCATTTAGTTCTGGTCCATCATATATGGTTTGTCATAGGACTACCCTCAAGAGAAAACTATTCTGCTTATTTGTAGCACAAATGAATCGCGCACTGTGATGATTAGTCATCCCATAGGGATCAATATTCAAGTTTTAAATATGGTGGTGCATTAGTTAGAATACAGTACTGCAGGAAAACTTCGCCTACAGCCTGGAGTTAAATCCTCGAGGGGGTTCAGAGTTGACTCAGGCTTCCATCCTTCTGAGGTTAGTAAAATGAGGACCCAGATTGTTGGAAGCAATATGCTGACACAGTAAACTGCTCAGAGAATGCTGAAAAGCACTGTGGGGCAGTATATAAGTCTAAGTGCTATTGATATTTAAGATGTGTTTTTAATTGCTATTTTTCTGCAGAATTGCTGTAGGCATATATTTACAAATACAAATACAATAGCAGAGTTGGAAGGGACCTTGGAGGTCTTCTAGTCCAACCCCCTGCCTAGGCAGGAGACCCTATACCATTTCAGACAAATGGCTATCCAACATCTTCTTAAAGACTTCCAGTGTTGGGCCATTCACAACTTCTGGAGGCAACCTCCACTGATCGATTGTTCTAACTGTCAGGAAATTTCTCCTCAGTTCTAAGTTGCTTCTCTCCTTGATAAGTTTCCACCCATTGCTTCTTCTTCTACCCTCAGGTGCCTTGGAGAATAGTTTGACTCCCTCTTCTTTGTGGCAACCCCTGAGATATTGGAACACTGTTATCATGTCTCCCCTAGTCCTTCTTTTCACTAAACTAGACATACCCAGTTCCTGCAACTGTTCTTCATATGTTTTAGTCTCCAGTCCCCTAATCCTCTTTGTTGCTCTTCTCTGCACTCTTTCTAGAGTCTCCACATCTGTTCTACATCATGGTGACCAAAACTGAATGCAATATTCCAAGTTGGCCTTACCAAAGCATTACAAAGTGGTATTAACACTTCACGTGATCTTGATTCTATCCCTCTGTTTATGTAGCCTAGAACTGTGTTGGCTCTTTTGGCAGCTGCTGCACACTGCTGGCTCATATTTAAATGGTTGTCCACTAGGACTCAAAGATCCCTCTCACAGTTGTTACTATTGAGCAAGGTACCACCTATACTGTACCTGTGCATTTTGTTTTTGTTACCTAAATGTAGAACCTTACTCTTCACCATTGAATTTCATTTTATTAGATAGTGCCCAATGTTCAAGTTTGTCAAGATCCTTCTGCATCTTAAGCCTATCTTCTGGAGTGTTAGCTATTCCTGCCAGCTTGGTGTCATCTGCAAATTTGATGAGTTCCCCATTTATTCCCTCATCCAAATCATTGATGAAGATATTGAAGAGTACTGGTCCTAAAACAGAGCCTTGGGGTACTCCACTGCATACTTCCCTCCATGTAGATGCAGTTCCTTTGAGGACTCCACATTGAGTGAGGTTGATCAGCCAGTTACGAATCCATCTGGTGGTGATGCTGTCTAATCCACATTCTTCTACTTTATCTAGTCATAGGTTATGGTCTACCTTATCAAATGCCTTACTGAAGTCAAAGTAAACTATATTGACGGCATTCCTCTGGTCCACTAATTTTGTCACTTTTTCAAAGAATGCAATAAGATTAGTCTGGCATGATCTGTTTTTGACAAACCCATGTTGGCTTTTGGCTATTATTTTGTTTACTTCTAGGTGTTCGCTTATCTTTTCCAGGATCTTTCCTGGTATTGAGGTCAGGCTGATAGGTCTGTAGTTTCCTGGATCTATTTTTTTTTTTTTTTTTTGAAGATGGGAACCACATCAGCTCTTTTCCAGTCTTCTGGCAGTTCCCCGGTGCTCCAGGATCTCTGAAAAATATAGTTCAGTGGTTCCGAGATCTCGTCTGCCAGTTTCTTCAGAACCTTGGGGTATAATCCATCCAGTCCTGGTGATTTGAACTCATCTAGGGTAGATAGGTGCTCACTTACCATTTTCTTCCCTATTTCATTTTGTATTCCTAATCTGATTTTTGTGGTACTTTTTTTGATAGGTTGGACTGTTTTATCCCTTTGTGTAAAGACAGATGCAAAACATGAGTTAAATAGTTCGGCTTTCTCCCTGTTGCTTGTCACCTTCTTGCCACTTTCTCCCAGCAATGGACCAATTGTTTCCTTAACTTTTTTCTTGTTTTTAACATGTTGGAAGAAGCTTCTTTTGTTGTTTTTTACTTTTGTGGCAAGCCTTTCTTCATTGTGAGCCTTAGCTTTCCTCACTTCATCTTTACAGGCTAGGGCTATTTACTGATATTCTGCCTTAGTTATGTCCTCCTCTTTCCACTTTTTATACTTATCTTTTTTGTCTTTTAATTTGTCAGAGAGTTCTTTATGCAGCCATCCTGCTTTCTTTTAAGGAAACAAAGTGTAATGTGGTTACTTTATTTTATAGATTCCTCAAGATCCATGCAGCAGTGATCCAAACCAATCAGATAAACAAGAGGTTGTGTGTATTGCCTTCAGCCCTGCAGAAGAGACACTTCTCATCAGCACAAATAAAAATCAGGTGTATTATCTTTCCATGTCATCAGCTGAGTTAACTAAAGTAAGTTATTTCACAGCCCCCCTCTGAGGGAGATGGGAGGTTTAGAAATATAAATAAATAATTAGTTCACACCAAACAATGAAAAGTACTACTACACAGGTAACATTTAAAAATGTATTTCTGCAAATGTAGAATACACTCTTAATAAGTGTGCATCAGACACATCCTCATGGTTGAGTTAAATATTATTCACTACACTTTCAGTGAGAGAAAATTTGCTGCTCCCACTAAAGATCCCTATCGTGTTACAAGTATTGTACCAACAAATATAATTACAGCGTTCTGGGCACATTAAGAAAGCCGCCACAGATTCCCCTTCCATCCCATTAAGTATTACCAGTTTGCAGAAAAACATCCAGAGGTGCCCCACCAAGATTTCATCCTGGACCTGGTAACTAAATCCAGATAGGTTTATAGAGATTGCTATAATCTCTTTGTTTTCTTCTTTTTGATGATAATTAAAAGCTAAGGTCATTGCACATTTTGTTCTGATAGATCTAGTGTATATTTAATCCCATTGAGAATGTTTGGTAGAGTTAGTATTAGACTATCATATAGGTATTTGTTCGATAATACATATGATGTTTCATAAGGGAGAGACGGCTCATTTTGAATACCTGAACTTCCCAATACACTCTTCTGCTGTTACTGGCTTGGATACCTGCATTCGCAAACCACTTGTTGCTACATGTTCGCTTGACAAATCTGTCCGTATCTGGAATTATGAAACAAAGTAAGGAGGCCTGCTTTCTTGATTACTGCATGTGTCTTTTGACTAAGTGAGCAATATAATAGAATAAATGAAAATTGCATCTACTTGCTAGGATTGGACAGCCATTTTTTAAGAATAGAATAGAATTCTATACTGGTGAAGTGTGATTGGATACATAAGGAATTTTGGATTGGATACATAAGCTCTGAGTGTACAATAAAACAATGAAGTAAAAGGTCATAAGTTATAGTTTCAATCATTAATCATAAGATAGAAATAACAAGTGTTAAATCATAAGATACCAATAGGAGAAGATAGTAGGAAAGATTAGAAGACGAGAAAAGAGAAGAGGAAAAAGATGAGAAAGATTTGGAATACTACAAGTAGTCCTCAACTTATGACCACAATTGAGCCCCAAAATTATGTTGCTGAGACATTTGTTAAGTGAGTTTTGCCTCATTTTATGACCATTTTGCCACAGTTGTTAAGTAAATCACTGCAGTTGTTCAGTTAGTAACATGGTTGTGAATCTGGCTTCCCCATTGACTTTGCTGTAAGGTTGCAAAAGGTGATCCCACACCGCAACCATCATGAGTCAGCATCGGCATTCTGATCACATGACCATGGGAATGTTCAATGGTCATGTGAAAACATGGTCAAAGTCACTTTTTAGTGCCGTTGTAGTTTTGAACAGTCACTAAATCAACTGTTGTAAATCAAGGACTACCTATATAGGCTCTCCTGCTTGAGCAGGGGGGTTGAACTAGAGGACCTCCAAAGTCCCTTCCAGCCCTATGATTCTATAGTTCTGAAAACAAGTTCCCATTACAATAATGTAGTTGCAGTAGAAATGGGTCACTGGCACTATGATGGTAGTTTAGGAAAGGATTATTATCTGTATAATGGTTTTAAATCCGGGCAAAAATCCATGTAGTATTTTGAGCTGTCCAAATTAGAAAAAAATGCAAATATTTTTTAGATAAATTTGGTGAAATGTTCATGCTGTTTCTCATTAGGTCAGAGAATGCAAATAGAATGTTATTAAAATATTCAAAACTATTATGTAAAATATTGGGTTAGCTTGATTCCTAATTTTTTGCTCATGGAAAGAAGTTGTTCAAATAGCTGATCATTCCCACTTAATGTTTTATAATATCTATGTTGTATTGCATATTATCATTAAAATGTTCTTAAGTCTTCTGACACAGCATAAGATAACAAAGGGGCCCGTTAAAATTTCATATCCAAGACATGAAGGAGGGAGGGGTTGCAGCTCCGCCTGGGGACAGGAGGGAGGGAACAATAACGGAAAGACTCAGGTCACAAAAATAAATATATCTGGAATATCATTTTAATTGTTGATATATTAGAAAGTGGCAAAAGAGATGATTGAACACATGGTTGATACAATGAATAATAAGATGCTGTTTCTGCTTATCTTTTATCTTTTGGTTTTTTCTTTCTGTAAAAAGTTGTGAGAATTGGAGAGATTCCTACCTCTAGCACGATGGAGCTGCCCCCAAAAAAATTTTTTTTGTATATCCACCTACCCTTTTCCCCAAAATTTTTTAAAAACCAATAAAATTCTTTCAGAAAAAAAAATTCATACCCTAGATTACAACACACAGAGTGAAAGAATTCCTTGTTTGTACAAAGTCATCATCTGACACATATTACTATTCTCTGTTCCTTTTTTTTTGTTTTGAATGTAATTCTTCTCTTGGAAGTTAGAGAATGCTAGACTGCTAAAAACTGATTGTGTCCAATTCATTATCCCAAACGTGCTTTTTCAGGAGGCAATTGGACTTATTTGTTTTTGCCTTGAAGACGTTTTGCTTCTCATCCAAGAAGCCTCATCAGCTCTGACAGGATAGTGAGGAATGGAAGAATATTCCTTGCATTCCTCACTATCCTGTCAGAGCTGAAGAAGAAGCGAAACATCTTCAAAGAAAAAACAAGAAAATCCAATTGCCTCCTGAAAAAGCACCTTTGGGACAACCATGATCTGGATGACTGAGAATCTCTACAGACGTCCCCTTCATTACAAAATGAGCATAAATAAATCTTACATAACTTTTATGATTACAGTCAGAAGCTGCCACATATCTAAATAAGTAGCCTTCTTAAAACCCTTCTCTTACCAAGTGAACTCCTCAAATAAATATGAAATTAAGTATACATCTCCTGCTTTAAATTGTAATATATCTTCAGAAGCCATAACAGAATGGAGGATAAGGCAACAATGCCTACCCTAAGCCTATCAATGTATGGTAACTTAACAATTAGATGGAATCTAATGAAAATTATACCACTTTGGTCAGACATAGTAGTGGCAGTTCTAAATGTGCCAATTAATTAAAATATAAATGTAAAAGCAAATATAAATAGAAAAAAACTGAGCTGGTTTCAGGAATAGAGCTTTAACCTTTCTCTAAACAACGGGTTTTCCAGCTGCATGAAATCTTCAGATGTACTGAATTGCTTCTTTTATGGTGATATTATTTTTGCTACCTTGTTTACGTGTACTGAATTGGATAGTTTAGCCTTTGACCCTGTGGCCCTTCTCTTTGGTTTCCCAGTATTTCATCATAAAGTATGGCCAAGAATAGTACCAGCTGTAGGGTTTTTTATTAACTGTGTTGTACATTAATTGCCATGGCTGATCCTGCTACAGCACACTCGACTTATATAAAGAGTACCAAGAAGAGGCATATGCACTTGCTTTTCACCCTGGTGGTCTGTGTGTTTTGGTTGGTTTTGCTGACAAACTTCGACTGATGAATTTACTTATTGATGACATCCGGACTTTTAAGGACTTCACTGTACGAGGATGCCGAGAGGTAAGCATTTAGGGAAAGGTACTGATATAAAAACTTGTGTGGAAAATATGCAAAAGCACAATCACAGAGAAAAGTTTATAAGCAGATTGAAATGAGGCCAACTGGTTAGACAGCAATGTGTACTGTGTAGTTTGTGTTTGTAAGCTACGTTGCCGCATTCAGGGAATATACCTTTCTAAAAAGACAAAACATTCAAGGAAAATAGTTAAAATATCTTTGATGTCCAATTTCCTGTTATTATGATTTTAGTTCTAGTCTGCTAGATAAGTCTACTTTGTAATTAGTCAGGCTGGAGTAGGTGCTGGCTCATGTGACAATTTGGGCAGGCAATATTAAGAATCATTTTATGCTTGTTTCTTTGTATCCCTTTATTATTATTTTTACAAATAACATAAGGTGGCAAACATGTCCAACATTACTTCCTCCTCCTATTTTCCCCAAAACAATACCCCTGTAAGGTGGGTTGGTCTGAGAGAAAGTGACTGGCCCTAAGTCATTCAGCTGGCTTTCATGGGACTTAAACCCATGGTCTCCCACTTTCTAGCCTGGTTCCTTAACCACTACACCAAACTGCTTCTCATCGTACTTAAATTATTATGAAGGAAGACATGTGGAAAATGTTTTAGTGACAAAAGAATGTTACTCCTGGAAGGGTAATTCAGATAACTCAGAGCACACAAAGTATTGGTTTATTACACACACTATCCTTAAACATGCTTTTCTTTATACATTGTTTGCTGAGTAGACCATAGTAACTGGATTCACCCATCATTCAGTGATATAACAGTGGTTTACAAGCCACAATACATGGGTTCACTCAATATGTTAACCCAATGCAAACAATTTACAGTATGGATCAATATGAAATGTAAACCCAGTTAATATCTTCTGACAAAATGGAAGGCTTTAGATAACTTTCTTTTATTTGAAAGGCACTCAGAATCCTAACCAGATCCTTAGTAAGCAAGTAAGCATTGATTTGATTAGGGTTTGTCATGGTATAGCTAATTAATGATAATGTATATTAAGTATGGAGGCAAGCCTTGCAGCTGTGGGTAACCCTTCTACTAATTTGAATAGGGTCTGAACTGTTTTGAAAGCATTTGTGGGATGTTAAAGTATATTGAATATTTAATGTGCCAAAAGATTAGTGTATAGATCATTTCTTTGACAGGTTTTATAAGAACTCTGAATACATATTTGGATGTTCCTAGACACAATTTAGCTTTTTGAACAAAAATGCTTGTTGGGGGACACTGAAAGAATAGTTCTATCTGTCAATCAAAAGGGTACAGGATTACTAGATGATGCTTCCTACATAATTTCCAAATTATGTAGATATTACTGATTCTCATAGTCTTCTGCTTCTTTCTTCAGTGCACCTTCAGTACAGGTGGTCATCTGTTTGCAGCAGTTAATGGAAATGTGATTCACATTTACTCTACCATAAGTTTTGACAATGTCATAAATCTGAAAGGACACAATGGTAAGGTAAGTGATTAGAGCTATAAGGTAGGTAAAATGCAAGTAAAATGTACACACAAAGAGGGAGCCTATCTCTAAGTGGGAATTGAAGAATATGAACTTCCATAAATCTTTTCTCTTTATAATCAGGGAAAAGGGAAAGAGACTCTTCCAGTTGATCAATAGCAGCTAATGTATTTCCTTTAAACTATTTGGGCAGGCTCCTTCCACTGGAACGTGCAAATTTCTCTCTGAGCTCCTCCTGGGCTTGATCCTTCAGTTCCTCTTCTGTTTCAGACAAGAAGCCTGCAGGAGGAGGAAAGCACTAATACTGTATATGTTAGATCTGGGCAACGAGAGACAGACTGCGGACACGAAGTGACTTAACAGCTCTTTATTAGTAGTAGTAGTGATCCAGCTTGTTTGGTAGTCGGAGGGTTCCCCTTTTATAGGGATTGGGCACGCCCCTCGACCAATCAGAGGGATACCTGTTTCCCGCTGTAGGAGCGGACCAGAGGGAAGACTTATCCCGATATATGTTAATATCTAACACCCCTCCCCTCCTAGATGGGACGTTGCGGTAGGTGACATAATCTTTTAGGTAGGTGGGTGTTTGTCTTGCTCGGGAGGAACGTCGTAGTTCGGGTTGGCTTGAAGTGGTTGCAGGACTGGGTGCGGGTTGGTTCGAAGTAGTTGCAGGATCGGGTGCTTTTTCTATTTCCCGTTCTGGAGGTCTTGTGCCTTCGTTGCTCGGGCATTCAGGAGTTTGTTCGGCTGCGCTGTCTGGGGTTTGCTCTGATACGTGCGTGTAGTCTTGTTCCACGCTTGGCTCACCGGCGTCGTTGTTTCCTATGCTGGGGTTTTCTTGTGGCTGACTTTCCGTAGACAGGAAACTTTCGTCTTCATTTCTAAGGTTGGAGTGTGCTAGGCGACCCCGCAGTTGATCGATGTGCCTTTTCCAATTCCGCCCATCTTCTAGCTCTACCAAATATGATCGTGGACCTGTGATGCCTATGACCTTTGCCGGCATCCATAATGTCCCCCCCGTGTAGTTGTGAGCGTATACTGAATCCCCTACTCTGAAAGACCGGATCTTACTTGTTGAGTCTGGGGGAGCCGTGGCAGAGTAATTCGGGTGGAGCCGGTCTAGGTGAGACCGTAGGCGACGGCCCATGAGTAGTTCAGCGGGGCTCCTACCCGTTGTTGCGCTCGGGGTAATGTGTTGAATGAGGAGGTAATGGTCAATGCGTGTTTGCCAATCACCTGGACCCATCCTGGCGAGGGCCTCTTTTGCGAATCGCACCATTCTCTCTGCCTGTCCGTTTGATGCTGGATGGAATGGCGCGATGAGGGCATGCCGGATTCCCAACCCTGCTAAAAATGTTTCAAAGTGCATGGCCGTGAATTGGGGGCCGTTATCGGATACGAGGAGATCAGGCAGGCCATGGGTGGCGAAGAGTCGCCGTAGAACCTTTATGACTGCCTCTGCCGTGGTTGAAGTCATTAGGACTACATCTAGCCATTTTGAGTATGCATCCACAACTATAAGGAAAGTCTGACCTTGGACTGGCCCTGCGAAGTCGATGTGTATTCGCGACCAGGGTGCTTTGGGTTTCTCCCATTCTGTGGCGGGCGCTTCCGGGGGTGCTGATCTCGATTCCTGGCATGGGTCACAAGTGGCCACCCACTCCTCTATTTCTTTGTCCATGTTTGGCCACCACACGTAACTTCTTGCTAACGCCTTCATTCTAACAATCCCCGGATGACCCATATGTAAAGCATCTAATACATTTTTACGTAAAGCATACGGAATAACAACTCGATCCCCCCACAACAAACATCCTTGTAGCACTGAGAGCTCGTCTCGTTTCGACCAAAACATTTTGAATTCCGGGCCCACATTTCCCTTTGGCCACCCCCTCCAAACCCAAGTTTGAACTTGCTTTATTACATTGTCTTTAGAGGAGAACCTTGCAACATCGTAGGAAGAAACCGGTCCCGAATCCAAACAGTCAATGAGCAATACCGGTACTTCTGGAGTGGGGTCTGGCAGAATGTCAGGTAATGGGCAACGGCTGAGTGCGTCTGCGTGTCCAAGAGTGGAGCCCGGTCGATGTATCAATTTGTATGAATACGCAGCCAGGAAAACAGTCCACCTGGTCATGCGAGGAGAAAGGGAGACCGGAGTGGGGCGGTTTCCCGCCAAAAGTCCCAACAGCGGTTTGTGATCTGTGATCAGTTCAAAATCGCGGCCGTAGAGGTATTCGTGGAAGCGCTTTACTCCCGCGACGGCAGCCAGCGCTTCCCTGTCCATTTGGCTGTAATTTCTTTCAGCCGATGAAAGAGTTCTGGAGTAGAAGGCGATGGGTGCTTCTTTTCCGTCGGGCATCCTGTGGCTGAGGACTGCTCCAACTCCGAAAGGTGATGCGTCGCAGGTCAATACCAGCGGTAGGGTCTGGCTGTATTGAACAAGCAATGAGTCAGTGGTGAGCAGGCGCTTTACCCCGGCGAAAGCTGCAGCTTCGGATCGTCCCCATTTCCATGGTGCGTTCCTCTGGAGTAGACGGTGTAGTGGCTCAGCAACGGTCGCCTTCTGTCTCAGAAAAACGCTGTAGAAGTTAAGTAATCTGAGGAAGGCCTGCAACTCGGTCTGATTTCGTGGTGTGGGGGCGTCCTGGATCGCCTTAATTTTCTTTGAAGTGGGGTGTATTCCCTGACCATCGATCCTATAACCCAGGAATTCTACGCTAGGCACGTTAATTTGGCATTTTTCTTTTTTAAGGCGGAGACCCTTTTCTCTGATTCTGGCCAAAACAGATCTGACTCTTTTGTTTAATTGCTCCTCATTTGCAGCGGACACCAAGATGTCGTCAAAATAGGGGACGACTCCTGGTATCCCTTGCAAAAGTCGTTCCATGACGCTCTGGAACAATCCTGGGGCAATACTCACACCGAATTGTAGCCGGTTGCATTTGAATGCTCCTCTATGCGTCACTATAGTTTGGGCCTCCGCTGTGGCGCTATCAACTGGCAGTTGCTGGTAAGCTTGTGCCATGTCTAACTTTGCAAATACCTTTCCTGGCCCCAACGAGTGCAATAAGTGTTGTACTACAGGCACAGGATATGCGCTCTGTTGTAGCGCGACATTAATTGTGCATTTATAGTCCGCGCAGATGCGGACTGATCCGTCTGGTTTGACTGGGGTCACGATGGGCGTTTCCCAGCGCGCGTGATCTACCGGCTCAAGGATTCCTTGCTCCACTAACTTATCTATCTCTTTGTCTATTTTAGGGCGGAGTGCAAAAGGCACTCGTCTCGGTTTAAGTCGGATTGGCGCCACTTTAGGGTCTAAATTGAATGATATTGGTTTACCCACATACTTACCAAGACCGGGGGTGAACACATCCTCGAATTCCTTAAAAATCTGTTCAGCGCTGCTGTTTCTTACGGCGTTGATTCCGGTGACTTCTAACCCCAGGGCTTCAAACCAATCAAGCCCCAGAAGGTTCTGCAATGGCGCGCTGGCGATGGTCACAGGCAGCTGGGCTTTGATGTCCTTGAAACGGATGTGGAATGTGCCTTGGCCCACGATGGGGACTTGGTTCCCCTGGTAGTCTCGTAGCAGGACGTCTGGAGCGTGTAGTTGGCTCTTTCTGAGGCTAGGGATAGCCTGTTTCATGGATGCCCATGAAATGATCGTCAGGGTCGATCCTGTGTCGACTTCTAGCTCGCAGGGTGAGCCCTCCAAGAGGACTGTGACTCTCAGCCTTTTGGGCCGCTTAGGGCGGACTTGATGTATTGTGGTGAGATACGTTCGCAACTCCTCTCTCTGGGTCAACTCTATCTCATCGTCTACATCCTGAAAATACTCTCGTTGAGCGTCTTGATAGAACGCTCGTTCAGCTCTTTGTGTGTATTCTCTCTGGGGATACGCTCGCTCAACTCCTTGTGAGTAATCTCTCTGGGGATACGCTCGTTCAGCTCTTTGGAAATGTTCTCTCTGGGTAAACACTTGTGGATTTCTCTCTGGGCGCCCTTTTTGATTTCGCCAAGCCCCTGGGTTGGGCTTCTGTTGGCGGTACATGGGTGGCTGCCGTGAGGCAGGGACTCCGCTCCGGCACACTCGTGCGATGTGCCCAAGTTTGTTGCAATGCGAACAAACAACGTTCCTGAACCTACAAGTAGACCTGGGGTGATTCCCTCCGCAACTTGCGCAGGGCGGCAAACGGGGTCCGGGTCTCCCCCCAGGCCTCAAGTGACTGCTCTGCATCAGGTGACTGTCCTCGAACTCGGGATTCTCGTAGTCAGGGCTTGCGTCCTCGTAGTGCACTCTGGTTTGCCTTGGTGCTGGCTGGTTTATGTTGGCCCCTCGTTGTATGGTTACTGATGATTTCTCCGCTGATTCTGACGCTCTTGCTTCGTTTAACGCTGTCTGTAGGGTTAAATTCGGGTTTGCCAACAGCTTCTTTTGCAGCGAAATGTCTCTTAACCCACAGATGAGTTGCTCTAAGATGTGTTCTTCCAGATCCCTGTATTCGCAGTGAGCTGCTGCTTTTCGTAGGGCTGCAACATATTGATTAATGGATTCTCCCGCCTTCTGAGTCCTCATGTTGAATTCTTTGCGGCAGACATGGCGGGAAGGTTTTGGCGCGTAGTGAGTTTGCAGAGTCTGTTGCAACGTTGTCCACGATACTGCTTGTATTGGAGTAGGCGCGGTGAGGTCTCTGGCCGTGTTGAAGACTTCTTTTCCGCAGTAGCCGAGGAAGATGTTTTTCTTCCTCGCATCGGTGATCCCCGTGTATTCGTTCGCTTCGAGGAAACACTCGAAACGAATCATGAAGGCTTCCCATTCGTCGTTCGCTGGGTCGAAAGGAGCGGGGGGAGCATGCATCGCCATCTTCTCTGTTTGAATTTGCCGCGCTGCGGTGATCTGAGATGGCTGTCGGAATTGCTGCCGAATTCCTGGGCTGGATCAAATCCGGAGATTCTGGAGGTAGCGTTCTTCGTCCTATCTGTCTCTCGATCCCATCCTCGTCGCCAATGTTAGATCTGGGCAACGAGAGACAGACTGCGGACACGAAGTGACTTAACAGCTCTTTATTAGTAGTAGTAGTGATCCAGCTTGTTTGGTAGTCGGAGGGTTCCCCTTTTATAGGGATTGGGCACGCCCCTCGACCAATCAGAGGGATACCTGTTTCCCGCTGTAGGAGCGGACCAGAGGGAAGACTTATCCCGATATATGTTAATATCTAACAGTATACAGGATAAATTTAGATATGAACATTGAGAAAAACATTATCAGGCCAAGCCAAATAACTTAATTAGAAATGCATGTAACTGTCAAATTAAACATGGATCATGTAGATTTCACTGAGAAGCAGTACTTTGTCATCATAAATAATAATTTATAGAATAATTGTGAAGCCTACAGCTCCCTAACTCTGGATGCGGATTACAGCAGATCCGAAGGCACAATGTGGCCTTCAAACATTTTCAGTGTAACCTCTCAGAGCCCTCAAAACGTGATGGCATATTGTAACGTTCAGTGTGACAAAAGGGGAAACAATTGAATGCATGACTGAAAAGTAATATTAGTTGCTTAATTGTAAATATATTTACACAGAAATCCAATTAATCAAGGTTTTTGTTTCCTATAGTGCTTTTTGTAGTACAGCCCTTGGCTTTTCACATAAAGGCAGACCGCCTTTTTCCTGATCTGCTATATTCCCATCAGGCTTTCTCATAAATAAGCTGTGAGGACAGGGGTTAAAAACTATGATTCCAGTCTAAAACCAGAACGAACAGAGGCATAAATAAATGGGAAGAATATAAAGCAGAACACTGCTTAAGAATAATGGCCTGAATATTGTACATTCTCATCCTTTTATCTTTCCCTTCCCCCATGCCATCTTCAGGTACGGTCAGTTGTGTGGAGCATGGATGATTATAAACTGGTATCCTGCGGCACAGATGGAGCAGTATATGAATGGAATCTCCAGAATGGCAAAAGAGAATCAGAGTGCATACTCAAGTCTTGCAGCTATAGTGGAGTAGCAATATCACCTGATGCAAAAGTCATCTTCGCTGTTGGTTCTGATCATTCTATCAAGGAGATTTGTGATTCTTCGGTGAGCCATTGCATACATACAGTACATAGTGGGGAATAGTGAAATTGCATCTCTTGAAGTTCGGGTCATGCTCTAAAATAACCTCGTATACTTAATTTTCTGTAGTTGAGACTATCCAGCGGTGCTAGTTTTCATGATTTTCTCTGTGGCAATCCAGTTATTAAATCACTTTTGGTACCCTAGATTCTTCCTCCTAAAGATCACTACTGGAGGTAGTGCAGTCTATTCACACAGATCGGGGGGGGGGGGAAGCAGGTACGAGGCTTTCACTGTGGTAGATATGGTTGGTATAAAGTGAATCCTGTTCTGAATAAATCTTCATGAATTACTACACATAGAAACACCTACAAATTACAATTACCAAAAGTTGTATTGCTGAGAAGGAATGCTATGTATGTTTCAGATACTGAGAGAAGTTCCCTCTTTTGACGTTACCTACACTTGCATTGTGATTGCTCATAATGGGCGGATGGTATTCACTGGAACGTCTGCTGGGACCATTCGGTCCATGAAATACCCATTACCTCTGCACAAGGAATTCAATGAGTATCAAGCTCATGCTGGTCCAGTCACCAAGGTAAAGTCTCTGTATTACTTTGACTGCATGAGCTTTCCTGAGATCCCCCCCCCCCCTTTAGCAACAGAAGGTAGTTTTCATATGGTTGGGGCTATACTTAAATATGTTTGCCTTTTTAGGAATTCCAACAGCTTGTTTTGCATTGGGTTTTCTTCTGCACTGGGATTTTTAAGGCGAGTTCAAAAAGTTCTTAAATCTCCTTAGAAAAATCAAAAGAAAATCAGCTGGGGTGCTCTAGGAGCTCCAGAAATGGAGCTAAGGTACTATAGCATCTAATAATGCAACTATGCATTATAAATATATTGCATATATTTCATTTGTGCTGATAAATAAATAAAGGGAGACTAATATAGATCTATTTCAAGCTATTTAGCTCTCATCACCTAACCATACCCTTACTGGGAATTGAACCTGGGCTGTATTACATATCAGGCAGATGTATTAGCCACTAAGCCACAGGCTCTCTTCTTTATCAGCTAAGGCAGGGAAATATGTATGTATTGTATCACAACCCCTGGTATGCCCAAATATGGGAGGGAGCATACTGCTTCCCTTTTCTGTCTTTTGGCTCACCCTAGGAGCCATCCAGGCAAAAAGCCATTTTTTAATGTTGCCTTTGTTACATTTGTGTTGCATTTGTGCTGATAAATAAATAAAGGGAGACTAGTATAGATCTATTTCAAGTTATTTAGCTCTCATCAGCTAGCTATACCCTTACTGGGAATTGAACCTGGGCTGTATTACATGTATGTATGACACAACACACACACACACACACACACACACACACACAGTACATCAATGTATCATATCAATACATTTAATGGCATTACACCAAAGATTTCTGTAGTAATGAGGAGGAAAGTGTGCATATGAATCATAAATCTACAATTGGAATTATTACTACTAAGAGCGTGAGGGTGTAGTGGTTAGAATGCAGTACTGCAGGCTACTTCTGCTGACTGCTGGATGCCTGCAATTTGGCAGTTCAAGGTTGACTCAGCCTTCCATCCTTCCGAGGTCGGTAAAATGAGGACCCAGGGCTATAAACCACTATGAAGTGGTATATAAGCCTAAGTGCTATTGCTATTGCTACTCTCCATACTGATCTCATTTATCTGGAGATTGCAAGAAAGAAACTTCAGTATTTTAGCAGACCACATTAATAGGTTTAAGCATCAATATATGCAATATAAATATCATGAACCTGTTTGTCTTATTTGTAAAACTGAAGTATTGATTTGATTTGTATTCCACTTTTCTGCTTAGGTGTTATTGTACCTAATTAAATAGGCAAGAAGAGGAAAGGAGACGTGTTCAGAAACTGTTCATGAGAAGTGATAGAAATTAGAGTAGACACTGGATGAGGGTCTATGAGAGTGAGGAAAAAATCCTAATTAATATGAAATACATTTTAAGAAAGGGAAGAAGTTTGTGCTGTGCCTATTGAGGAATGAGAGAAAATGCCAGTGTAATGAATATTGCTTAGATAGTAAAGGAAGAGCCTAAGTGTAGGTTGTTTATATTTTTTAGAAAGTGCAAAAACTTTGATAAAATAATAAGAAAACTCGAGTTTTATTTTGTGAGAATAAATATCTATCCTGTGCTTTCTTCATTATCATATTAGTGCCTATGCATTTATAATGCAACTCATGTCCACATTATGCATCTAGACTAATGGTCTTTTTCTTGGGGATTAGGAAATGATAATAGGATTAGAACACTCTGTATGAATCCAGATGTCAGTGATTACAATGATAACAATGTGGTGTTATTATTTTATTTCTGAGAAAGTCAAAATTAAACATGAATAATACATCTGGTAGAATGTACCTTTTAAACTAGAATGTACACATGGCACCGCAGACTTCCAGACTGAGTCAGCAGCAGTTATGTCTGGTGAATATTGTATATATTTTAAAAACAGACCTAACTGACAATTTCAATTTATTTGATTTGTTAGCCGTTCCCTCTCCACAAGGGACTCGGGGCGGCGTACAATAAAAAAGCACATATATATATATACATATACACATACACATACACGAAGGAGGTAACAATCATTGAATACATAAAATAATAATAATAAAATTAGCAATTAAAATACCCCAGTTTAAAATTACGGATTTAAAAAGACTGTCAGGAGGAATAAGATGGAACTATGGTTGAGCCAGGCCGGATAATTGAAAAAGGTGGGTCTTGAGTTTTGAACGGAAGGAGCGGAGATCGGAGGTAATCCTAATGTCGAGGGGGAGGTCATTCCAAAGGGCTGGGCCCATCACAGAGAAGGCCCTACTCCTGGGTGTCGCCCTCTGACACTGTTTAGTGGACGGCACCCGGAGAAGTCCCTCTCTGTGCAAGCAGATTGGTCGTAGGGTTGTATGGGATGCGATCCCGCAGGTAGCTAGCTCCTGTGCCATGGAGTGCTTTGAAGATGGTAATCAAAACCTTGAAACGCACCCGATAGACCACAGGAAGCCAATGCAGCTCGCGCAGGAGAGGTGTTACATGGGAGTATCTAGTACTCCCCATAATCACCCGCGCGGCCGCATTCTGGACCAACTGTAGTCTTCGAGGGCATCTCAAGGGAAGCCCCATGTAGAGAGCATTGCAGTAGTCTAGGCGAGACGTCACCAGCGCATGGGTGACTGTGCGTAAGGCATCCCGGTCCAATAGGGGGCGCAATTGGCGCACCAGGCGGACCTGGTGGAATGCCCCACGGCTGTTACATGGTCATCCATGGACAGCCGGGCATCCAGGAGGACGCCCAAATTGCGCGCCCGCTCCATGGGGGCCAGTTGCTCGCCCCCGATGGCCAGAGATGGAAGCAACTGGTTGAACCGGGGGGCCGGAAGCCACAGCCACTCCGTCTTGGAGGGGTTGAGTTTGAGTCTGTTGTCATCCATCCAGACCCGTACGGCTTCCAAACACCGGGACATCATTTCGACGTCCTCGTTGGGGTGGTTCGGGGTGGAAATGTACAGCTGGGTATCATCAGCGTACAGATGATATCCCACCCCAAAACCACGAATGATCTCGCCCAGCGGCTTCATATATGTGTTGAACAGGAGAGGCGAGAGCACCGACCCCTGTGGCACCCCACAAGTGAGGGGGCTCAGGGTCGACCTCTGTTCCCCTGCCAACACACGTTGCGTCCGGCCGGAGAGGTAGGAGCCGAACCACCGTAAAACGGTGCCCCTAACCCCCAGCCCCTCCAGCCGGTGCAAAAGGATACCATGGTCGATGGTATCAAAAGCCGCTGAGAGATCTAATAGGACCAGGATAGAGGAACAGCCCCTATCTCTGGCCCTCCAGAGATCATCAACCAACGCGACCAAGGCCATCTCCGTGCTGTGCCCGGGTCGGAAGCCGGACTGGCGCGGGTCTAGATAATCATTTTCCTCCAGGTGACGTGGGAACTGTTGGGCCACCACACTCTCTACAACCTTCGCTAAAAAGGGAAGGTTGGAGACAGGACGATAATTGGCTAGCTCCGTTGGGTCCAGGGAAGGCTTCTTGAGTAAGGGTCTCACAACCCCCTCTTTCAAGGCGGCCGGAAGAGACCCCTCGCCCAACGAAGCATTCACTAGTCCCAGGAGCCAGTCGTGTGTAACCTCCCAGGATGCCAGTACAAGCCAGGAGGGACACGGGTCCAATAAACATGTGGTAGGTCGCAGACGTCCATGTAACCCGTCCAAATTCTCGATGGCAACCGAGTCAAACTCCTCCCAGAGTGGACTCTCAAGACTCGCCTCGGGCGTCTCCCCTAGCCCACTGAAAGGGACCCATTCCCTCCGGATTTGAGTGATTTTATCCTGCAGATATTTCCCAAATTCCTCTGCCCTGCCCTGTAGAGGGGCTTCCCGCGGCCTCTGTGACAGAAGGGAGCGGGTCACCCGGAACAGGGCGGCAGGGCGGTTATCTGCGGACGCAATAAGAGCGGCACAATGTCGACGTTTGGCCGCTCTTAATGCCACAAGGTATGACCTTAAGTAGGTTCGTACCTGTGCTCGGTCAAGTTCGGAGCGGGAGGATCTCCAACGACTCTCTAGGCGTCTCTTGTGGCGTTTCATCACCCTTAGCTCCTCGGTAAACCAAGGGGCCAGGGTGGTTCGTCGCCGCAGGAGAGGCCGCAAAGGCGCCACCCGGTCTAGGGCCCCGGCTTAAGCTTTCTTTACATCCAGAATCTCATTATATAAAAGATGCACAATACTCTAGAGGTGCTAGAAGATATTCAGTGATGATTCCTATTTTATGTACATACTTGCAATGGAAAAGCCATTCAGAGGTAAGAAAAGAAACAAGTAGAAAACCACCTTTCATTATCATTTTTCATAGAAGTCCTTATGAGTCCAACAATGACATATTTACTATTGCTGCTTTTCCTTTTCGTCACTCACTCTTTAATAGTGCTGTCTCACAGTTAAGGAAGCTTCTTCTTTTAACTTCTACAGATATCCATAACATCTGATGATCAGTTTTTGTTAACAGCTGCAGAAGATGGATGTATAATTATCTGGAAAGTATATGACAAAGAAGGACGGGGATTGAAAAGGGAGAGAGAGATACCATATTCTGATGAAGTGTTGATTACTAGAACAGACATGGAAGAGAAGGTCAGTATAACTGCAAGGTATTGGTTTGAGAATCATTTCTATATGAATTTCAAATTGAAAAGTTTAGATCATCATAAATCTGAGAATCAATAAATGTTAGTCAATAAGTAGCCCTCTGAACCATAGCACAGATATACCCTGTTTCCCTGAAAATAAGACCTCCCAGGATAATAAGCCCAATCGGGCTTTTGAGCTCATGCGCTAAAATAAGCCCTCCTCTGAAAATATTGAAACACCGCATCAGCCATGAGGTGACCATGCTCACGGCCTCCTGCACCTCAAAAATAATAAGACCTCCCCGAAAATCAAAAGAAAATAAAACCCTGTCTTATTTTCTGGGAAACATGGCAGCAGAAATTAAAATGGAGTCTACAGTGTAAGATTTAGACATTGATGACCTAAAGCTTAGCTCCTAACCCATATTGCTCCATGTTTTTAGGGAATGTTTTAGATATTAGAGAAAACCCACGTTTATTTTTGCCTATGTATGTGCAATTGCAAAAAACATATGATATCTTGATTCATAGTTTTTCAGGAACCCATAAAAACTGTATGTATACATGTAACTTGATAGATCACGCTCATATTAATCTGGAAACATGTATACCAATTTCAGTGGGACCTCTAAAGATTGTACTGTTAATCCATATATTAACAGCAAGTTGCAATGCACCATAGCAACAGGAGAGCAATGTGATAATGATGAGCCATCAGGTTGGTATCAACTCTGAATAACCACATAGATTTTCTTCAGGAGGCTCTGTCCCCAATCTGGTCTTTTATATTTACAAACGGTGTTGCAGCCAACACCATTCTAATAGAGTCCATCCACATTGCTATTTGTCATTCTTTTCTCCTTTTTCTTTCCACCTTTCCCAGTACTATAGACTTCTCTAAAACTTAGTTCTTTGCATGTGCCCACACTAGGATAATCTGAGCTTGATCATCTGTGCCTCAAGTGAGAATTCTGGGTTGATTGCTTTGATAATAGACTCCATGGTATTTTTAAATGTCTTCTCCAACACCAGAGGTCAAAAGTGTGAATCCTATTTTTAGCCTGCTTTTCAAAATCTGATTTCCATCAAGTGTTACAGGAAAAATCACTACCTACATTTTAACCTTTGTTAAATACATCCTGGCACCTAAATGTTTTATCCAAAGCCTTCATGACTACCTTAACGTGCTAGTTTGTGACTTATTTCTGGACTGCTAGTTTCTTTACCATTCAGAGTAACAATATACGGGTAGGATCACACTATTAATATAGGAAACCAGTTATACTTATGATAGATAACATGTGGAATAATTACTTTAATCTCCATGTATAAATTTAAATATTTACATATTGATTTCTTTTAAAAACAATTTTACAATTTCTTATCCTGCAGACTCAGGTCATGCTAGAACTAAAAACACGGGTAGAGGAACTAAAGATGGAAAATGAATATCAGCTTCGTCTCAAGGATATGAATTATAGTGAAAAAATAAAGGAATTAACTGAGAAATTCATCCAGGAAATGGAATCATTGAAAACTAAAAACCAGGTGTGGCTCAAATATCAAGTGCATCTCTCTGTGTATTATTGCATTACTCTCTTTCCAATCATGCAGATAGTTAAATAAATTAAAAGTTGTTAATAAATTGCAGATGAAAATGTTATCTGTCTATATTTCAGGTTCTGCAAACAGAAAAAGAAAAGCAGGAAATACAACACCAGGATCAACTATCAGAATTAATAGAGAAACAGTCAAGAGAGGTGCAAGATTTAGGTTAGGATAATCTGATATAACTGAACGAAAGTTTCAGTCTTTATAACAAAAGATAACAATTGTATGTATAGGTAACACATGCACATCCTTTGGGTTTAAACTTTCTCATGCCAAACAAGTAATTGGAGTTGATTTTATTTTTTCATTTATTTTTATAACTTTTTTGGTTTTCCTGATAATGAAGGGGATCACTGATAGATTTTTCAAGAATATTTTCAAAGCATCTATTCCTGAAAATCACTCACATTTATTTTGTCCTTCTTCCCTGCCCTAATTGTTAAGATTTATGCCGTTTCTGTAATAATCATTTAGCTTGAAGCACCTAAACATTTACCAAAGAATCCTTTAATGTATCATTCTTGTCTTCATTTTCTGCACAGGGAATGGATTGAAAGAGATTTCCACTTTTATTTATGATCTTGTCTTGAAAGAAAGACAAAACCGAATAGGAAAGTTTTATGTAGTCCTAAAGTTGCCAAAAATAGCGTTCAAAGCTAATGGTGATTTAGAAATAGTGCAAAATGTATGAATATGGACTTCACAAAGACAGGTTCTAAAAGATACATGATACATTACTAAAAATGCCCCTTCATTACTAATTTGTAGACAAGAAAGGGCAGGACATTCTTTACCACTTTATAGTGCTATTTTTAAACCACATTTTAAAAAATTGCTCTGGTGTTTAGAATCTGGCAATAACCAAAAGCTGCTACTGGAATATGAAAAGTACCAAGAACTGCAAATGAAATCCCAAAGAATGCAGGAAGAGTATGAGAAACAACTTCATGAAATGGAAGAGAACAAAAGCCAAGCGCTTGAGGAACTGACAGAATATTATGAGGCAAAGCTGCTTGAGAAAGGAACTTTACTGGAAGAGGTATAACCTTTTTTTTGCTTTTTAAAGCAGAATTGAAGCAAGTACAACACACATTTCAATGTCCTGTATTCTTAGCTAATTTTGGCAGAAGTTTGTATGACTTCATTCTTGAATTATTTTGAGAATAAGAGAAAGGCAGTAAGCATACAAAACATAGAAATACTTAAAGTCATTACCAAATAACTTCATTATTTTATTTATGTACTATGGAGTGTATGCTATAGAAACTCTCCAATTAGGTTCTGATTTATACCACTTTGCCTTTATAAATATTCCTTTATTAAAACTAATGGCTTGTAAGTATTCCAGCTCCTGAGAAGGTATATTAACCAGCAAATTCCATAACTTACAATGCTAATTTAAATTTTTTCAGTTGTGTTTCCAATCACATACCTAGGAAAAAAAAGTCTTCACAAGCATTGGCTGAGCCACATTAAAGGAGTGTTCAGTTTTACACTTACTAAAATTAATACTGAACTGCCACGCCATTCAATATTTCCATGTCTAATGACTGCCAAGGACTGCAATTGAGCTCTATATCAGATGGCACTAGCAAATTAGGTCTTCAGTCCCATAACATCTTACTGCTGCTTTGGCATCCCCAGAATACTGTAGCCTACATTTTTCAGGATCTTGCCTTTTCTAGGCCACTCTTGAGACCTCATTTGTTTCCACAAGCTGTTATGCCTAGATTCTTTCCTCCCGTCACTTACTTTTACTTTTATTTTTCTAATTCGCCTAACAGGCTCAAGATGATGCTAGACAGCAACTTAGGGAATTTGAGGAAACTAAGAAGCAGATTGAAGAAGACGAGGATAGAGAAATTCAGGATATAAAAATTAAATATGAGAGGCGGCTTCGAGAAGAAAGGGAATCCAATCTGCGATTAAAGGGGGAAACAGGAATCATGAGAAAGAAGGTGTTTTCTGTTTTTTGTGCTTTTTTAAGCATTGTGTATGTGTGTATTTAAAATCAATAGCAAGCAAACTGTTTTCTCTGCTAACTTGGCAAACAAGATATTAGCATACCACATGAATAAATTATTTAATACTAAATAAAAATATTTAAAACAACACCATAACTTTTAAAAGCCAAGCACCTGTTAAAATATTTATAATAAAAACTTACGGAAAGAAGTGTCAGCAAAAATCACAGTAACAGTTATTAGGCTGATTACTACCCATCTCTTATCTTAAATCTAAATTTTGTAGCTCTCATTCAGCCAGGTTGATACATTCACTGAGAAAGTAAAATGAAAATTAGACCTGGGAACGTCTATTATTATATATTATTATATAATAGTCTTCTATTATATATTAGACTTTTACAAACCATTAAGATAAACAAGAATCATGCTGTTCTCCAGAATTTAAATCTCTTGGGAGATTTTCTATCAGGAAAAATCTACAGTAGAATATAGACCTTTACGTTATCTCCATCTCTAGAAAAATATTTGCAGATAAATCAGTGTGTCCCAAACTCTTTCCTAAAGTTAGACTCAAATGGGAATGCCAAGTTAGCATATCAGAAAGATCCATGTTAAATCTGTGTTTACTATCAAAAGAATCTGAATTTATTTGTCTTATTTTTTCTTCATAGGCTTTTCAAAAAATATGTCAATTTATATTTTAAAGTAATTATTTCCATAAGAAATGTTTAAATTTCAGGTTCTTATGTGGACACCAAAAGTAGGTTGACAATGTTTTTGAGTACAGTATGATTTTTAGTGCAATAGCTTTTTAAAAGGATATGAAGATGTCCCGTTTGCTATAATTTTAATTGATTATTGCAAATGATTATTTTATTGCTGTTACAGTACTGCAGGAAACACTCTCATTGTTTTCAGCTTGAAAGATAACACTTTTTCTTCAACAGTTTAATAGTCTCCAAAAGGAGATTGAGGAGCGATGCAGTGATATTGAGGCAATGAAGTTGGAGCAGCAAAAGCTGCAAGGGATTATTAAGGCTTTAGAGAAGGACATTATGGGGCTGAAGAGAGAGATTCAAGAAAGAGATGAGACCATCCAAGATAAAGTAAGTTGACTGAGTAGTTTTATCTGAGCTGCTTTCACATCCCAAACTCTTTTTACGATGCTGATCCTCACATAAAATCCTCAGTAGTCCTCATACAGAATTAGTCCTCAAATTGAAGAAAAGTTTTGTTCAGGATCAACTCATCCCATTCTAAGGGGTGTTTAAGTTCTTTATAGTTTCTCTAATATTTCTGATTTCGTACCACCTTTCTCCTACAATGTCCTTGTTCAAATCACAAAGGAGTGCTTTTACTGATGAAAATCTGAAATGTCCTTACTGCTTCTTAACTACTCCCCGCCCCCTGCTTTGCCTGCATTAGGAAAAACGAATTTATGATCTAAAAAAGAAAAACCAGGAACTGGAGAAATTCAAATTTGTATTAGATTACAAAATTAAGGAGCTGAAGAAACAAATAGAGCCACGTGAGAATGATATCAAAGCCATGAAGGAACAGATCCAGGAGGTGAGAAACAAACAATGCAATCCACCTACTGCTCTTTTAGACAAGAATTTCCATGCCTTTAAAAAAAAAAACACTATTCCAGGATGGTTCATTCCCCCCACCCCCCATTTCTATCTTCTTTCCACAAAATATGTTATGAAGAAGGAAGGGAAAAGCCAAAAATCGAAAGCATCATTTTACTACCCCCAATACTACTTATTCTTATTGACCCAAAGATTCAAGATGTGTAAAAACAAATACAGTTTTGTTGTTCAGTTTTTGAATTAAAAGATTTTTATTTTTCACATACCTTTAATTAACTCAAAGAATAGCTGGTTAAATCAGATTTGATGTACTGAGGCAGGACTCCTATGGCTTAAGTAATGGTTCCAATCCCATCTTGGTACCCTGGTTCCCCGAAAATAAGCCTTCCCTGGATAATAAGCCCAATCGGGCTTTTGAGCACATGCACTAAAATAAGCCCTCCCCTGAAAATATTGCAGCCGCCATGAGGTGACCACGCTCTCCGCCTCCTGCACCTCAAAAATAATAAGACCTCCCCCAAAATAAGGCCAAGCACTTATTTCAGGGGGGGGGGGTCAAAAGAAAATACAACCCTGTCTTATTTTCGGGGAAACACGGTACTTTTCTTATATTTTTTGTTCAGATCAGTGTCATTGTCTTATCCAATTAGACTCCCTCTCTCTCTTTCTCTCTCACACACACATACACTTTCAGATAAAATGTTACTGTATTTAGGAATGTTCAAAGTCAATAAGGAAATAAAGAAATGTTTAGAAGAAAATGGCAACCCATTCAATCATTTAATGTTATTTATAAATTGTCCATGGGCTCTGTGTTCGTCTGTGTGTGTATATATGCACAGTGTATATTAATATAGATATAGGATGCTATTGCCCAATAGCTTTTGATTAGTAGTATTAAGGGATCCCTGTCTGAAAGCACCCCATATCAGGTAACAGACTTTGTGTAATATTTTATTGCTTCTCATGTCATCTCTTCAGATGGAGGGAGAACTGGAACATTTCCATAAACAGAATACACAATTGGAACTTAACATAGCTGAACTGCGCCTAAAGCTGAGAACTACAGATCGTGAGATGCACAAAGAGATTCAGAAAGTGAGTATATTAAGAGCGAAGAAAGTGTTTATTGAATCACACCAAGGACTGCAAATGATGGCAATTCAAGAATTGCTTTCTGAAAATTACAGATAATATGAAATTAACTGTAGGAGAGGTGGATCTGAGATATCATCTACATGTGTCTACAATACTACGAACATATCACTATTAAATCTTAGCATTATAAGATTGCAGAATTACTTACTATTTGGGTGTTTCTTTGTCCTAAATTTATCATTTTCAATAAGTACATCATTTATTTTATTCTATTGTGTGAGGAAGCACTTTAGGTAGCAAAATAGCCTTCAGATTTTTTAAAAGAATGTACAAATTATCAGTACAGGCCATTATTATTCTTTGTTTGAATACTATACAAAGAGTGAATGAATTTTGGAATTTCCTTCTTTCTTTAGTTCTGTTATAGTTGCATTTTTTTTCTAATGAGTATGAAGTAATGTTGAATCAATAATATGAGCAATTGAATAGGTGACTATATATGCACCTTTGCATGAAGAACAATTATCACAATTTAAAAACAGCTAGCTCCCAAATTTTCATATTTTGTCCATATTATTCTTTTCATAAACACTGTTTGCATATTTATTCATCATTTACTAATTATCAAGTCATCTGGAATGAATTTTTAAATGATGGAAGCTATTTGAATTGGTCCAAGGATTAATCAATTCAAAGTGATATGCTGAAATATTTATTTGGTGATCTACCATGTTTCTTTTGACTGCGTGCCATTTGATTGATATGAATTTTACAAAAAACATATATGCCTTTATTTGGGTCACAAAAAGAAAATGTATCAAAGGGAGCAGCATTCTGCATATTGCCTTGAATATTTCTTTGGCTGCAGGAACGAGATATGGAAGCGCTTGTCAAGAGATTTAAAACAGATATTCACAACTGCATAGGCCTCATCCAGGAGCCTAAGAAACTAAAGGAATCCATTAGAGATATCTATGACAAGTATGTACAGAAGGCAGATAGGGTGAGTAAGGATGTACATCAATATAAATCTGGTCCAATTTACTCATCTTAATAGGTTAGTATATTTTTAAAATCTGTTTTTTTTTTTAAAACAACATGCATAGAGATATTTTACTGCATTTGGTTTTTCCTCAATATACTGACAGAGAAGCTGTATGCAATTTCTCCTGATGTATTATTTACATAAGTTTCTTGACTGATATTATTTTAATGCTTACATTTTTGATATACATTATTTTATTGTCATATACGTTTCCCCAAAGGAAGCCAAAATTGCACTAGGTATGAAGTTTAGCAGACCTGCTGTTCAGTTATGTACAGAATGATCTCTTTTACATCCCTAATCATTTGAGAGTCACACCCCCATTTATAGTTGGACACAAGCTTGTTCGAGCTCTTGTTTCTTCAGGTGGAAATCGTTGGGGTTGATTCAGATTTGCATCAAGAGTATACACGGCAGCGAGAGCATCTTGAACACAACCTAGCAACATTGAAAAAGAAAGTGGTAAAAGAAAGCGAGATCCATCGTGCAGATTATGTGCGCATTATGCAGGTACAAACTCAAATTTAAAAAGTGGAGGGCAGGGGCTTTTTTTTTCAACTGAGGGAAATTTCAATGGGTTCTGTGTACAAACTCAAAACAGAGATTAATTATTTTCAAACCCAGAAGATATATTTGAGCCTCATGACGATATCCAAATATATTAATATGAAAAGTAACTGGGAAGGGAGGAAGAAGAATATATTGAAATTTGATTGCATAAAATTATATTTCCTATAGGCTGGCAGAAGTGAAGATCACAGGGTTATGGAGCTATACTCCATTGTATATCAGATTTAAGGCTTGGTATTTTGCATATACTTTAGCTATGTTTTTATGGATTGTTGTAAGCCACCGTAGAACCATCATATGAGTTAGATGGCCAGTAAGTAAGTAAGTGAAGATCATGTTTGTTAAGTAAGTAAGCTCCCCATTAGGAGAGCGAATGTGCAGAGAAGCGTAATGAGAGTGGTATAGCAGAACACGCACAAACCAGCATACAGAGACACCGGATAGTATAAATAATAATAGTTTACTATGTGGAAATATAGAGGTATTCAGAATTCAATGTAAAGTCCAAGTCATACACGATTCAGTCAGTCAGTTATCAATGTTCTCAGTTAAGGAATGATCCTTCGAACACAGTCCAGTATCATATAATCAATTTAGCACACAAAGTAGCTAACACTAGCAAAAACACAGTACCTCACGATACGTCTAACAGGCAGTATTCACCAATCAGCACCTAAAGAACAGAGAGCTAACAGTCATTCTGGCTCCATCTTATGGCTGCTTGAGGTAACAACAACCAATCACATTACAGCAGTACTTAAAGCTACAGTACTATCATCATGGTTTATATATTGCTAACCCAACTGTTAACTTACATTCCTAACAATGTTGACTATACTAGTCAAGAACTGTAGCCGTTTAAACTGTGTTGTTCTTGAACCTATAGGAAAATGTAAGTCTTATTAAGGAAATCAATGATTTGCGGAGAGAATTGAAGGTCACTCGCATACAAGTCCATGACCTTGAGTCAACTCTGAGCCTGCTTAGGAAGCACAAGAAATCAATAGCACAACCCTCAGGTGATTCCTTTTTTTTTAAACTATCACTTCCTTCTACTTTTTCACAACACGTAATATTCTATTTTTTACTTGCTGCTTTTCACTAGGGGCTCTGAGGCATGAAATAGGCAATGAGAACGACTTTGGTGTAGTGGTGGTGAAGGTGCTGGTCTAAAAACCTGGAGACTGAGTTCTAGTCCCACCTTAGGCATGAAAGTCAGTTGAGTGACTTGGGGCCAGTCACTATAAGCCCAACACCTCAGAGGGTTGTTATTGTGGAGAAAATCGGAGGAGGAAGATTTGGTATATCTGCTGCAAAATCTAATCCAATTTTAAAAAATGCATCTTTGTACTGGATTGTCATTCATTAATGCTATCAATTGGGTATTTTTGAATTGCTGAAAGAAAAATTAGTTTAAATCTCCAATGTAAATCTCCTGGCATTATTTTACTGTAACAATTTTATGTAGATAGGACTCAGCTTAAATATAAACACATTAATTTCATTGTATTTTGTGATTAAATATATATGAGCATTCTAACCACCAAGAGGAGTGGTTTCAAAGTTGTATGTGGAACCATCCTGCTTCATCTGGGTATATTGTGGGTAACACATTTTAGAGAGGAACGGGGCTTTGATTACTCAGACCCACCATTTTGAAGCCAGTTTCTATTGCTATGGACTTCCCTGTAGATGGTTTGACTAGCAAGCAAGAAGATAGAATCAAGTCTCTGCTTATGAAGGTTAAGCCATCCATTATCATTCAGCCCAACCAAGGTTTGGTCTAAGGTTCAAATAAGGAAAATGCAGCCTATGACTTACCTGGTTTCTTGGAGAGAAAAAAATGTAAATGTGATAAACACAAAATGACTAAGAATCAAAGATTCGACTATTTCCTATTTATGTGTTCCAATATTCTTATAATTCAACTCTTTTTGTAAGGATTTTTTTCCCATTAAACCACTTATACGAGAGTGAACAGTCATTTCCGTTGTTTCAATGGTGGCTGGGCTGCAAAGTCAAGCAATACAAGGCAAAACTCCATGCAGTCATAGGAAGGACAGGCGAAAGAAGCAACAGAATTAAAATTACAGTGGGCATATGGTAAAAAGAGAATTACACCTTCATGATGGGTAACAGAGGGTACTCATCTGTTTCAGCGGCTTTTTAGTTTATACCACCTAAAGTATTGGCCACCAGATGGCGATAATTAGCAATCGATGGAGCCTTTGCATTCAAATAGCTGTGGATTAAAGAAAGCTGTTTCCTTTTTCCTCCAGTATGTATGTATGTATGTATGTATGTGTGTATATATATTTATTTAGTTTGTCAAATGTGTACAAGATAACAGGTATAAATATAAACATGGACATGAACAAAGGAAATTAGTACAAATAAATGGGGACAGTAGGACAGGGACGGAAGGCACACTGGTGCGCTTATGCACGCCCCCTTTACGGACCTCTTAGGAATCAGGTGAGGTCCACAGTAGACAGTTTAAGGCTGAAGCTGTGAGGGCTTGAGGATATAACAATGGAGTCAGGTAGAGCATTCCAGGCATTGACCACTCTGTTGCTGAAGACGTATTTTCTGCAATTGAGTCTGGAGCGGTTTACCTTGAGTTTGTATCTATTGTTTGCCCCTGTATTATTGAGTTTGAAGTTGAAGCAGTTGTTGAGAGGTAGGACGTTGTAGCAGACAATTTTGTGTACTATGCTTAGGTCAGACCATAGGCGGTGTAATTCCAGGTTGTTCAAGCCCAAAATTTTGAGTCTGGTGGCATAAGGGATTCTATTGTGAGCAGAGGAGTGGAGTACTCTTCTCGTGAAATACCTCTGGACCCACTCAATTGTATTAATGTGTGGATTCCAGGCAGACGAGCTGTATTCAAGAATTGGTCTGGCAAAGGTTTTGTATGCCCTAGTTTGCAGTACAATGTTACCAGAGAAGAAGTGTCGCAAAATTAGGTTAACACCTCTTAATGCCTTTTTGGCAATGCTGTAACAGTGAACCTGTCTAGAACCTTAGTACACATTAATGTTTTTCCTGGATCCCCAGAGTTTAATAGTTTACTATGAATTCCTCTGTCTCTAGTGGAGGGATGAGAACGCTTGAATTCTCCATCAAAAGTATTTCTCCTTTTATCAGATGCCTCTTTTTCAATTCTCCCTTGAAAGTTTGGTTATGCTATTAAATAGTTTCAAAGAAGGCTCTGACAGGAGATCAGTTGATTCTTGGCAGTACTTCTGAGTCATGTCCATTTATTGAAGGAAGAATGATAGAACCATCTCTTTCTCTCCCCCTCCCCTTTGAAATTGAAGTAACAGAACAATTCTTTCTGCAGAGAAATTCCTTGTTCAGAACAATTATTCTACAGGATTCTAATGAACCATAATCAACCCAAAATACTTTCAAAAATCAAATATCTCAAATATGAACTTTTTCTAGTACTCAGGCTTCCCTATAAAGGTGTTTTCACTAAAAGTTCTCAAATAAAAATAACAGCAACAATAACAACAACAACAACAATTGGTAGGAAATTCTACATAGGTGTCTTTTCTAACAGTTTGGCCATGCCTATATTTGGAGTTTTAAAAATCAAGTCACTTTCTCTCTGCACATTGTAATACAATTTCTATGTTGCTTTCATTGATGGAGCTACTGTTTCCAATAGGGTAAAAATGGTTTGCGTAAGAATCTCATACCTTAGACACCACTTCAGGGTCGATCTCTCTGTCTGAGGAAGAATCAAGCACTTTACGGCATACACTGACTCATGTCTAAGAGAACAGAGACATTATGTTCTATTGGAAAAGACCTTAGGGTTTCAAATGACCTTAGTTACTTTCCTACTCTCACTTTTTTTGTAATTCTCTCATTGCTAAAGAACAGTCACATGTTTCTCTGACTTCCCAAGTGAAGGAATCCAGTTCTTCAAACTATGCCAGTGAATTCCTTCAGGGCCCTCAGAACAGCTGCTATGACTGTAGTCAAGTAGTCAGGGCCATGTTGATGAAGGGCAAAAGCTACTGCCATTAGGCTAATTTTCTTATCCTCCTATCTCCTTCATCAGTTTTTTCCCCCTCAGGATATGTGATGTGACATCTTGCATAAATCAAGAAGAGAATGCCCCTTCTGGCAGAAAGTGAGGGCGCTCAACTTCAATCTTTTTGTTCTCTAGAGTATCATTTTTACCATGACTACTTAAATTGCATCGTTAAGTAAGATGTGCCCTTGAAAATTGTTTAAATAGTTTGATATTTCTGGTTAAAAAATCATTTCCTTTATAGTTACAACTTCAACATAAAAGTATATGAAATCAGCTCTTACAGAACACGACAGATAGTAGGCTAGACTTTTCTTTCATTTTAAGTTATCCAAAATAATTTATTAATCATGGGTCACCCAGCATACTACTGCCCTGAGGTCTTTCAGCAACTATGCATTTCTAGTGGGTTTAGGCATTATAATGTGATATCATTTAACATTTTTACTAGTTGGAAGCACTCCCAGAGCCAGTCATGTTGGAACCTTAATGCTATAGAACAGGGGTTCAAACTCAATTTCATTCAGGGATGCATCAGGGTTGTGTTTGACCATGGGGGCCAGGGTGGACATAGCCAGGGTGGACATGGCCAGCTTGACGTCACTCATATCGGGGGCGTCTGTGGTGGCCTGAGCATTCTGCCAGTGAAAACAGGCTCCCGAGTTCCATTTTCAGCCATGGCGGCTTCCTGATGACTTCTGCCAGTGAAAATGGAGCTCGAGGGGACCATGCACAGCCGCCCGAGCTCTGTTTTAGTTGACAGGGGGTGGCAGGAGGGCATTGCGGCTGAAAAGCCTGAAAGGGCCACACGCAGCCCACCCAAGCTCCGTTTTCGCTAGCAGAGGCACCGTGGGCTGGTCCATTGCTGTTTCTAGGGTGGTTCCACGGGCCAGATCTAAGTGCCCCGTGGGCCGCATCCGGCCCCTGGGCCTTGAGTTTGACACCCCTGCTACAGAATATATAAAGGTATATTCTGGAATGCAACAAGTACAAGCATTCCAGATGCCAAAAATGAAAAATCAGTTAATAACCAATCAATACATTAGATACCTACACCTCTTCTTGTATCATTTCATATGTGGCAGCATCTGTATTTTTCACTATTTTCTCTTGAGTTTTTAAATACTGTAGTACTTTTCTTGACTTCTGACACCCGCCCCCCCCCCCAAAAAAAGTTGTCTATCACTTTTATTGACGTTTGATTTCTTTTTTCATCTAGGTCCCTCCCCTGATCGGCAGCTGAGTCCAGGCCTTCAGCGTTTGAATCTTGAAGAAGAAACCGAGAGAATAATTCAAATGCAGAGACTGGAAATCAAGTGCCTTCGAGATCAAATGCAGGGGCAAGAGAAAACCCTCGCCATCCGGCCTTTGTCAAGTGGAAGACTCCCCATTCTGGAAATGGACAAAACGAGTGGCATACAATCACGTTGACCTGGCTAGAAAGAACTCCATGCTGCAGCTCTCTGCATTTCTAAACATTCCCTAAATGTAGTTCTCTGCACTTGTAATCTTGTCCAAGTGTGATTGGAGGATGGCTTTTTCCTGTTCTTTTTTTTTTAGCATGCCTAGTTTTTGGATTGAGACAGAATGTTAAAGTAACAGTAAACAAGCTAGTCTGGATTTGCCTGGCTCCTGTTAGTATGTTTCAAGTCTCAGGACTGGAAAATCAAGTGAGAGCATACACAGAGCTTTAGGAAGGAAATTGGTCACCTGGCTTCAACTTAAAGCAGAATCTATTGGAGATAAAAACCCTTGTGTGTGGCATTATTGGAAATAGGCTAAGGGATGTAAACTTCCAATATGTTACTGTTTGTTATTTGTCCAGAACAATTTTATTTTGCTCTCATACAACTCTTTCCCCTTCCCCTCTCCTTTCATGCCATTTTTGTTCTCCAACACAGTCCCTATTTTAAGGTTATACTTCCTTTAGCTTCTTCTATGTACGTAATAAATCCCCCATCGACCTAGATACTAAGAAATACTTGAATAATAATATTGATGAGACCACTTTAAATAATAATTAAAGGCTCATGCTATTTCCTTTGTCTTCCTGTAAGTGTTAGGTTTTTATTGCTTGACTTTCTGTCATAGCTTACATGCTGATTTTTGATTCTGCACATTTGAAAAAATGCTTGGAGTATTATGGTCTGTGGGTATCAGTGAAATGCTCCTACTGTAAAGCCAGTTTGGTTAATATGCTGGTCTAAAAAACAGAAGACTGAGTTCCAGTCCAGCTAAAGGACCTTATAAAGAAAGATCCTGGTCACGGTTCTTTATAACATCTTACAAATGACATCATTCATATTCAGCGTTCCTCTGCACATCTATCATCATTTCCTGCAATGAAAGCGGATGTAATTTATCATTGATAATTACTGGGTAATTATTCTTCTCTGATAGCTTATATTAAAATAGCTTAGCTTTGGCTTCATCAAATTGTGGTGTTGCCCTTAGGTGAGACATTCTCTCGGTACCACATGTCTTTACATGTGCATATACAACTTGTAAAGAGGAAATCTAAGATCTTCCTTAAATAGGAAGATACTTATGGACCTGCTGCTTAATTGTAATGTGGACTTCATAAAATTTGTTGCAAAATGTACAATTCTGCTTGGGATTCGAAGGTAAAATAACAAATCTTTGTGCGCAAGGCATGTCAATGTCAAAAAAGGAAGTTTTCTCTACATGAACAGGTGGTAGTATTGTTTTGTATCCATGGTATATGGAACATAACTCCCATTACTGAGCACACAATGTACACTTCATATTGTCAGTCTTGTCCTAGTAACAGTTACATTTTAAACAAGAATCAATGTAAGCTAAATATCAATATATCCTGCTGAAACATATTGTAATTTAAACAAGAATATTCAATAGGGAGGTAGCTAAAAAGGATTTAACGCATAATCTTTGTGGTGAAAAAACTACCACAAAATTACTGAGGGGGATATGTTATTAATCTGACAAGAAAATATGGTGGCCAACTTCAGCATTATTGCCAAGAAAACTTCATAGTTGTGTGCAGGAAGTCACTATCAGTTAAATTGGACTTTGAAACTTCAGTTATAGTATATTCATCAAACTAATAATTCTATCAGCTAGAAGAGAGTTAGATTGCAGGAGGAACTTAACAAGATGCCAAAACATCTGTGTGCTTGTATCAAAAAACCCTACTGTCATTTGGAGGGAGATATGCTGCTGCAAATCACAAACAAGAAATCAAGATACCGAATCAGAAAACATCCAAGAGTTTGCCATAGTTTAGAAATACTACGAAAGTAACTACCGGTAGTGAAAATTTCCCAGACAAGTTAAACTTCAGTTTCAACACTTTCCTTGTCATTTGCCTATCAGAATAGGCCCTATGCCATCAGAATAAAGAGATTTGAGCATCTACCAACTTTGTTGAATGCTCTTCAGAAGGTATTTCCCAACTTGAATCTAACCATGGGACCAATTTGCCTGATATTTTTTCCTACCATATCCCCATTATATTGCTTTCCTATTGTCTTCAGTCTTTGTGTGAGGCAGGTGTAAGCTATCTCATTGCTAAAGTAATAGTTTCCCCTTAAAGTAATAGCAACCCGCAGTTGTTCCAAAGTTCTTAAAATATGATGTGCTTCACCAACCACTCTGTTGGCAAAGGAGTCAGAAATAATAGGGAGATGGGATCAATTTAGGGCTAGTAGCCAGCTCAGGCTGATCTGGGGACATGCCTGTCAGTTACTGGACCCACTCTACTGCCACCTTCTGGGTTTCCCCACTTCTTATGTCCGTGAGAATTGGAGATAGCTTTGGGCCATTGCCATATTCAGATTTGCAAAGGAACAAGTTTTGGAAAACATACCAAAGCCCTCCTGCAGAGGGCATGAGTCTAGCTATTTGTTAAAAGTCAGCATTTCCAGAAGCCCACTGAACAGATGCACTTGGCACTTTCCTTCTGTAGCACATATATCAAAACAGGAGAGGCAGGGCAAGCCACTTGTTAGCTTGCCACCAGTCCCAGCCCCATCTTCTCATCACTGCCGCTGCTGGTTGGTGAAAAGTCAGAGGGCAGCAAAGCAGTAGTGAGATTCTATTTTTTTTACTACCGTGGCTTGGTGGGCATGGCAGGGGAAGGTTACTCCAAAATCCCCATTTCCTCGCAAACAGCTGGGACTCAGGAGGCAGAGAATAGGTGGGGGCGGGGCCAGTCAGAGGTGGCATTTACCGGTTCTCCGAACTACTCAAAATTTCTACTACCGGTTCTCTAGAACCGGTCAGAACCTGCTGAATACCACCTCTGCAGCAAAGTCATAAATAAGGTTTTACCAATTACTTTGTTTAATCAACCTACAGGCATAAAATAAGGGCACCACTATTTGGCTTCCAGCCAAAACAGACGATCAGTGCAGAATAGATACCGGCAGTGGGGACAGAAAATGTTACACTGGTAGCTTTCTGCCAACTGGACAGATAGCATTTTAACAGACCCCCAAATCCAGCCCAATTAGCCAATGTTTCGGCAACAGTCTATATAGGCTTTCTAATGACATTGCATGCTGTTCTAATCTTTGTAGGGACCATCAGTGATCTGTTCAATTAATATGTTCACTCCCCAAACAGATTTGATACTTCCTGTTAGGACTCAAGAGCCATTCCTACTCTAAGGAAATCTGCCAAAAGTTCCCAATTTCCAAAAAGAAAGAAAAGATGATGCTAATCTGTACCATTTCCTTACTGCCCCTGTGAAGTCCCTTGAAGAAGAAGAAAAAATCAATTGCTTTGCAAGAAGCCATCAAACTCTATCATCCTGTACTGTTTACCTCTAGCTGTAATGTACATCCTTCTTTTTTGGTTTCACCGGCCTTATTTCCTCTTCCCACGTGTGCACACACCGTCATCAGGCTGGAATGTTTCCAAGGACAACAGGTTGCCTCTCCAACTCCACCCTGCTAGAGAATGTACCTGCCTGGGCAAAGGTCAGTGACTGTTGTAAGCCTATCAGATGAAGCATCTGGTGTTAGACGGAGGAGGGAGGTGGAACTAGCACCTGTTACTTGATAGGCATATGCAGGCAGAGAGTGAAGAAGGCAAGTTGCAATGTTATCTTTGGACCATACTCTAAAAACCTGACCATTAAGCAACCACAATGGAAGAGGAATATGGCACAAGGATCCTAAGAAACCCAAGAACACGGCCCAGGAAAAGATTCTGGCAACAGCATCTTCTGTGATAAATTAGCCGTAGGTAAGTGAAGCCCATCCCAAGAAATATCTGTGTCTCCATGCCATGCTATCTTTTCTCTTTTCGGTCAAGAAACTGCCTTCTGAAAACTTTTCAGAGGATTACACTGTACACTCAGACATATTCCTTCTTCAGCTATACTATACCAACATACAGTATATACAGATTTATTTCCATATGAATTGCCATGTATTTCTGTTTATCTTTTACTTTAATTTAAACTTCAGGAGATCACAAAGAAGGTAATGGAATTGGCATACTTTTTAAGTCTTACAACCATTCTTCCTCTCTAGGTTTCCTTACCTAGTAGTTTCAATCACTAACAGTTGGAAATGGTGAGGAGGACAAGTCTTTTCCCATATGGGTTAATGCTGAATAGCTAAACCCTTGGCTAACTTCTCCTAGCTACAGACACTCCAGCAGACATAGCAAGCATTGTCCCAAGCTAGTGTGAGCACCATCCATACACAGTCTTAGGCATTTAACTTTTTTTCACTATTTAAATGAAGTGGATGGAGCAGGGATATGGATTTCATGACAAAACTGTACTCATAATTTAACATCCACAGGGTTTAATTGTTTGTTTTTCAAGAATTCAAGCTTCAATCACACTAGCAGAAAAAGATTTAGGGCCGTTTGCGGTGCGGGAGAGATTTACCTTCTATCTTGATCCACCTTCCAGTGATTTAGTACTAGATTGAGTACATTGGTTTTTTTCAATCATTTGGCTTAGCTGGCAATCTGCCTTAAATAGGCCTGATCTCCACATAGTTTTAACAGTGATCTCATGTTCTATGCCGGTTGGAGGGGAGGGTTTGAGCTGATGCTGTCAGGCTGTGTCTGGATCAGAAGCCTCCTCTTTTCTGCTCACTGCTTCTGCAAGGGAAACCTCCAGTAGCCTCTGATTAAATTATTAAACAATTGTCTGGGATAAATGAGATCTCTTATTTGAGAAGCGGTGGGGGAGGATTAATTATACTTCTTTCATTCTTATGTGCTGCACTAAATATCCTCTAAAACCATTATCTGCTGTTAGATCCCCATACATAATTATTCTCAAACACATCCTTCTGATTTTAAAAAATGCATTAATTGTGGCCTTTGACTACCAGTGGTTTTATAAATGACCATCCCATTGCTTTGATGCCAATGCCCTATGTATTGCTCACATGTGAAGTTATTTTTTCTATCTTACTTAATTTGACAGCTAAGATCTGCTAAAATACAAAAAAAGGGCAATAATTTTAGCCCTGAGCCAAATCACTAACACTCTCTACCTGCAATTTTTGGTTAAGAAGTTGTTAAACTAATCGGGGTTTATTTGAAATGCCAACTTTCTCTGACTTGGAGATATGTTGAGGGACAATTTTGATACAGAGAAACATAGAAGTTGTAGTAGCTCAATATATCGCTTGAACACCAGGCTTGCAGAGGTTTACTTTCAAGGACAGGTGGGCAGTGTTATATCTTGTCTGTCCATTTCATGTGCAAACAAATACAAGGGAAGCAGGAAGAAAGAAAACAAGAAAAACAGTATTGTAAATAGATTGCTTTTAAGCCTCAGTAAAGAATGTAAAAGGTTTTATGCCAGAAGAGTACATTTCAGGAGCTTCTCCTGAACATCTTCAGATTCTGAACTTAGATTTCACACTGTACTGTAATTTTTTAAACAAAGAGACTCTCTGGTTTTAGAGCCCAGCAAAATAAGTAGGCCTCAAAATACGAAGGCCATCCAGATGTAATAATTATCATATTTGCCAGTGAAAATAATTTCATTTTCTACTCCGAGATACTTTTGATATTCTACAGAGGAAGAACTGTAGAAAATTCTAAATTTAAATCCAGAAAATTTAAAGCCATTTAAGCCAGATAATCTAAATTCCTTATTAAATATTGAAAAATATTGAAAAGATTTTAAAATGGACCAGTGAGGAATCACCATCTTGAGAATAGGGTACCAGAAATACTTTTTACTATTTTTCCTAAATACTGTAATATATTCAGCATCCACTTTCCACCTAGATTCCTGCCTAATTTTCAGAATATCTAAAGGGGGGGGGGGGGGACAGAAGAGCAAAGTAGTATGAAACAGTTAAATGCTGTTAGAAAAATTAAATCCTATTATTTGTACCTTAAGCTGGGGATGAAGAAAAGAAGCTAACAATAAGCCCAGGTCTCAATCGCTCTTGGAGAAAAAGTGTGTATCAAGGGTTAAGACAGCTTAGATGCAAGCTTCTATTGTCTCACCACACAGAGAACCAGTTGGTGACAAGAGGCAGATGCTGATGAGGGACCATGTGAGACTGGAACAGTGAAAGAAGCTTTCTTATTGTGTGGGATCTCTGCTTCAATCATCAGCTTTTGCTAGTACAAGACGCAAATGCTACTAAAATAAAGACTTGTACCAAGAGCCTAAGAACTGGTGCATGACATGAATAGTCTTATGCCAAAGAAGAGCCAGCCTGTTGAAGACATAGTTAAGACTGCAACACCTATGAGTAGAATTCTTGAAAGGCAAGGAATCACTGACCCAGCATCCTGGAACTAAGATGTCATAACAAGAGCACATTGAAGGTAACAAGACATTTAGACCAGTCCTTGAGGGCCTGCATGGAAGAAACTTCTTTATAAGGCATGTGTGCAACATTTCTGGATTAGACCAATGCTAACTTTATAAGCAAGTACCAAGGAGGTGTGTAATAGCCAAGGAAATTGATGCTTTATGACCATTGCTTGTGTCTAGTCAACAACTGTTTCCAATCTAAGTATTTTTAAAGTAGCTATGGATATTCCCTCCATGCCCCTAACTCTGTATTTAGTATGTGCTTTATAAGACAATTCATCTTGTTTTAAAATCATATTTCAGTTTTGTTGGATGACCACCAATTCTATTTTGATACAAAATGTTTCTGCTATTTATATTTATCAATCTATTCTCAACCGTTATCAATCAAAATATGTCAGTTTCTAGTGCATATTTTAATCCAGGTCATTCAATTTATATTGTATAGGTATTCCTTTTGATGTTGTCTTTATTCACATAATCATTATAGCTCTAGATTCATCAGATTTACAAAACTACAGAATAAGGGTGAGCTATTGCTTCAACAGAAGCAATTCTGGTATTTTTTTTGCATTATATCTTTCCTAATCTGTTTTTGCCTTTTTTCCAACAAATATTAAGATGCTCTCCTGGGACGTGTCTTTTTTCCTGCAATTAACAGAACTCTGTACCTAAACAGCACATTGCATGTCTTCTGCTTGCTCTTTCAGGGTAATATTTCACAAGTGTGTTAGGAGATAAAAATTTAATCATGCTTTTCTCATTTTATTGGGACAATTGTGAGGCCTTGATACTATGATTGTGTTTTAATCTGCTGTTTTGATTTTGTGATACTCAGGACTAATTTTATACTGTTTTAATGTGCAGCGTGAAATGTTTTAGGAATTGCACCAAGGCATTTTACATTGTAGGGCAAAACATGTTGAAAAAAGATGGAAAATACTGCCTTGACAGTAGAACAATTAAAGATGTGCCTTTGCAGTGGGCTGGAGAAAAGACAGAAATGATGTCATGAGAGGGTGTCCTTTAATAATAATTAGAGAGCCATCTTTGTACTGTAATTAGAAGGACATGAGGATGAGCCCTAGGATCAGAATAATTAATTATTTTATGAAAAATATATCTGTGAAAGAAAAGGCTATTGTATATTCTTAATATTTTTAACAAATGCAAAGCTAACCACAACATGATGTAAACTGGATTTCAATATAGAACCTGTTTTTGCCTTTTCTCACTGGAAAACTCTCCCTCTTTCAACCTCTATCATTCTGATGTCATGAGACATCTTGAAGCAACTATAATTTCTCTTTGCCTCCCATCAAGACAAAAGCTGCTACAAAGAGCCAAGTTTGGCAGCCTGAGAATATCAAACCCACCTTTTCTTAAAGAAGAGATTATAAGTATTTTTAAGATGCTTGTTGAATTTATAGAGGTGGAGGTGTTACTAAAATAGCATTAAAACCTGAGACTAGAAACCGGAGAAGCATTTCTTGCATGCTTATATTTTGCTATAAATTATTGAAACTGTGTAAATGAGAAAATACATCCAAAAGTTTCATAGGGGCAAGTATCAGTTATAAATTACTTATTATTAGATGATCTTGCTTTTCCTGGCACAAACATTTTGCCACAAGGAAAACTTGTGATTCAACTTTCCCAGACAAGGCATGGGAGAATATAACCTGGCCCATAAAAAACTGATTTGACTTGCATGAACCCTACTTGACCCCCACGGGGAGTGGTCCTCATCACTCTTTCTTTTCACTTTTCCGAGAGAAAGCTCTTTTCATATTTTATCACCATTTCCTTTACAGATAACTGGCAGGATCTGGGCGTGCTCAGAAGGGAGCTGGAAAAAACTCTGAAGCAGGTTTCAGCCTCAGCCAGAGGAGTCTTCCATTTCTGCTGTTAACCTCTCAAACCTTTCCTCCCAAAAAGGAAAAAAATAAATGTGATTTGGATCGGAACCAACTAAAAGTTCATTGCCTCTCTCCCTGGGAAAATGTGACAAGTACCCACCCTCCTCCTTGCTGCCATTCTCCAGGCGAGCTGAAAGCAGCAGTTCCTGTGGCCCATCGTTGCTGTGTATGAGCCGGTTCAGCATCCACCATGGCAGAACTGGCGCACCTGAATGAACCCAGGCTCCCAGCTCATGCCAGCCGGATCCAGAGGAACATCCTGGAAGAGCATGTGGAGCTATGGTGGTTCCAAGAGCCTAAGAAGTCCCTTATTTGCTACGGAGTAGCAGTGGCCGTGATCCTGGCCTGTGGAGTGGGTGGTATTGCCCTGCTGTACAGTACTAGCAGTCGCTCTGGAGAGTGGAGGCTGGCAGTGGGCACAACACTCTGTCTGCTGGCACTCTTGGTCCTACTGAAGCAGCTGTTGAGCTCTGCCATTCAGGACATGAACTGCATTCGCAGACGGGAACAGGTGGAGTTGCTGAAGAGCGGTGGCGCCTCGGACTGTGCCGTGCTTCTGCTGACAGCCTTGGTGCTGCTGGTGTGTGGCACAGTGCTCACAGCCCTCTCTACCACCAGTGTCAGCACTAACCCCCCAACCCCGCGCCCCTTTGCCAGCATGTTTATCAGTGGCATTGTGCTCACAGCCGCTGGAGCAATTATTCTCTTCAGCCTGTTGTTCTATTTGACGTGGACTTCCTGCCGCACAGCGACTCGTCAGAACCAGAGGGCTCAAAACAACAGTTCCATTTTCACTGTATCAGGACATGTTTCGGCCAGTCAGCAATTTCCTCCTACCTCCAGCATGGCAAACTTAATTTAGCCATCAAGAACATAATGGGTGACTGCAATTGTCTCTGAGATTATTCTGACTTTACGGTTGGATTTGCTCTACGTGTAAACCTGACCCAAACTCAGCAATGTGATGAACTTTTCACCACAGAGCAGTTATTCTCAGTCAGTATAGAGGCCTGGCTTCTTGGTAAGACATTGGAGCACCGGGAGATTCAAAAGAAGTGTAAATGAAGGAAAACAAATGGCCATCACTCTCAACTGGGACTGTAGTTATCCTAAGTAACTAAGGCAACTTGAAAATGCAGAGAAACATCTCTCTCTCTCAGAGGTTCCACTGAAAATCTATTTCAATCTAACATTGTTTTCTGAGGCATTACTGTACCACCTTTTTCTTTTTCACATTCAAAAGGACTAGAAGCTTGGTTTTGCAAAAAGGAAAGCCACAGCTGTCAAAATTAAATCGGTGTATGTGATGTAATAGTGAGAAACCCCAAATCCACAAAGTTCTATTTAAAACAACCAAAATATGAATGGTAAAGAATAACTAAGCTACACAGAGCGTATTTCCAACAAAGTGTATATTCCTAGCCAGAACACTGAGGATCATGGCAAAATACTCTATGATTCAACTGCCGTGGCTACTGGGTGTAGACTATAAAAATCCAGGTGATCATAAGAAGATAGCAATAAGTTATATTTCTATGTTTCTTTTTGCTATCTTCTAGCAATCCCAAATTTTGTAACCCAGAGATGGCAATTATGCCACTTGCCATTATTATTTATTTATTATTTATTAAATTTATTGGACGTCTACCTTACCACAGACTAATGGTACTTGACAGAAAATAGAGGATAGGAATAATATTTTCCAGTCTTAAGATTTTGGGGTTCTCCAGTTTGTAAACAAGATAAAGTCACCCAGTCACTGGGAGTCAGGCGGCATGTAAATTACATGAATGTTTATTAGTAGTATTATAAAAGAAAGTTTACAGGAGAAGCATACTGTGTGAATCCAGGGAAGCATCAAATCATGCAATATATATGGAAAATAAAAGTGGTATAGGTATGCTGGTGTATGAAGAAATAATATTTAGTTTACCTTTATAATGGAAGTCCCTAGGTCTGATTATTTCAAAGAAACATCTTGCTCCAGACAAGGAGCAAAATGGATGTACAGCATCTGCAGATGAGGAGTTTTATAATAAATATCTGTCCCTTCCTGCAATGCCAGCTTTCTCAGCAGTAAAAGAGCAAAGTCAGTAAAGTTTACTTACATTGTACTCTACAGTTAGTCCTCAACTTACAACAGTTCATTTAGCGACTGTTCAAAGTTATAACAGCACTGAAAACAGTGACATGATTGTGGTTTTTTTTACTTACGACCATTGCAGTATCCCCATGGTCAGGTAATCAAAATTCAGATGCTTAACAACCGGTTCATATTTATGACGGTTGCCATGTCCCAGGGTCATGTGATCAACTTTTGTGACCTCCTAACAAGCAAAGTCAATGGGGAAGCAGAGGAACGATGTTACTAACTGAAAAACTGCAGAGCTTCAGTTAACAACTGTGCCAAGAAAGGTAGCAAAATGGAGAAAACGTTACTTAACAAATGTCTCACTTAATAATATAAATCACAACAATATAAATTTTGCACTCAATTGTGGTCATAAGTTGAGGACTACCTTATGAACTTTCGATTTGCATCATATGTGCAAAAGGAGATGAATGGAATGATATGTTGTTTAGGAAATGTGAGGATGCTTGCAGCGATAGGGGGTCCTTTTATCTCAACTGAAGTACAATACAGCTACATTTCTATTGTTTTTAAATTATTTTAGCACTTTCTACAATACTGGATCTGGAAGAAAAAAAAAATGTTGCTTTATTCAGCTTCTAAGCCCTTTTGAAATGTAATTTGATTCATATATGTATCTTGAAAATCAAAATTAAACAAGATAATGTAACAGCTTGTTGCTTCACCAGGTACCCATCTACCTATGGATAGCTTACATCCAATTACCATATTACTAAGTTCTCACATACAAGCTTATTCACTTAGTTCTCACGTACAAGCTTATTCACTCATCTTCAGATGTTATAGCAATTTCCACTGGAATTTAAATGAAAAAAACATGTGGAGGACTCTGCTGCTATTCCCACCATTTCTGTGGCTTCTACTTTACCAAGTATCATCCTACAGCAGGGGTGTCCAAACTTTTTTCAGAGAGGGCCAGATTGGATGAAGTGAACATGCTGGAGGGCCGAACATTTTTCCGAACATTCTTTGAACAATTACAATTAAATGCAAATGAATTGTTTTATGCCAAGTTAATTGCAAATGGCATACTTTTCATTTCATAACATTAAGATCAACTGACAGCTGAGTTTTCACAATGTATGCATCTTTTCCCTGAAGACTCGTGTTTAGTACATTCAGATGCTCTTTCCTCTTTCCCTCTTGTCTATCCTTCCTTCCACCCTCCCTTCCTCCTTCCCTTCCTTCCTGCCTCCCTTCTAGTTCCCTCCTTCCTCTTTCCTCCTGCCTGCCTGCCTTCTTTCCCTCCTGCTTATCTATGCTGCCTTCCTTCCTTGCACCTCCCTCCCTTCTGCCTGCCTGCCTTCTTTCCTCTTTCCCTATCCTCATATCCTTCCTTTCTCCCTCCCTCCTTCCCTGCCTCCCTTCCAGTTCCATCCTTCCCTCCTTCCTTCTGCCTCCTTCCTGCCTGCTTGCCTTCTTTCCTCTTTCCCTCCAGCGTGTCTGCTTTTCTTTCCTTCCTTCCACCTCCCTTCTGCCCTCCTGCTTTCTTTCCTCTTTCCCTCTTGCTTGTCTATCCTTACTCCCTCCTCCCCTCCTTCCCTTCCTTCCTGCCTCCCTTCCAGTTCCATCCTTCCCTTCCTTCTGCCTTCCTGCCTTCTTTCTTCTCTCTCCTGCTTGTCTACTTTTTCTGTGTGTGTGCGCACGTGCGAAAAAGAGGTGGTGGGAGAGACATTTGAAAGGTTTTCTGCTTTCGGAACTCGGAAATACCCCCCTCCCCTTTTCCTCCAGCGAGCACAGAGCTTGAAGGAGGCAAAGTGTGAGCGCGCGCATGAAAAAGAGGTGGTGGGAGAGAAATTTGAAAGGTCTTCTGCTTGCCGTGGGCGGACCGCATTTACATAGAGCAGGGAGGGCTGTTAAAGGGCCGTATTAAACCGCCCCCCGGGCCGCAAATGGCCCGCGGACCGGACTTTGGACATGCCTGTCCTACAGCCATAACCCAGGATCCATTCACACGTCTTCAAGAAACATAGCTATAGTTGTGAGCTATTAAACTGTGACACAACCATTCCCATTTCAAAAGTTTACTGGAGTTGGATAGCCAATTAATTTCCTTACATTTATGGCATCAAAATTATCCGCACTTTGCACCTTACCAAAACATGTGAAAAACCAGAGAATATGCATTTTTTTCTTGCTAGAAACATTAAAAGTTCAAAAAGCTCATTAATGCTTTCTACAATTGCTTGGGTATTAGCTCCACTGAATTTAGTGGGAAGAATATAAAATTAAAAGCACTCTGGATGCATGTTATGCCAAAAGTCAACTAAATTCCCTTTTTACCTTTACAGCAGAGTGGCTCTAAGCGAGGTTTTCTATGTCTGGTAGACATTTGGGACTTTTTAGGATTTTAATGTGTAAACTTTCCAGTTTCTTTAAATTCATAATTCTAATTTCAGACAATATTGAAGCCTAATTCTAGAATAAAAAGATTTATATAATTGAGAGGAGGAAGCATATCTCCATCCTTTAGCCAACATCTTCATCTTACTGTCATATTAATATGGTCTCTCTTTCTCTCTCCCCCTCCAGGTGGAAAACTAGTAGACATCCTAAAAAGGCTAATTTCTTTCTGGTTTCAGATCCAAAGAACGTGGGATGCACATGTTGTAGAGGAGCTAAGTTTAACCATAATCGCCATAAGCTAAACTTGCAAAAGCCTGCAAGTTCAATTACAGGTATCTTTGGCTAATATGATCACAGGCAGCAAGTGCTGAGAAATATCTCTGCCATACCTGATGGAAGGAAATTTAGAGGATGCAATGGATCTGAAATTAGTAAACAGGACTTTGCAAAGCAACTGAAAGGGCACTTGGCAAAGCACGTTAGGGCAAACAAAGCATCTCTCCCTTAAGCATTCAAGTGGCCGCATCCTCTAGAAGGCTGCCTTTGATTGTCTGCAGGTGCAAGTACATACACGGATAACACTATGCAGAATACATGAAGCCCATGAGTTAGAGCAGGGGTGTCCAAACTTGAGAACTTTAAGACTTGTGGACTTCAACTCCCAGAATTCTGGGAGTTGAAGTCCACAAGTCTTAAAGTTCCCAAGTTTGGACACCCCTGAGTTAGAGTATTATATGCAACGATCTATCCCAGTTTTCCCCAGCCAGGTGCCTTCCAGGTGAGTGACGTGCTGGAAGAAAGTACCTGGGAAAAGATGTTTCCGACCCACTTTTTCTCCCTCTACTCTAGAGTGGTCATCCAGAAGCTTTGCAACCTACATCTGTTCTGTATTTGCCTGACTGCAAGCGGCGGCCGGCCACGAAGTCACAAAACCACCCCGCCCACATACTTCACAGTCGCTTCTTGAAAAGATCCCAATACAAACTTCCGTGGGATGACGTCATCCGCGTCAAGTTTTCTACAGTACTTCCGTTAGGGCTCTTAGACGTAGAAAGGGAAGAGTCGCTCTCAGCGGGCTCGAAATAGCTGTCGAAAGGAGCCTTGAAGTGTCAGCCGCCTTTTGGCTCGGGGAACGATGTAGTCTTGTTTTAATTCATATGTAATTTACATAATTTACATGTATTACATAATTTACATGTATTACTGAAAAGAAGACAGTCTTGTGCACAACATAATATGCCTTCATTTGCAAAACACTTTTGCTTTTCGAATTATTGATTTACCGAGTTCATAGAACTTCACAGTAAAATTTGTTTGTTAGGTAATTCCATCTGCTGAAATTTCACACGGAAAATATTTTTCAAATTCGGTAACTTTAAGCTTTGTAGACTTCCACTCTCAGATTTCTGAGAGTTTAGATACATTGAAATATTGCCGGGTTTGAAAAACTCTTGCTCTAAACCAGGGGTGTCCAAACTTGGCAACTTTAAGACTTGTGGACTTCAACTCCCAGAATTCTCTGGTACTCCAACTTCTCTGGTACTCCAGCTCTGCTGGCTGGGGAATTCTGGGAGTTGAAGTCCACAAGTCTTAAAGTTGCCAAGTTTGGACACCCCTGCTCTAAACCAAGTGGCAAATGATCTTTTTTTTTTACTATGGTTGAGGAGTTACCTCAGTTACGATGTTACCAGAAGAGATAATGTTCTCTTTTCTCCCACTTTTGCTGCTGCATTTTGGTGTTTTGTTTTTAATTAAATGGGCACTAATGGTGCTTTCTGTGCTGCCCAAAAAGGTTGGTCCTTTTAAAATTAAGAGCATAGCTTGAAAGGGCCGTGAATAAAGTTGGGGCGAGTGTCACACTAATATCTTTCATGACAGCATTTGATAAATGTTTGAAATCTCCAAGAAGTTGGAGTACCAGAGGATTTGCAAAGTGGCTTCTGCTTCAGAAGCTGCTATCTCTGTAGAAATAGGTAACAGAAGGCAATCCAGGATTTAATTTAATTTGATTTAATGTCTATTTTGTCTGTTGTGCTGTTAAGTGGCACGGTTTCCTGCTATTTCTCAGTACTGGCCAGGGTACTGTGTGCAATTCCAGCCTTTATCGTTCACACAGAGTGGATATGAAGACATATTTTTATTTATTTAGAACAATATTGTACATTAATCACTGATCATTTGAATCCAATCTCTTCCAGAGCTTTTTTCAAATTTTGAAGAGACTAGCACCATCATGTGGTTTAACCAGGCCATGGTATTTTCTTGGTGATTTGTTAATTAATTTACTGGGAGCTATATTCTGTATATTGACAGATCTGTAATTCTTTCGGTGTTAAATTTGATATATTATGAATATATGAACAGGGCTTTTACATCGTTTTCTGGTAAATTCTATCTCTTGTGAGATTGGTCTGTCTCCCAAGAAATAGAAGGAAGAGGTAGGTGCTCTGGCCAGGGCCAGATTTTCCTATAGGCTAACTAGGCTTCAGCCTAGGGCCTCAAGATCAAGAGGGGCCTTTTATTTTTATTTATTATCCGTGCCACATTTTTTATAAAGGTTAGTACCAATTACAACATGTTTCATTTAATATATTGATATATATCACAGTAATGATGTATTTTATTACCTCTCATGTAATTTACAAACTTAAAAATGGGAGGTGAAAGGGCCCCATAAGTTGAATAGCCTAGGGCAGCGATGGCGAACCTTTTTTGGCTCGCGTGCCACAAGTGGGGGGGGAACACAGGGGGGTCGTGTGCGGGCGTGCCACATCCATAATGCAACGCGCGACCCCCCCAGTGCGCATGCGTGCACAACACACAGCCCCCCCCCCATTTTTACATGCTTTTTTCGCCCTCCCCAGGGTCCAGGGGCTATATAGGAGCCTGGGGAGGGCGAAAAGAGCTTCCCCCCCGGAGGCCCTCCGGAGGCTTCAGGGACCGTCCGGAGGCTTCCCTGAAGCCTTCGGAACGCTTAAAACCACCCTCCGAGCAAACCGGAAGTGAGGGTTGTTTTAAGCACTCTGAAGGCATCAGGGAACCCTCCAGACGGTCCCTGAAGCCTTCGGAGCGCTTAAAACGACCCTCCGAGCAACCCGGAAGTCACTTCCGGTTTGCTCGGGGGGTGGTTTTAAGCGCTCCGAAGGCGTCAGGGAAGCCTCCGGACGGTCCCTGAAGCCTTCGGAACGCTTAAAACGACCCTCCAAGCAACCCGGAAGTGGGTGGTTTTAAGTGTTCTGAAGGCTTCAGGGAAGCCTCCGGACGGTCCCTGAAGCCTCCGGGGGGCCTCCGGGGGGGGCGGGGAGGCTCTTTTCACCCTCCCCAGGCTCCTATAAAGCCTCTGGAGCCTGGGGTGGGCGAAAAATGGCTTTTAAAAAGGTGAATTCAGCTGGCCAGCGCGCGCATGCGCACTGGCCAGCTGACAGGGCACGGCCTCGCGTGCCCTGACAAATGGCTCCGCATGCCACTTGTGGCACGCGTGCCATAGGTTCGCCATCACGAGCCTAGGGCCTCTTTTCATCTAAATCCGGCCCTGGCTCTGGCTACAGATCTATATGTGATATTGTTGCAGAAAATCAGGAGTCCCGGACTGTGAGATCAAGAGAAGCTTTATTTTGGCCAAAAGGCTCAGACGGTGTAAACCCACATCTGATGTCTGAGCGAGGTTCTTAGGGAGAAGCATGTTCTTATAACTTCCTCAAAACAGTTAACACGGAAATGTGCTAAATCATTTCTATTGGCTAGGCTCCTTATTGCTAGGCAGAGAAGCATGCAAGAAGCACTAGTTTCATTCAGACTTATGTGGCTAAGTGATATGTCTGACTCACAAGCGAGACCTCCAACTGACTTAACCTACTTACAGCAGGTGTTAGTTTTCGTGGTTTGACATTTGAATTTCCTGCTCTGCTTCAAGACTAGAAAATGGATAACGAGCTAGAAGGGATAGACGGGCCCCTCAGGAGATCTTCTAGTTTGACCCCATATCATGTTCACTCTTATGCCCAAATCTCGCTTTATGTCCTGCCTTAATATAGCCAGGAAGTAGTATTTGGAAATTGGGTTCTTGGATTTTAAACTTTTAATCATGACAAAGATAGCACAGGTTGTGAAAGTCCTTTCTCTCACAAACAGCTTTGGTGCCCTCTGGAGGTAAGATACCTAGTAGGACCAGGAACTACAAGACTGGAGGAACTACAAGCTACTACTACAAAGCAGGAGGTGGGCCTAGGCCCCAGAGAATTCAGGGAGGGCAGGACAAGCCTCTACCCCAGAGGTTCCCAATCTTTTTCCGTTTGCGGCTCCCATAACACTTCAGATTTTTTCCGCGGCTCCCTTAATAGGTACATCCGATTTTTTTTAATTTTTGACTTTTTAAGGATTTGGAAATCTACTTTTTAGTTTGTTAAGGTTAGGTTAATTGAAAAATAAATTAAACACGAGCTTTAAATTCACAATTTATTGAATATCGTTTAATGATTTAAAATTATTAATGGGATGGATGGGCTTGTTGTTCGCTGCACAACTTCTCAAATCTTGGAATAAAATTGGAAATGGCGACTCTCATTTCTTGCTCGACGTTAATTTTCGAGCGATATTTACTTTTTATTATCGCGACTGCCGAAAACCCAGCTTCGCACAAATAGGACGTTGCAAAAGGAATTAATATTCTTAGGGCTTTGCAACTAAGCAGTGGGTATTCCTCTTTTACTGATATCCAAAAATCAGAAAGTTCCATGCTAACAAATTTTAACTTCAATGTTGTGTCGCAAGACAACTCAATAAGAGATTCTTCTTCTGTAGAGGTAAATCCTGATGGAGCCTTGGCTCTAAATGGGTCTTGAATCCAAGTAAATTTTTCAATGTTATCTGCTTCAAAGTATTTTTCGAACCATTTGATAAGCTGAGATAGGTGATCTTCAAAAAGAGATTTTAAATTGCAAGACAAACTGATTTCATTGGAGGTTAAAAACTGGTGCAACAAGGGAAAGCAATCATTAAGATCATCTTCATTAATTTTTAGTTTCCATAGCTGTAATTTTTTTCTGAAAGCTGAAATCTTTTCTGTTAACTTTAAAATGTGCATATTGCGTCCTTGTAAAGAGAGATTCAACGCATTCAACTTTTCAAAGATATCACATAGGTATGCGAGTTTAATCAAAAAGTCTGTTTCTACAAAGTGTTTGGCATACTCATGTTTTTCTTCTTCAAGGAAAGTGTATATTTCTTGCTGTAATTGGAACGTACGAGACAATACACCCCCGCGAGAGAGCCATCGTGAGTGGCAGTAGTACAACAAAGATGTGTATTCACCTCCCATATCTTCACACATTCTTTTAAAAAATCTTGCTTTCAGTGGCCGAGTTTTTATATAGTTTACTATATTTACCACACGTTCTAAAACTATATTTAGTGGAGGACTTATATACTTTGATGCAAGTGCTTCTTTGTGAATGATGCAATGGGTCCAAACTGAATCTGGAGCTTTGTTTCGAATAAGCGCCTGCAATCCTCCATAAGAGCCGGACATCGAACGACCACCGTCAGTACAGACGCCAACGCACTTTGTCCAGTCTAAATTATTTTCAACCATAAATATATTCAGGATCTCGAACAAATCCTGAGCCTTTGTACTTCCAGTAATACTTTTACAAAAGAGAAGGTCCTCAACGATTGAATTACCATCTAAGAACCGTACGTAACAAATCAAGTGTGCGTCCTTATTATTGTCTGTGGCCTCATCGAGTTGCAGTCCATATTCACTTCCTTTTAATTTTTCAATTAATTGTGCATTGAGATCCTCCCCCATGTGCTGAATTCTGCGACTGATTGTATTGTTAGACAAAGGGACATTTGAAAGCAGTTTCCCCGCCGACTCACCAATCATAATGTTCACTAAATCTACAGCAGCCGGTAGAATGAGTTGCTCTGCAATAGTATGGGCCTTTTTACACTTAGCAACTCTATATGCAACTTTGTATGATGCTAGCAAAGCATTATTTGGTATTGACATATGTTTATAAATGCTGCCTTTTTGTTGTTTTAATTCAATTAACTTTCTTTTTAAAAAGTTGCGAGGTTTACCAACAAAGTTAGAATGGTTGGTTTCTAAATGTCGTTTTAACTTACTTGGAAGCATACATTCCGGTGCCAAAACTTTCATGCACAATACACACTGTGGTCTCTCTTTATCATTTTCGTTTATTGATGTAAAGCCAAAATCCAAGTAACTGTCGTCATATTTACGACGTTTTCGCTTCTCGGAACCCTTGCCACTAGTTTGTGGAACTTCGTCTATAGATTTAGCACTATCTTGATTATTCAAGTTTAATAAGAATTTGTCCATTTTAGGGTGATCAGAAAAATAGCTTTTGTAAAGTAACTTAACCACTACACTATTAAGTTAGCCCAACAAACAAAAACTTATGCGAGCACTGAGAAGGTGATAACAAACGAATAGAAATCCGACTTTTAACTGCGCATGCGCACTAGACGTTTCAGAAATGGCGCATCAGCGTTAGACCCAGCGGGCGCAGGTATTAATTGAATATTTCGCGGCACCCTTATGACGATAGCGCGGCTCCCCAGGGAGCCGCGGCTCACACTTTGGGAATCACTGCTCTACCCTGTAGCTCAGGATTCCACCAGGGTTTTTGAAAGAGAAGAAACATTGGCTAGATCTATAAACTATTCTGTATTATCTCTATTTTCCAAAAGTTTTATATGAAAACTTTGACAAAAACAATGATAGTGGCAGAAGACAATATCCTTATGACAGTATGACAAGTTTGGCATATGGAAGATTGTGACTTGGAATGTAAGAGGAGTAAATAGTAAGGAGCATGAACTAGCCCATTTAAGAAACAATAGATACATTGTAAAGATATATTTTTTCTATTGTAAAATAAATTATAAGACAAAGGGACAAAATGTAATAAAACTCAGTGAAGATGCTCTAATCTTGTGGAATGGAACTGATGAACAATCCTGGGAAGTGAAAATATAGATTTGATGATGAATGAAAGAACTAAAATGCATGTCAGAAAGTTGTGAACACGTGTCATCTGGATTGTTGTGGATGCATATGGAAGGAGGAGTCCATGGAATGGTGATAGTTGCATGTTATGTTCCAGTGAATCATAATAATGGAAGAATCAGAGATGAGTTTAGAGGAAACTTGTGCAACACTGAAAGAATGTGATCCATGGAGAGGGATTATTCTGCTTGATGACATACTTTGAGTGAAGAATTTGATTGGTCCAATCATGTGGAATTACCTCCAAGTTTTAAATCACAATTCCCACATGTGCTTAAATACATAGGTATATATTTATTTATGTAATAGTCTCACCCACTGAGATTTCTGTACATTCCTATTCATATACCAAGGAGCTGTATCATAGAAGAGATTTCATACTTCCTAAATGAGAAATTACAGCATGTAATAATTTGCATGTTCAAGAACAGTTGTACTGCTTCTTCCGAACTCCAAGCCCCATACATTTAATGGACAAAATGTTGTAATGACCATAGCAGGAAGTCAAATAACAAATAAGAAAACTACCAGTATGTTTAAACTGCTCTTAAGTAAGATTTAGAGTTTATGGGTTTGGAGGCTTATGAATCATTGCTTCCTTCTGTTTTATGGTATGGAGTGAAGCTACTTTCAATGGAGACAGAAGACAGAACTACTGTGTGTAATTTGGATTTCCAAATTGGATGGCAAACTGAAGATGGCTCTGCGAAAATGTTGCTGATAATTGCAGCAAAGACCAAGGAATGAGTGAATAAATAAACCAATTCCTTAGAACCTCTCCAGAAAAGGAGAGGAGCTGCTTCTTGCAAGGACAGTGGTTTTCCTTTGGGATGAGTGCCAGGAGATAATGGGATTAGCCATTTTTTTCACAACCATAACAGAGACTTTTAAAGGATACTAAATTCTCAAACCTCACTTTCTCACTTTCAGGCATTGGTCATTAACTATTTTAAAGCTGTTAGAGACTTTCAAAATGACAAGTGGGAAAATGCTGATGAGTCTACCTTCAGACCCAAACAAAAGAAAATTGTAATCACAACCTTAAGAATTTAATATTGGAAGCCACCCATAGTCTCCTTGTGGTAAGACGGGTAACAAACACATTTAGTAAATAATAAATAATAAACTTCCTTTTTACATCCCTATAATCCCTTAATTCAGGTAGATTCGGGGCAATAGGATGGAGCTGAGCGTTACTGACCCGATGTCTTCCTGATGCCGTACCAGAGATTTTTTCTTTGCGCTCTAAGAGAAAAACATCTACTAGGATTGAACACTCAATCTTCCAAGGGGGAGGTGAATATCTTCATCACTAGGCCGCCATGAACAATAAATAATAAACAATAACAATTTAAAGTATCTGAAATAAAGGCAAACAGATGAGCAATTTCATGAGTTCAAAAACTGGACACTAGAGGGAACAAAAGAGGAAAGATTAACAAGCCTACAAAATTTTGCAAAACATAACAAATACTGAATGAAACTTTTGAAGAATGGAATCAGAAAATAATAGCAGCAATATCAATAATGTCATTAACGATATTTACTTCTATGGATAGACTTTTTAAAAGATGTTATTTAAAAAATGAAAGATGTAGAACAAATTTTATCTGACAAGATAAAAATGGTATTGAAAATGGATTTACAATAGACAGGACAAGAGAATGACTTATAAAAGGATGTTACATTGGATCTACAAAGAAATTAGCTGAGGTACTAATGAGAAAGTTATTGCAGTTTTTTGTACAAATCCATTATATCAGATTTTTCATCATGCAGAAATTGGTGATGTTTAATTAGATCTTATCAACTAGGCATGGGAAAATTTACTCAGACATAAGTATTGCATACAAGAGAATGTACAGTGAATGTTGCAGAATTCCCACACTCTCTACGCACCAAGCAAATCTGCTATCAGTTACTATCACTTTGCAATATGATTAGATAACAAGACAATAAAACCACCTCCATCTCAATCCACAGAAGACAAACCTAGTGATTTTAGGATATTAGATACTTGGTCTTGTTGTAGTTGCATCATTCTCTTTGTTGTTTAATGTCTACTACAATATTCTAACATGTGGCCAACAGTAGCGACAAGGGCAGGGGTAGGTTCCGGCAGAGACTACTGCTGGTTCGCTCTGTGCGCATATGCGCAGTACAACTAAAATTGCTCCGCACATGCGCAGAAGCAAAAAACAAGATGAGAACTGGTTTGGGGGCATGCACAAGGGAGAACTGGTTTGGGAGTGTGGCATGCCTGGGTCCAGTGACGTGCGGTGAGGTTTATGGCTGGTGAGGCACTGACCCAGTGGTGGGTTTCAAATTTTTTTAGACTTGTGGACTTCAACTCCCAGAATTCCACAGCTAGGCATGCTCAGTTCTGATTTAAAGCGACAGCATTTGTTTTTCTCCTTTGCGAAAGAATTTTCCTTCTTTCTTTTTCTTTTTCTTTTCCCGTCCCCTCCTTCCCCCCTCTCTCCCTCCCTCCCCCCTCTGTCAAACACACACACACACATACACACACACAGAGAAGTTGGATTGGACTACACATACTTTCCCCCAGCCCCGGAAGGATCCAGCCCAGCTTCACTGATTACAGGTTTGAAAAGGCAACATGGCTCTGCCTGCAATCAAATCCTAACCCTTCCCTCCAGCCTTTGCCCAAAGCCCTGCACCAGGAGGATGAAGTTTGAATTCCTCTCCCTCCCTCCGACCCACACGTACCTTTTCCAGCTGTTTCAGAGAGGATTTCAACTCTGCTCTTGCCTTGGGTCCTCTGAAGAAGCCCCGCCCAAACGAGCGCCCTCTACTATGAGGCAGGAGAACTGCGTGCCTCACCTACGTCAGGAATTTTTAGGCTTTTAACCCTTGCTTAACTCTGCTCGAGTGATCATAAAATGCCTAAAGTCAGACTAGATGAGGCATGCAGTTTTCCTGCCTCATAGTAGAGGGCGTTTTTTCAGAGGCTTTTTTTAACAGTTAAGCAGAGTCATCCACGGTGAGGCAGCAACTAGCTCAGCTTTTTCCTTTTACATTTTTTTTCTTTTCATGATGAGAGCAGTGAGGTTGTGCCTCCCCTGCCTCACCTGACTGCACGTCACTGCCTGGGTCACTGCCTGGGTCACTGCCTGGGTCACTGCCGGTTGCAGCACCTAAGCCGCCAAGCTACTACTGGTTCGGCTGAACAGGTCCGAACTGATAGGAAACCACCACTGAACCAGGATAATTTTGCTTGTTTCTGTATATTGTTAAGCAATAACACTGATGTTATTGTAGTAGTAATTGTTAGCATAGAACAGCATTTGAATGATGCTGTCATGAGCATCTGAACCAGTGGTGAAATTCATTTTTTTTTTTACCACCAGTTCTGTGGGCGTGGCTTGGTGGGTGTGGCAGGGGAAGGATACTGCAAAAATCCCCATTCCCTCCCCACTTCTGGGGTCAGCGGGCATTTGCTGGTTCTCCGAACTACTCAACATTTCCATTACCAGTTCTCCAGAACCTGTCAGAACCTGCTGAATTTCACCCCTGATCCTAACTCTGTTTGCTCTTCTTGGTTTTTTGCAATTGGTGGATATTTTGTGATGCAGGTAGTTCTCTACGTACAACCACAATTGAGGCCAGAATTTCCAAGCAAGGTGATTGTTAGATGAGTTACACCCAATTTTAGAACCTTGCTTGCCCTGGTCCTTAAACATATCAGTGTAATTAAGTGAAACATGCTGTTATTAAGTGAATCTGGCCTCTTCCATTGACTTTACTTGGCAGAAGCTGATTGGGAAAGGTTGCTAATGCCACACACCTGAATTTTGATTGTATGATTGTGGGGATGCTGTGACAGTCATAAAAGCGAGGAACGTAAATCATTTTTGTTCAGTGCCATTGTAACTTTGAATGCTCACTAAATGAATGGTTGTAAATTGAGGACTCCCTGTATAGACAACACCACGACAGGTAGTATAATTATTGTCCTTAATATAAAGCAAGGCCAGCATCATAAGGACAAAAGTAAAACTACAGTTGTCAGGAAGTCCCAATTATGCTGTAAATAACTACTGTAATAAAGAAAGGCTTAGTAACAGCAATGAAGCACCTGCTTCAAATTCCTTTTAATCAGTGAATTTTCAGAAAAAAGAATCTCAAACTGTTCTTATAGCAACATCTGTTTAGATCTGTTTTTTTGGTATCTTCTTGTGACAATCATTTTAGCTTCCCACACCCACAGGTAGCACTCACTAGCTGTGATAAGGTTGGGGAAATGTCTTCAATGAGATGCTTAGCATTTATGAAAGATGGTTAATGTGGCCCAGGGGCAAAGTCCCTCCCACCAGCTGCTTGGAAATAGTTTTTCCCCTAACCCACATAGCAATTAAGCTTTTAAAAAGCAATCCGTTGATTGCTCAAGGCACATGTGGGGTTTTAGGGGAAGGTCCTGAAGGACAAACTGCTCTTGCCATATGCTGCAGTTCATTTGAAAAATTATTTCCTATGCTCCAAACAGACTCTTTCGAAACCTCCATCAGTTCTAATATAAGCTCTAAAAAATGTGGTTGATATATGTATACAAAAAAACAAGTACAAAAGAATGAACCAAGTATGCGTCCATATGGGTGTATGTGCACAAGCAAGAGAACGGGTTGAGTGTATAAGAGAGAACTCAGACTTCCACCGGACTAATATTCAGGAAAACATACTAAGCTCTAACAATTGGAGGAGTGCAGCCGACCTTTTTGGCCAGAGTCAAATTTGCCTATGGGCTCATTATCAGTTTCCTATTATAATGAAAGTATCAGGAACCTCGAAAATGAAATAGGCTTTATGCACAAACTGGAGCACATAACAAACTGAACTTTGTTCCTAAAAGGATCTTCCAACTTTGAAATGAGGTTCCAACTCCAGATCCTCCTCTTCCTCCTTCAAGTCTTGATTGGGCACAATATAGTTATCTTCTATGAAACCATCATCATCCTCTGGATAGCACTCAGAAGCTCCACTTATTGGTTGGTTCCTCCCATACGCCATGCCCATGTCTCCTTCCTCAATATGGCTGCTTCCAATGGAGCGAGAATCGGGCAACCGTTGATGATGATAGCTGGCATGCTTTTTGTGGAGCAATTTGCATTTGACAATCAATGCAATCAGGAGAGAGAGGATGATAGCCAAAAGCACAAAACCAGCAAAGTAGATCCAGTTTTTCCCAGCTGTTTGAGTAGAAGGTGTGGTAATAGCTGCTGCTGCTGCAAAAGAAAATAAAGGTTATAAGATGCAAGAGCTATTAATGTACTGGAAGACCCGTGGTAGCTGCAGCACAATTATGCCAAAATGACAACTTGTGCATGGTGATGCCATCATGTAAATGCTACCATTACTTGTGTTCTCATATGAGATGCAATTATGTGAAATGTGGCATTTGCATCATGGTACTAGCTCCCACTTTCCACCTTATGCCCCGTGGGTGATCTGAGCAATACTTTCTTTTAGTTGCATTTCCAAGCTTGCAAAACCTAGAAAAACTTTTATGTAGAAGTAAATCCAATAGAATCCACAGAATGTACTTCTGAATAAATATGAATAGGACTGCCTCAGTATTCTCCCCGTACAAAATGTAAACAGGGAATAAAAAGAAGAAAAGTTCTGTGAAAGACCTGCCTTCTTTTATTAAGAAATAAAACACCACTTGTCTTCTCTGTTGCAATGGGTGTCATTCTCTAGAAAATGAAATATTATTGTGGAGCGAGCAGAGCAGTCAAAATGCACACCAAGTTATATAGTTTACTGTCTGTTTAATTCTTCAGTATAGCCTGAGGTATAGGAATACACTGAGATACAGACTGGAAAATAAAAAGCAGATATGGTTGGGATCACAAAACATACCAAACCACATTTTTGCCCAACATTATGTAGAAGTCCAGCCTATGTTTTCAGTTAATAGTTCAGTGTGACGTTAAAAAACCATGCTTTGGAGCAAGGTTGTACCTCACCCAAATAGGCCAATGCCAACTCAAAATAAAGCCATTTCATCTAAAGAGTTGTGGGCTTTAGTAAAAATGACTCTGAAATACCTTGTGCTTTTTCTTTATATTTGACAAGCATATATAATCTTGGTTTCACATAATAGTCAGTAAAAACATGTTAGAAATAATTTCTCAAGGAAGAAATCAGGAGCAGCAACAAAAATCAAAAGTGTATGGGTTAGTTCATTGATTAGGGCATCAGCTTTCAGATTATTTTAAGACTGAATTATTTCTGATCAGTTTTTTCTTCCTTCGTTTTGTGTATGCATCCATAAAAGTGTGTGTTGTGTGGATTTAGGGTGGGCTGATTACCTCAATAAAAAGCTGCTAAATAGACATCTTTAGAAAGATGGTATTAAATAAAAAAAAAATCTGAACAGGATTTCCCATTTTTTTCTTTTTTTCTCTTCAAAGCAACTGTTTTGCAAAAACTGTTTTTTCTCCTTCAAAGGGGCCTTTGGGGGAAAGATGAGAAAAAGTGATATTTCTTTTCATTATAGTTTCAGGACTCCCATCACTTTTATCAAAGTAAGAACTTCCTCACTGCCAAATGGCCCAGTTGGCCTGGACCAGCAATGGATCCTGGCTTGTGATGACTAAGACTCCAACTCATCTCAACTAATTCATCTCAACTAAAAGTTTTCTAGGGAACAATTTGTGATAGCTTTGGGACTGGAGGGGAGAATGCCACATGGAATAAAAACCATACAATTGAGATGTTACTCTGAATCTACAAGATTGGACTCATATAATGAAACGGTATAGGGTTTCCTGCCTAGGCAGGGGATTGGACTAGAAGACTTCCAAGGTCCCTTTCAACTCTACTATTGTATTGTATTGTATATATTTTGCTTCACTTACTAGCATTTTCTAATGATGACGGCTTTTTCGTAGCCCCAGTACGAAGGAACTGAAGTTTTCTTCTGTGGCTCACAGTCTCATAATCTGAAGTTCTGATTTCTTGAATCCGGAGTTCTATGTTTAAATGATAGACAATCTGTTTAAGAAATAGCTTCACTGTTTCTGTTGCTCTACATCTTGATTTATTTTTATTCTTGCATTTCATTGATAAAACACGCAAAAATTCTTTTACAAAACTCTAAAAGGTAAGGAAAACTTTTTCATTCATAAACTTAGACTGCTGAAATATACTTGTTTTAATTTTTAAATTACTTTCCAGATATGTTTGCATTCCAGTCCACTATTTAACTGTTAGGGTATAATACATGAACATATGGACTGAGTTCATGTGTTACATAATGCTATAATTTATTTTTGCTTTAGGATGAAGTGTAAGCTCAACTGTAGTAATTTTTAAATCACAGTGACATGTGAACTCTTCAATTGTTGATTATTCAATAAACCATCAGTGACAATTTTGCCTTAGTGTCTTGGCAAACTGTCCTTAAGCAAATTGGGAGTTGTTTGTGTGGTTCTCCCCCCGCCCCATGGAACAGGAAAGATTCAAACATTTATAAGGTTGGTTTTGTGTTCTTTTTAAGAGGTTATGCACAGATGTTGCATGTATTCACACAACCATTGTTTTTTCATGACTCAAAAATAAGTCCTGTGCACAACCAGGAAAGTCTGCCATGCAATAATATTCAGCCTCACCTTCTTTTCCTGGCACTGCTTGCTGGAAAGGAGTTAGGGAATCACTGCACACTGAAGGGTTCCCCTGAAATTTGATATGGTGGATTCTTTGCGCATTTAATTGCACAAGCTCATGTCTGCAGGGCAGTTCATTGTTTTGCAGATCCAGATAGGCAAGGATTCCAGAGGCAGGAAAAATGGAGAGGTCCAGTGATTGAAGTTTGTTGTTGTTCAGATGTAGAGAGTGAAGGCTTTTCAAACCTTGGAAGCTCATTCGGTGCACGTGAGAAATGTCACAGCTGCTTAGGTCCAAAATGCGAAGAGCACCAAGATTACAGAACACAGAGGGGGAAAGAGTAGGAATGCTGTTGCTGGAAAGATTTAGGGAATGTAAGGAAGGAAAGCTTCTCAGGAAAGGTCCATGCTTGGGCATCATCAGAGAATTGAAAGATAGATCTAGGATGGTAATATGTCTGGGAAGAAAATTGGGAGGATGGAGAAGGCTCTTTCCACCGCAGGCAGCCCGTCCCTGCAAAAATATAACCACGTGTGAAATATTAAGGAATTCAATGGAATTAATGTTTCAAACTAACTTGGGGATTTTTCTTCCCACAAGAATCATTGAGTGACATCACATAGAAAGGTAGGTTTTATTCCTTTTATGCAAAACTAAAAACAGAGTTTAAAATAAAATTTGGATTATTTGCCAGATTACCTCACAAGTGATTTTTGATGTTACTAGTTTTAAACAGATAACGTTTTTAGAAACCTTTTCTTTATTGTGAAATGTAATAAAAAAAATAAATACTTTCAATTTCTTAGTACACTACTTTCACACTGAGTGGGCAGCACTTATTTTGTAACACTTTCCCCATCCTTCACTTTTTTTTCTACCATGTCCCTGTGATATTGCCTTCCTCTCACTTCCAATCTATGCCTGACACAGACTTGGTCCTATTTATCCCTTCTGTGTACATAGTTTGTTTTCCTACCTTAAGTAAGTAGCAGCTGCCCGCATTAGTTTTCAAGAGAGCACAATCAGACCCACTTCACCATCCATTCTACTAATTCAAGGATGCGTAAATAGCACTTAAACACAGCTCTGTGGAAAAATCCTTTGAAAACTAAAAGACATCAAAGCTGTTCAAATATCCCACAATATTGTGGGCAAGTCCTGATTTGACCAATTCATCCCAAATAAATATCAATGTTTGGCTAATAGCAAAACCTTGGGCAGCAAACAAACCAAAATCAGAATGCATTATAGCTGTGATATGAAGATGTTCCTTGCACAGATGTTAATAATGTAAAATTCAGTATTGAAAAATATAAACAATTGAACCAAACTTATCATTCCCTTTGAATTGTGCAACATTTGGAAACAACTGGAAGCAGTCACTGTATCCACTGAAAAGGCTACCCTGAAAAAACCCAGCCCTTCTATTCCTCCCCACCCCCACACAAAAAAAGACAAGTCTGTCTTTTTAATGGTGTTTTGTCAAAGATGATATCTTGTGTTACTTGCACCTTTTACACTGAACTTATATGTGGGAAAAATATGTGTTAATTACACACCACCCTTTAGCTCTCTTCGCTTTCACCATTCCTTGTTACACATGTTCATCCCAGGTTGGAGCAATAAACTTTTTCAAGGATGCCAGTGCTTGTTTAGGATCCAGTTTTCTTGGAAGAAGACTTGATGTACTAGTTATCAACCATTCGCTTGTGTAGTCTTGAGAGACTGTGCTTCAGGACACCTCATCTGATGGCTAGATTTAAAGAAATCTAAATAGCCAAGATTTGAGGAAGATAGAGATTTGTTCATATCATCTCGATTACCATTTTTATTATGATAATTATGTAAATTTAAAGTTTATCTACAAAACCAGTATTTAACCAAATACAGTCATCAGGCTTTCTCACGGTCTAAGATCCTCCCATTGAGAACCTTTAATTAGTCTACAATTTGTAGAAATTACTCCTTGCTTACCATTTTATCAATGTTACAAGGATGTCCAGATACCGCAGACCATGGCAAGAGGATGCTGGAGATCCAGAGATACCCAATATTTTTCATTTTGCTTTAAAAAAAAACTGCAGGAGAAAAAGAATGCAATGCACATTTGGTGATATAATAACAATTTTATGGGCCTGATCTCAACTTAACAGTATTGCAACAAGGTTATAATATGAAAAGTAAAGCATGGTTGTTTTCAGCCTCCTAAAAAACTTGTAAACTTCTCAGATTACCTAATTCATAAATTCTGCAAATTCATAAATGTATTAAGTGGGCCCTGCTTTTGCAATAGTTAGAATGCTGTACTGCAGGCTATTGCTGCTGACTGCCGACTGCCTGCAATTTGGCAGTTCGAATCTCACAAGGTTCAAGGTTGACTCAGCCTTCCATCCTTCCAAGGTGGGTAAAATGAGGGCCCAGATTGTTGGGGGCAATATGCTGACACTATAAACCGCTTAGAGAGGGCTGTAAAGCACTGTGAAGTGATATCTAAGTGCTATTGCTATAGGTGCTAAGTATAATTTGTCTGGCATACCACACTCACTTGATAGACATAATATCCCATGTTATTTAAGAGCTGTGGTGACACAGTGATTATAATGAGGTATTGCAAGATAACTGACTGTTCACTGCCAGGGGTTCGATTCTAACCGGCTCAAGGTTGACTCAGCCTTCCATCATTCCAAGGTCAGTAAAATGAGGACCCAGATTATTGGGGGCAATATGCTGACTCTGTAAAATTGCTTAGCGAGGGCTATGAAGCACTGTGAAGGGTATATAAGTGCTATTGCTGCTATTATTTAGATTATTTAAATTACTTAGAAACCACAGTATCAGACTTCATAAAATATATTCATGCAAACCTTCGACAACACAGTACTATATGTAAATCCAGTTAAAAACCATGAGTGCAACTTACATTTATAATATAAATAGGGTACATGGAAATGTACCTACCATCCACAGATTGTGGTGGTGATGGTTGTAATATCTGATCTTGAGCGCTAATCTGATACCACGATCTAATCCTGGTTGTTTAAATTTACAATTCAAGTTGAGGTATCATACTGGAGTGATGTTGAGGGAGGCATTATCAAAAAAGTAAAACAGAAAATTCAGACCAGAAAGGAAGATAAACAAAAATAAATGAATAAAAGCAAAATCTGAAATAACATTAAAATGCTGAACAATCAAGTTGGAAAAGGACCAGTTGTCTGACTTCAAAGAAGCAGGAGGGATCGGTAGAAGAAAAGTCCGTTCCAATTTGGTTCAAAATGAATCTCCTGCTAATTAAGCCACATTGTGATCAGGAGGGACAACTGCATGAAATCTTGCTGTATCTCATTGCTTTTGTCAATGGGAAACTTCTGTTTTAAATACGTTGCTCTCCAAAAAAAAGTGACAAACTATAAAAGCAAAGAACACAAACAACTTCATAATTTCCTTGTCAGTTTTCTTTAGCCCTTTCACAACAAGTAAGTTCATGCCTTAGACATGAAAGCTGGTTGGGTGACTTTGGGTTAGTCACACTCTTTCAACCCAGCTCACCTCACAGAGTTGTTGTTGGGGAAAGGATCAAGGAGCATTAGGTAGGTTTGCTGTCTTGAGTTGATAAAAAAAAATAAAGGATATAAAATTTACAGAAGCCCTTCTGCCTCATCAGCTAATTGTGATTCTTGGTTTATAGGGATGACAGTATGTTTGAGAAGAATTGCAAGGAATGGGAATATTGCTTATTATGATCATTGAGCAATCAACATAAAACAAAAAAGCACACAGAGTGGACAATAGATCAGTGGTTCTCAACCTGTGGGTCGGGACCCCTTTGGGGGGTGTCGAACGACCCTTTCAGAGGGGTCACCTAAGACCATCGGAAAACATGTATTTTCAAAAAAATATGGAAAACATAAAATAACTTTATGGTTGGGGGGTCACCACAACATGAGGAACTGTATTAAAGGGTCACGGCATTAGGAAGGTTGAGACCCACTGCAATAGAGCAATAAGATGACACATACTCTTACTTTAACACTCTGGCTGAATTTTAAAGACAATGAAATATTTAAAAGATTTAGGGGAAAAGATATTTCTGTCAGAGAATTAATTCTATAAATCAGTCATTTAAAGAAAACAGTCTCTGAGAATTTGGTTATTAAAGAGGCTATAAGGCAAAAACTGCTTAGGGGATGCTGGGTACTCAGCAATCTGAACCATGACTTTAAAGTCGTTGTCAGCGACCTTAGGATGTATGGATCTCCCTAACATGGAAGGGGAATCCTGGGAGTTGAAGTCAACACATCTTAAAATCGCTGAGGTATAGAGCTGTTATGCAGAACTTCACTGCTATGGCTTCTTCTAAAGCACCAACCTGAGTTGTTTGAGGTCATTCTCACTCTATCTAGCAAGTCTAGCCTAATTCAAGAAGTTAATGTTTTGAGTTGCTGTAGGATTGGCTTTGGCAGATTGACAACAGATATCTCTATTATAGGCAGTATAAGTTGTTTGTATGCTACAAATCCTTGCCTTTGCTGGAAATTGAAATCTATAACCCCTTAAGGGCAATATAAATCCAATAAACAAACAAACAAACAGCAAACAATAGGTTGTGTCTTACTAATTGAATCTGATAATGTGAGCTTTAAGATTCAAACCACATGATTCTTCCTGGAGTTACCTGCCTTCCCTGTCAATCATTATTGCATTTAGCACACTAAAACAATTCTTTCTTACTTCTGCTCAATGGTCTAAAGTAGTTGCAAGAAGAAGAAGAAAAATGGGAAAATGGGGGGGGGGAGTTTTGAAAAAAGCAGAAGCGTTTGGCTAACTCAGGTTAAAAAAAATCACAATAAACTAGATTTTGAAAAGGCATTGCTAGCTTTGCAAAGTTACATTGACCTTCATCGGTCATCTAGGTTTTTAAGGACTGGCCTCAGTGCTGATGTCTTTGTCTCTACATAGAACTTGGACACAGTTTTCCTCAGATACAAGACACAGACACACAGATCTAAGAAGTTCCATATTGCTTACCTTCTGCTAAAGAAAAGGAGTCTGGCTTCCGGATTCTGTGCCACTCTGCCTCCAGCTTAATAGAGCAGCAAATGTGTAGTTTCCTGTTGGAGAGGATTCTCCCATCCCCCGTGTTTACATGCACACCCGCACACACATCTTACCCCTGCCCCCGTTTCACCCAAAATTGTGCATGGCCACAAGGCAGGGCGTTTCAATCTAAAATATTTATCCTGCCTGTATACTTTTCACTGTTCTGCAAATACTCCCCGTAGGGAGAAAACGATTTACCTCAGAGCTCATGCCAGGCTCTCTCTGGGTGTGCTCCTCTGCTTTCTCCCGGGTGCTCTTCCTTCTTGGGTCTGTGCACTAGGGGAGTGGCAGGTGCCTAAGAAAATGGAAGGTAAATGTGAAAAGGGTGAAAGGTATTGAAGCTGGTTACACATTAACTTGAATCGGCTTCTCTGGTCTTTTTGGAATGATTGGACAAACATGGTCAACTTAAGTAGCACAGTTGGAGAAAAGTTGTGCATAGAACACCCGTACTTGTTTACACCAGCCTATGCATTAACTCTGGTTTCCTAATCTAAAGCATATGTATGTGCATGCCTGAAGGATAATAATTCAGTTATGGAGCTTATCTCTTTTGTGCAGAGGTCCAAAGTCCAATTTTATTCCCAACATCTCCATGTACAGCCACAGGGGGAAAATATCTGTACACCTGTCCCTCCAATTGGATTATGATACCATTCTTTAGGAGCAGAAAACTCTTGTGGCATGAAGTTGCATGAAGATCCCTATCATGCCTCTCTCTTGTGAGGTAATTATGGAACAACTGACTCCAATGATAATTGGCTCCTAGAGAAAGCAATCCCTTTACTTTTTAGTTTTATCACTGTTGTTGTGACTATTACTTACTCCTGTTATTATCATGGTCGGCACGGTGGCTCATCGGTTGAGATGCTGAACTTGTTGGCTGGAAAACTGGCAGCCCAGGTTTGAGACCCAAGTGCCACCCAAAGGGATGAGCTTCCAACCTCACCCCAGCTCCTGCCATCCTAGCAGATTGAAAGCATGCCAATGCAAGTAGATAAATAGGTACCTCTTCAGTAGGAAGATATCAGTGTTCCATGACTTCATTCTGGCCACATGATGGTGGAAATGTCTTCCAACAGGGACGGCTCAATGACCTTGAAATGGAGATGCGCATCACCCGTTACAGTTGGCAACAATTAGTGGAATAATATCCACTCCTTCATCTTTTTTATCTGTTATTAAAAACAGAAGGTAGGTGTTCTAAAAATCCAGGCACTGCTGTTAGTTTATTTTTCAGTGTGTGCAACCATTTGTTTAATGCCTGTTCGAAGCTACAAGGGCACTGAAGTGACTTATGACTGCTTTTCATACTTACAATCATTGCAGCATCCCGTGGTCACGTGATCATAATTCGGACGCTCGTCAACTGGCAGACATTTATGACAGTTGCAGTAATCCCCTTTTGTGACCCTCTAGCAAGCAAAGTCAGTGGGGAAGTCAGATTCAATTAAAAACTGTGTTACCAACTTAACAATCACAGGGTTTCACTTAACAACTGTTCCAAGAAATGTTGTAAACTGGGACAAAATTGCCTTGCCTAGCAATGGAAAGTTTGGGCACAATCGTGGTCATACGTTCACCAGTAATGTAAATTCAGAAATTGGATCGTTTCAATAGCTGTTGACTACAACCCACAATTATATTAAACCAATAGTGTGAAGCACTTATGTAATTTGGCTCAATCACCTCAGGATAACTAACACAAGTACATAAATGAATCATTTATGCATTCATCACTAATACACAAAACGTCATTTGCCATCTGCTGTTTCTCCCACCCACCCCACCCGGAACTCTCTTGTGGATATTTATGGTAAATTGAAACCTGAATTAGAAATCATAAAGTTTACTATATTGTGAAAATTCAGCCAGTAACTGGTCTGTATATCACGCTAAGGCCATTCTCGTTAAGTCATAGAGATAGCCTTGTTCAAGTACACTGTCCTTCTTAGTGTTTCTTTTGGAAGTAAAATCTCATTCCCACTCTCATTTTTTTGATTTACTATAACAATGCTTCACTTGCTGTATGGCATAGGTGTCCAATCTTGGCAAAGTTTAAGACTTGTGGACTTCAACTCCCAGAATACCCCAGCCAGCCACCTTTCTACAATCTTTTTCTAATGCAGTATAATATCAGAAAATATTTTAATGGGTGTAATGGTTGAAGTTTTAGGGGAATTAGAAATTGATTTATAGTGGTTATATTCATTACTGACCACTAGAAGACACTATATGACTACGGTAATTTGATTCTTGTTGGAACTAGCCTCTCAATAATTAAATTTGTTTAATTGTTAAATGTATATCCAAAGCGATTCTGGGGGGCTTACAATATAATAAAAATCTAAATATGAAAACAACTTAAAATTACATGAATGCAACCATTATAATACGATATTATATACATGCACTTTAAGGGGGCAGTCATGAGACTTCTAGTATGAAATCCAGGCAAACTAACATCTATAGCTCTCTAGTCTCAGATTGCAAACTAAGAAGAAAGGAAGATGTTAACATTCATAACAATTGGATCTATTATGCCTTATATTCCTTGAGCCCGCGTGGAGGCTTGGGGAGGGGGGAAAACAGGCCTGACGGAAAGCCTCTGGAGACCGGGGGGGAAGCAGTTTTCACCCTCCCAGAGGCTCGAGGAAAGCCTCCAAAGCCTGGGGAAGGCAAAAAGCCCCCCCCCCGGGCCGTGGTGCAGGAGGCCAACTAGACCACGCCCACCATGGTCACACCCACCCAGCAACCTGGCAGAAAATCCACTGCTGAAATTTTTGAAGCCCATCCTAGATGGATCAGATATGATAACAATTGGTGAAGATTACTGTCTTTTATATCCAGTTCAGGGGTGGGTTCCTGCCAGTTCTAACCTTTTCTATAGAAGAGGTTCCACAAATCTACAGTGCCGTTTAGAACCAGTTCCAGCTCCCTTTCCCCGTCCGTCCGGACATCATCAAGATGAAGAGCGAGAGGAGGAATTCTGGGAGTTGAAGTCCACAAGTCTTAAAGCTGTCAAGTTTGAACACCCCTGGGTTTTTTTCTAAAGAGTTAGGGGTACAAGGGTCTTGTAACTTGACAGCTTTAAGACTTGCGTGCTTCAAATGCCAGAGTTTTTGAGCCAACATTTTGGTTGCTAAGCAAGAGCATTGTTAAGTGAGTTTCACCAACCTAACCCTAACCCTAACCCTAACCACTGATCCAGTAGTATGATTTGCCAATGTCCAGAACATTTCAAAGACTATCTAATGATGAGATATTCCATCTCCAGTCTACACAATTTATGAATTATGATTATGTACATTACTGTACCTGTATACTGTTTGTGTTGCTAGTATCATATTTGTCATGGGGAAAATGTGTGTGCCTCTTTAATCATTTCTGTTTGAGAGGGAGTTGTTTTCTTTGTGTGTGCGTGTGTATATATGCACGCCTTTGAATCAATGTTGACTCCTGGAAACCTGCCTGGACTAGCTTCTACAGTGTTATTGGCAAGATTTCAGAAGTGATTTGTCACTGCTGTCCTCCTGAGAAAGGAAGGCTGAAAAAGAGTGACTGATCCAAGGTCACCCAGCTGGCTTTGTAATTACAGTGGGCCTAGAATTCTGGTCACCTAATTTCTAGCCTGCTGCATGATCCAAACTACATGATCTCATTATATGTTTGTTTTTTCCCAACACAAATTAAGACCAGATATAGTCCAAGGCCAACCACTTGAAGGAAGGAGAGGATATAAATATGCATAGAGAAATAATTGCTGATAAGTAAGTGTAAGGAGAGAGAACCAATTTAATGTAGTGGTTAAGACACCAGGCTAAAAACCAGCATTTGAGTTCTAGTGCTGTCTTAACATCTCAAAACACAGCAATGAGCACAGCAATTGAGTTTGTTAATCTAAGTTGAAGGATCTAGCACAGGAGTGGGTAACTCCAAAACTCAAGTGCTGAAGCAGCTATGAATGGTATGTTGAGGACCATGCTATGAAAATCGACAAAGCCAGGATCTTTGGGGGGTGGAAGGTGCCTAGAGATTTTAAGGGGGTTATACAGGTTTAAGTCACCTGTTCTACTCCTTAGCCAGGTGGAGGAGGGGAAGAAATACTTGTAATTCCAGGCTGTGCTTTTTACACTGTTGTTATAATGTTTTGTGTGCAGCCAGATGTATCTTTTGTGACACAAGGAAGTAATAAAATGTATGAGGTATAATCATAACAACTGCATTTAATTAGAAATTAGGAAGAGTGAGGATACTGTTGCATTTATTAGAGTAAGATAAAGGTAAAGGTTTCCCTCGCACAAATGTGCTAGTCATTCCCGACTCTAGGGTGGTGGTGCTCATCTCCATTTCAAAGCTGAAGAGCCAGTGCTGTCCAAAGATGTCTCCATGATCATGTGGCCGGCATGACTAAACGCCAAAGGCGCACGGAACGCTGTTACCTTCCCACCAAAGATGGTTCCTATTTTTCTACTTGCATTTTTACATGCTTTCGAACTGCTAGGTTGGCAGATACTGGGATAAATAACGGGCGCTCACTCTGTTACGCAGTGCTAGGGATTCAAACTGCCGAACGGCCAACCTCTCTGATTGACAAGCTCACTGTCTTAGCCACTAAGTCACCGGGTCCTTTTATTAGAGTAAGACTGAGATAATTAACCATTCTCAATTATCTCTTTCTTGAGAGTGAAAGTAATCCTTAAATCAGTCAGATTGTGAATCTCAAAGCAGGAACATGCTCTTTTCTGTTCTCATAACACATGTAACACCTACAGCCATTGATTTTGTGAATTTTCATTAGCAGCCCACTATCAAAACTAGCTGGTTCAACCAACTTTCTCCAGGAAGCAATTACTATGCCATCAATCTTTGTATCAGGCTGATGTATATATTATAGATCAAAAAGTAATACTCTTTTTATTATTAGCCACTTTCCCCATTGACTAAGGAAACACTAACTTGCCCGGCCACTGCAGACAATCAATGTTTTGGAAATACATTCTAGCTTCCCAAAGCTCAGCAGTGACATCTACTATCCTGTAAAATACTTTTTTCCAAATCAATTTTTCTATTCAGCATTTTTCCTACATGATTATGTAAGCAAAATAGATCATTTGATTGATTTTATTTGTGTGGATGAAGACTCATTCATTTTGCATAGACCTGTAACACCAAAGGAATAGTTGACCTGGGTCAGTTTATCACTTTTTGGTGTTTCTATAATACACTAACCACACCTCACCCCCAGCAATTCAGTAAAGGGCATGTTTATCAGATCTAGGTTTAAAAACTTCACAAACCACTGGATGGCAGCAAGGTGTTTTTGTATTCCTTTGCTGCCATTGAGGGCTGCTTGGACTTTCGCAGCTTAGATCTGACAGCCCTGATTAAGAGTATCATGGGGACATAGCCATACTGATTACTCCAGCTGGCCCAATATTGTTGACACTATTTGAGTAGTTGACAGCTTTGGTTGACAGTTGTCCAAGTTTTCAGACTGGAAATGCCAAAGACTCATTCTGGGACTTTTTGCATGTTGGCTTGAAATTCTGGGATTTGAACTCCATATGTCATAAAGTTGCCAAGGTTGAGAAACATTGGTATAGCTCACTTATCCATAGTCTACTTGCATAGGATTGTTACTTTCATGGATATTTTATTCAAATTCCCCTGTCTGAACTCGTCCCAGCAGCCAACAGGTTTAGCCTGTCCAGCCTTTTTCTTATCACAAAGTCACTTTAAAAGACATACTATGTTTCACAAATGGGCGTGGGAATAGATTTTTTAAAAAGTCACATGTACACATAATTTAGTTGTAAGAAAGCTGGCCACAGTAATTGTCCTGGAGTGTTGAGAATGGGATTTCCTTTTGCCTTGCTATCTCATGACACCACACTTCCCAAAATTTCTTGCGGACAAGGACTAGTTGCTAGCTGTGCAACATAAATGAAATGCATGTATGAAATAAGTAAATGCAAATACCATATTTCACTCTTCCAGAACCAGACATTTGAGGATTCTGTAACCATACCAGATAAGCCTTATCCAGATTCTAAGATAACATATTCTGCCCTCTTTCAAATACATTGTGCAGTGAATAATAATTACATAATCCAGAGAGCAGAGGAGTTTGTTTTAGCAAGTATCTTTTTACTCACCTTCCCCCCTCTTCCCCTTGCCTCACCTCCATCTCCATCTTTGCCATATTTCTAGTCTCAATTTATTATTCAGCATTGGTATTATATATATATATATAATACAGCCCAGGTTCAAATCCCAGTAAGGGTATGGCTAGCTGATGAGACCTAAATAGCTTGAAATAGATCTATACTAGTCTCCCTTTATTTATTTATCAGCACAAATACAACACACACACACACACACACACACATATAGTTTAAATCTGTTTAAAAAGTAAAATAAACACTAATACAATCTAATATAAAGAGAAAAAAAGAAACCAAAGAGAAAGCTAGATATGCAAGAAAGAGAAAATAGTAAAAAGAAAGAAAGAAAAGAAAAGAAAGAAAAAGATTCAAACAATAGTTTTTTATTTTCTTTGTAACAGTTATAAATGATAAATTTACATCTTACTCTATGGTTATAGCATAACATTTTTTGTTTTACATCATTCATTTTTATTTTCATTTCTTTATTTGCTAAAAGTTTTACAAAAAACATAAAAACTAACACCAACTAATGAAGAGCAAAAGAAACCAAGAAAGAAGACAGAAAAGGTGAATGTTCAGAAAGAGAGAATTAAAAGAAATAAAAAAGAAACTTCAATTTTCTTCTGCAGCAAAAATAAGTTTAAAACATTAACTCTTACTGTATGATTACAAAACAGAGCTCACATTTTCTGTTATCCAGGTTTTTTTTCTATTTCTATTTCTCTTGGACAATTAAAAATTATCTTTATAGATAATTGCCATATAGAACTTCAATTAGCTCAGACATATTTATCTTCTCTGAAAATTTAATTGCTTAGTTTTTTTTTCTTTGTTTCATCCAAAATAGCTTGCATTTTCTCTTCTTTTTAAGTTCACTATTCTGTTGCATAAAATAACCTCTAATAAAAGCATTACTTGAATCCCAAACTATTCTTAAATCAATACCTTTATCTAAATTATTTTCAAAAAAACCCTTTAATGTCTTTTTACAATCTTCTATTACTGCTTCTTGCTGTAGCAACATTTCATTCAGCCTCCATTTAAAACAAACAGATTTTTCTTTATAAATCAAATTCATGGAATAAAGTTCTGACAAACTCTTTGATAATATCTCTGCTTTAGAAACCGCAGTAGCCAGGTTCTTTGAAATTCAAATGATGTCTATTCTTGAAAAAGGCTTTTGTCTTTCAGAAAAGCAGGTACATTCTCTTAATTGCCATCTTTCTGTCTCCATATATCATCCAATCTTAAATTGTCCATCAAATCAAAGAAAATGTTTGCCTTGAATGATTTTAATATTTTTCTCAGAAGCTCTGTCCCTTTGTGGGAGATCATGCCAGTACAATGCACAACAAACACCGATTTTCATAAGAAAAATCTATTAATCTCCGACTGCTTCGGTGACTCCATCCAGCCACCTCATTCTCTGCCATCCCCTTCTTCTTTTGCCCTCAATCTTTCCCAGCATTAGGCTCTTCTCTGGTGAGTCCTTCCTTCTCATTTGGTGGCCAAAGTATTTGAGTTTCATCTCCAGGATCTGGCCTTCCAAAGAGCAGTCAGGGTTGATCTCCTCTAGGACTGACCAGTTCAATCGTCTTGCAGTCCAAGAATCTCGCAGGAGTCTTCTTTAGCACCATAGTTCAAAGGCCTCAATTTTTTGGTGCTCAGCCTTTCCTATGGTCCAACTTTCACAGCCATACATTGCAACTGGGAAAACCATAGCCTTGACTGTATGCACTTTTGTTGGCAGGGTGATGTCTCTGCTTTTTTGCAAGCTGTCTAGATTTGTCGTAGCTTTCCTCCCCAGGAGCAAGCGTCTTTTAATTTCTTGGCTGCAGTCCCCATCTGCGGTGATCTTGGAGCCCTTTGGGGGTATAAATTCCCAATACAAAGTCTTCCATCCCAAAAGTTAAGCTTTAGTGCTGCATAAGACTGATACTTAGTAAAGTAAGGTACAGTATTTCAGATTTCCCCCTGCTATATTTATACCTTCTAGGTATCCGAAAGCAATTCCTGATCATCTGTGTTTGTAGTTCTGTTTTCAGATACTATTAATGCCAACTCTGGGGAAGAAACACAAGGTTCCTGCTGGGTCCTATTGGGGAATTAGGTCAAGGAGAGGTCAGTTCCTGCTTTCACCAGGGCTATTGTCAGATTGCAGTTAGGTTCTTCAAAGCTCTATTTTCAAGACAACTCTCCATGTTAACATAAAAGTAAACAGGAAAAGAAAGGAGGGGTCCTTGGAGAATAATCACAAATGACAGCAACTCGATGGTTTCTTTTTAGCATAGACAGTTATTGGTATTCTTTATCTTTATATGTAGAATGTGTGCAGCACATGCAACATTTTCTGGGTGTTGTACATGTAAATATTTCAAACGTGGTATAAAATGTGGGAAATAAAATAAATAACCCGAAGAATCAGTTTCCACAAAATTGCTGGCCTCCAAGTACATTAGACTATAACTTCTTCCATCCTGATCCAGCATGCCCATCAACATATCTGGAAAGTGAAAGATTGAAGAAAACTATTTAAATAAACAATGGCTTCATATTCCCTGGAAGCAGAAATTAGAATGAAAAAAATGGCACTTGAAACACAATCTGCAAAGGCCATACCATAACACAGTGATGGAGAATCTTTTGCGCACCGAGTTCCCAAAGCAGAATGTGCGTGCCAGTGTACACATGCCTGTTTTTGGGGCATTTTTGATTGTTTTTCAGGCCATTTTTTTTGACTGTTTTCAGGCCATTATCTGGTGCTCTGGTACCCATGAAGACCAGCTGGCCGGTGCGCATGTGCATGCCGGAAACGAGAAGAGCAGCTGGTGATGGCGCATATGCCCACAGAGAGGGCTCTGCGTGCCACCTCTGGCACGTGTGCCATAGGTTCACCAACACGGCAACACCATATTTACAGAGAAGTGATCAAGAGTCTCAGAATTGCATTTCTTATCATTTAAAGATGAAATTAATGAAACATGTTTCATGTTATTGGGAACCTCAGACATTTTATAGAATATTTTTTGAGTATCCATGTCATTATGTGTAAAATGATGGAAGGATACACATATAGTATAGGTTTGGCTCTCTTTAATTTATAAAATATTTTTGGGGAAAGAAGTAGGTTTTAAAGGTGTTCTATGACAGTAAATTTTATATAAAAATTTGGAATGTATCAATATATGAAGAACTTTGAATTTATCATGTGATAGGAAGAGCAAAGAAGTTTGTTTACTACGGAAAGATAGCACAATTCCAGACTCACAACGCATTACTGATTAAGTGTGTTTGTTCTCTGCTTATGAATTTTGGTGTCTTTCGATATAATGAAACATCTGGTCAATATTACTCCATATGGTCAAGGTTTGTTACAGTATTTAAACACTGGACTGCTTTTTCTATATATTTTTAAAAAAATTCTTGTTTCTTCCTAGAAATTTTCTCTTTTTTCTTTCTTTCTATACTTAAAACAATTAAAATCTAAAAGAAAGAGAAAAAAGCCCATTTCATTTGTTTATCAGACCAGGAAGGTAAGAAATGTTCCTTGCTTAGCAATAAAAATTAAGTTGTACTAAGTGCAACTTATACATCACTGTAATTTAGAGTCAGAGATAATCTGAATCATTTGTTCATTCAATTGATATCATGAACCACTCACCAAGCAATTTAGGTAATCTGTATGGATCGAGAATATCAAATATAAAGGAAAATAATAAATGCATCCATTGGACGTCCATCCAGTGCAGCTCTTGTAGTAGTGATACACAAGCATACCAAAGTGTACCCATAAAGCTGCTAACATTCTGGACTAGTTGGAACTTCTGAATGGTTTTAAAAGGAACTGCATATAGATCACATTGTAATAATTCAGACAAGAGATAACTGCAGACATGAGCGACTTTGAGACATGAGTGACTTTCTTTCACTCAAGATGAATTTGTGCGAAGAACTCCCCAGCCACAACTGCCGCCTACATTTCTTCCAGGAATTAGTAATCCAGATAGATCACTAACTGTGTACCATTTTTGCCTGGAGCACTGCTTACCCACCCAGAATGAACAATGGAAAATTTCCAGGACCATTCAGTCTTGCGAGGTTTGAGACTAAACTTGTTCATCCCCATTTAGATTCCCAAAACCTGTTTCAGGTGGTCTTGGGAATCTAAATGGGGATGAACAAGCTTAGTCTCCCCATCCTACACAGCAGGGTCTAGGGCTGGATCTCTTCCCCTGGCCAAGATAACCCAAAACACTTCATTCCTGACTCTAACCTCTTCATCTTTTCAGGTACCTCAAAATTACCTTCACAGCAGCCTTGCAAATGTTCCTATGTCTTTCCTGATAGGGACCAGGTCTCTTTGAATAGGGCCATCACCCAGCACTCTGAATAAAAATAATTATATTTTGCCACTTTTATCACCATGATGTAGTACTTAATATATAGGCTGTTTGGAGAAACTTGTACTTCTCTTTTCTCCTGCTGTATTCCAGACATTTCTTCTGTTGATATAACTCTTAGACTCCTCTGAATACCAGGGAGCCCTGGATTGTCCAGGCACAATCTACTCCAAGGCCAACATAATCCCCTCGTTCCGAGTGGTCTCTAAGGCCTCTTCATCTGCATACGAGCATCACCACTAGTGCCCATGTTTATACTGTAGGAAGTTATCACCCAGCCCTCTCCCAGAAAAATGAAATATCCTAGGAAATATTGAAAAGGCAGAATATTTCTCTGGATGTGAAAAGGAAGAAACATGTTTTATTAAAGAGAGAATAGCTCCCTGCAGCTTCCTGCCCATCCCCCTTTGTCAATGGGCCATTGCCCAAGCCAGTCCCTTTACATAATAAAGAGTTCTCCCCTTCAGCTCCAAGGTGATGAGATTAAGGCATGATCAGCCTTTACTCACTCCCCACATGGCATCTGAGAACTCAACCAAACCTGGATTCAAAACGAAGCCTAGAGAGTTGCCCCTACATGGCCCCATGGGAGTCTGACAACCAATCAGAATACAAGCTCAAGATCAAAGGCCAGAGAGGGCATAAAACCAGGGACTCAGCTTCTCTTCCCCCCTTCTTCTTTTTCTCCACCAACATTGAAGCATGTGATCACCTTTTCTGTTCAGGACTCAAGCCATGTGGTCCTGTCCACCATTAAAACCATCTTTCCAAGCAGCCTCCGTGTCTCCAGTGTCTTTTTCCCCACTTGAAGCCGAACCCAGAAGGACATTTCTTCCAACAATACTATTGAAAAAAAGCAGCTACATAGGTATTTTAGCAGAATTGAGAATCTGGGAAGGGATGTTTCAGTTTTTTACCACCATATACCACTTTATAAAGGCCACACTTGGAATACTGCATTCAGTTTTGGTCGTCACGATGTAGAAAAGATGTGGAGACTCTCAAAAGAGTGCAGAGAAGAGCAACAAAGATGATTAGGGGACTGGAGACTAAAACACATGAGGAATGGTTGCAGGAACTTGGTATGTCTAGTTTAATGAAAAGAAGGACTAGGGGAGACATGATAGCAGTGTTCCAATATCTCGGGCTGCCACAAAGAAGAGGGAGTCAAACTATTCTCCAGGGTGCCTGACGGTAGAACAAGAAGCAATGGGTGGAAACTAATCGAGGAGAGAAGCAACTTAGAACTGAGGAGAAGTTTCCTGACAGTGAGAACAATTAATCAGTGGAACAGAAGTTGCCTGCAGAAATTGTGAATGTCCCAATACTGGAAGTCTTTAAGAAGATGTTGGATAGCCATCTGTCTGAAACGGTATAAGGTTTCCTGCCTAGGCAGAGGGTTGGACTAGAAGACCTCCAAGGTCCCTTCCAACTCTGCTATTGTATTGTATTATATCCCCTATGAAAATATCTATTTTCTCTGCTCCAGGGCTGATAGTCAGGGAGCTCCCATCAATTAGTTAGATAACATATCAAGGAAATAAAAGCAATTTCTGAGTCAACTCACCTTTATACTTGCTGTACTACGTTCTATAACCAGAACCAGAGACTTCTCTGATACACACTGTTTATTTCTATATACCTATGATGCAATGAGCGTGGGAGAGCTACTGCAGGGTTCCTTTGCAGGCTGCTGGCAGTCTGGGCATTTATTTGTGAGAGGGAGCCCGAGCCCATGGCAATTCACCCACTCTGTGCTTCGCAAGGGCACTCCGTTTCCTATGTTGCACATCAATAGTCGGAAACAATGAATGGATTTCCTCTTCCTGACCCTGCTTACTATTGATTTTACAGAGGTAATGTGTAGTTTCAGATTATGCCAGGCTACCCAGCCTCTGGGGATTTATATATTTGTGTGAACTCTCTAGTCTAAGCCATAGCCATACAGGCAGTCCTCGACTTACAACCGTTCATTTTAGTGACCATTCGAAGTGACAATGGCATTGAAAAAAGTGACTTATGACCAGTTGTCGCACTTATGACCATTGCAGCATCTCCATGGTCAGGTGATCAAAATTTGGACACTTGGCAGCTGACTCATGTTTATGACTGTTGCCGTGTCCCAGGGTCATCTTTTGTGACCTTTTGACAAGCAAAGTCAATGAGGAAGCCAGATTTACTTAACAAGCCTGTTACTTACTTCACAACTGCAGTGGTTCACTTAACAACAGTGGCAAGAAAGGTCATAAAATGGGGCAAATTCACTTATCAGCTAGCAACAGAAATTTTGGGCTCAATTGTGGTCATAACTTGAGGACTACCTGGATTCTTTAAACTAGTCTGAGATGTAGGGTTTCACTACGCAAAAGCTCCTATGATATCAATCTAACTTAACCTGCAACTAAAGCAGCTGAACACCTGAGGCCGTGTCATTTGCTTAAAAATTCTTTGACCTGATTTTGAAAACTTGGGTGATTCAGGCACTTTCTCACTTCCCTACATTTACTTCACTCTCGAGTCCTTTCTTACCCGCATCTAACCACAGCCACCTGACTCAAACCTGGGGAAATCTTTTCTTTTTCTTTTTTTAAACTTTCCATAGCATTACCTTCCATCATCCTCAAGCCATGAGTGAATCAAACATAAATTATCCATAGTTGTACTGGTATTAAAATAGCATTTACCCCCTTTTTCAAAGCTTTCAAAGGGCAGTCTCCAAAGCTATAAAACCTGTTAGGCTTTGTTATCCTTTGTTATCCTTTGGAAAGAAGTTAAGTGCTTGCAGTGATTTGCAACAAAGCAATTAGCAATTTCATGCTGGTATAATTTTTTGGCAGCTCAAGGATTGATGGATGGCATTTAAACTTGGCAATAGGGAAAGGTGCATAGAAGTGTAAAAAGCTGTGTAGTTTCAGAAATCATGAGCATTAAAATGGATAGATGATGTTTGTGTATTTGCAATGTTGTACTGAAGAAATATGTTGGTCTGGCATTACATAGAAGGGTGGGAAATGACTCAGGAAAGATGTTTTGCCAATTATGCTAAACTTCATCCAGATTGTTTACTCAAACAGGCGACTTCTATTGTTCTCTGTCTGGCCCCACCCTGGGCTTAATGTTATTTATGTCTAATAAAACACGAGCTCTCACAGACCAAGAATAGGGAGGTGAAAACAAAGAGGTAAACTCTGGAAAAGCGAGCAGTCCTGACTCCAGCCAACATTTTGACAAGTCTAGAAGACATTAGCTAATATAAAAATCAGTGCTTCAATATGTTCTAATGATTGTTTAACTTCATGTTGACAGACTCACTCAATTGCTCGATTATATTTATTGGATTTCATAGAGCTGCCTTGGATATATCCAGCTCCAACAATATCAAATTAATTGAATGTAAAAAGTCTTCCGCTGATAACTCTGTGACATGCTGCTGTGCTGACCACTTGTATCAAAGTCAGAATTTTTTCAAATTGATCGGTCTGCTGAAATTCACAAAGGCACTTGGGAAACATTTGACTTCTCTCTCCTGTGCCCTGCCTCCTCTCTCCAAAAATAACCTGGAATGACTGGCACCAATTTTGGTTTTGTTATTTTCACATATCTATATAAATAAAAATGTAATGTTTGTTTGTTCAAAATCTCAAATCTCCAAAAGTTCTTCACCGATTGCTTTGAAATTGTAACACAACGTTGCATTTGACTACGCACATGTTTTTATATATGTATATTATATAGATGTCACACCTGTGACAGGTAAAACATGCTTTTTTGTAAAAACATGCTTTTTTGAAAACCAGCGCCATCTGCTGGACATAAAAGCAACACACGCTATACCATAGCGTTCATTTCTTGAGTATAGTATATTCGGAACAGTTCAGCCTCTCTCCAGCTTCGTCCCGAAGGTCCCTTTATATGTGTGGCTGGGCTGCGGCTGCATCCTTTCCCCTTTCCGCCCCTCCTCCGACGAGCTTCGCCATTTCCACCAAGGGGAGCCGAGGCCTTTCGGCCTCCCCCTCCCCTCTCTCTCCTCCCCTCCCGCCAGGCCTTTGCTGTCTGCGGCGGGGTGGCGCCTGCCCCATCCCTCGGCTGCCTCCTCCCACCCTTAAGCCAGCCTCCCACCGCCCAGCCCAGTGGAGCTCCAGAGGAGGGGGAGGCAGAGCGTCTCCTCAGCCCGGCTAGCTGCGCGCGCTCTCCACTCCCCTCACAGGGAGCCAGCTACGGCCTCGCCAAGGCGGCTCTGACGGGGTGGCGGCAGTGTCAGCCTGAGGCGCAGCGGGGCTGGGGCGGCTGCTGGTTGCCCCCTGAGGCGGCAACTGCAGCGGCGATGGCGTCTTTGGATGGGGCCGTGGCCTGTGGGGGCTGCCTCATGTCCGCGTCTCCAGGGGCGGCTCCTTCCTCCTCCTCCTCCTCCTCCTGCTCCTCAGGGGACGTTGGCTGCCTCCTCTCACCACCACCGCTAAGGGAAGCTGGCTCAGGGGCGGTGGCCGCCTCCTCCTCCTCTCCTCCTCAGCTCGGCCAGGCTGGGGCCTGTGGGAGCGTCCTCCATGGCAGCTCTTGCAGGGGCCACCGTGGCTCACTTCCATGCAGGGGCCACCTCTGCCGGGGGACTTGCGTTTTCTCTTTTCTTTCTTTTCCATTTAACCAGATTGGGCCACAGCAACGCATGGCCAGGTTCAGCTAGTAAATAATAGATTCTTAAAGACTGGAGTTTGGCAAAAGTTGCTCTAATTTTTAAGATGAGAAAGGTTTTCTGACAAAGTCAAATCAATTCGTTTACTAAGCTGTACTAATAAGTTCTAGACTTGACGTATACAGTATATATAAAAACTTTCAGGCTATAGTAATGGAATTCGTAAAAGGTGCTGGTTGTTATAAATAAAGCCTTCCAAAGCATATGGCCTCGACATTTGAGGCATTGCCAGTCTCCCATAAAGTCTGCTCAGTTGATTTGAACCACCAGGATTGGATCAATTAAACAATATGATCTATTGGCCCTTCAGAAACGTGCCTTCTTGTAGCAGTGTCTTTCCTCTAGAATGGGATCCACATGGCCCCTTCCCTTCTAGTGTTTTGAAGAGGCTTGATCCATATAGGCCTTTCCCTTCTAGTGTTTTCTCCCAAACTTTTAATGAAAGCGAGTGAAAACCTCTTGGGTTATTTCTTCTAGTCCAGTCCAGTCCAGTTTCTGTCCTCTTGTTGTCTTTTATTCCTTATTTTCGTTTAATGCTTTTTAAAAGTGTCTTTGCTGGTGAGCTACATAAAACCATTTAAAGTCAGGCAGCCTGTACATTTTAAAATAAATAAATCATTGCTGCGAATGAACAGGCAGATTTCACAACTGGCAGAAGTACAGAGAAGAATAGATTTCTGTGCCACCTACTTGGTGAATAAAAATGAAGGAAAAACAAGCTGCATTTATTGATTTTAAGAGGCATTTGGTCATACTTTGAGAAATGGGATTGGGGGGAAATGTAGAGATTCAACAACTGATTTTTGTCTGTTTATTCCTATCTATAAGAAGTAGAACACCAATCTTAAAACAGGATGAAATGCAGCAGACCCCTTTCTAATCCTACATGTTAAAGAAGTCTGTATTCTTGACCTACTTTTAAGTTAATTTTTCATTAATGCTGTGGTTGATAAGTTAACTAAAAAGAATTTCATCCACAACAGAGATTGCTAACATATTCAGAAGATGGTGTGAACCTGTCACGACAACTATAGGGCTAATAAAGGCATTTGGTTTTCTATCATTCTTCCAAACGGATCAGCAGCTATAGTCAAACAGCAATTAAACAAAGATTGTTGTATTTTCAAAAAGTTCCCAAGTTCTGACTTGGATAATGAATGGGCTGAAATCCAATGAGGTAGTTTGCTTTCCCTATTTGGGGATGATTTTTTATTTAGGTGGTAATTAAAATGCACACTTTTCACATGCAGCCCAAGAGGCTCAAAAGAGCATCTTTTTCTACCCAAGGACAACCCAATATTTCAAACTGATAACAAGGTGATTTTTCTTTTAGGTTAACCCTCCAGTCAATTATTCTATGAAGTAAATTAGGATTAGGAAGTAAGAGATGTTTATTTGAGACCATGTTTATAAGGAAAGAGTTTCAAGTAATATATGATAAGTGATATTCCTAGTCTAGTGAAAAGGATTAGGGGTGACATGTTAGCAGGGTTCTGATATTTGATGGGCTGCCACAAAGAAGAGGGGGGGGGGTCAACCAATTTTTCAAAGCACCAGAAGGCAAGGCAAGAAACAGAGTATGGAAACTAATCAAGGAGAGAAGCAACCTAGAACTAAGGAGAAATTTCCTAACAGTGAGAACAATTAACCAGTGGAAAAGCTTGCCTTCAGAAGCTGGGGGTCCTTCATCATTGGGAGTTTTAAAGAAGAGATTGGACAGCCACTTGTCTGAAAAACACTGGAAGTCTTTAAGAAGATGTTGGATAGCCATTTGTCTGAAACAGTATAGGGTTTCCTGCCTAGGCGGGGGGTTGGACTAGAAGACCTCCAAGGTCCCTTCCAGCTCTGTTATTCTGTTATCTGGCATTCCAAATGCAGCACAAACGCTTAGAATGGGCATAATTAACTTGAGGGTTTGTATGTTTTGGCTAAAGTTGAATTTTTCATCACTAGCCTGGTCCCTTTAACTCCTCCTGCTCCTTTCCGTGCATCCCGGAAATGAAATGAGATTGGGGGGGGGGGGGGAATGCTGAACACTGGACTTTTCCTCTAGATTCTGGGGTGGGAGGGAGAGATGATCCACAAAGAGGGACACTGAAACAGGGATTTACTGAAATAGTACAAAGGAAGATGAAGGTGGCATTTCTTCAAGTGTAATAACCAAAACTTCAGTGCAGTCAGCCTAACTGAACTGGTTACATATTACCTGCTTTCCTGAGCTCCAGAGTTTCATCACAAGTGCAAAGTACAATGAAGAGAAGGTGGTTGGAAAGAGATCATCTCAGTTTGTGTTTGGAGACTAATAAGGAGATTCCACTTCCTTCCTTCCTCCCTCCCTCCTTCCCTTCCTTTCTTCCCCATTTTAATAGAATGTGAAGAAAAGTGAAAACCAGCCCCTTTGGGGAAATTGATTTTGCCCAATTCCCCATCTTTAATATCTTGGTTAAGACAGCAAATCAGATGTAAAACCTAACCACCCCCCACCCCCAATTATCTTTGAGTGAATAATAAAGGGACAGTCTAGTTTTAATCATTGTGCCTTTGAATAAATGGATTACATAGCAGAAATACTTTTTCTTTTGGAGAAGTGGAATTCCATGTATGCATGCTGCTTAGCACAGGGTCAACTTATCAGATGCTTTAGATGAAATAGTTGTGCCACTTCACAAACCAGAGATTTGTCACACCTGTCTTAGTTGACATCTTAGCCAATCACTTCCTATTATACTGATCTCTTCTGTGGCAGGATCCCGACATAGACATGGAACAATGGGTGGAGAGCAGGAAATGCTGCATGAGAAACAGGATTTCATGTCAGTGCTGAGCTGTCCGTAAGGGCCTCCAGGCATTCCTCCATCCTGCCTGCCTGAACCCCAGCCAATTTTTTTTTTCCTGACGGAGCCCCAGCCGCTCATGTTGTACTCAGTCCATTTCCACTTTTAATCAATTTCCTGTCCTGCCCAGTTTTCTTTTGTGGCCATGCTGAGACTCTCCAGTTAGGCTTCCAAGTCAGCATGGAAGAAGCAACAGGATTATATTCGCCCGTTAGCTACATGTGGCAATAAACAACAAGCTAAAACGTGGCTAGGCCTTTGGGTGCCAATATGAACTCTTGAATGAATGAAGTTCCTGGAATTAAAAAGAAAAATCTAATTTCTACCTAAGTGGAGTTTTTCCTAAGTTACTCTGCTGAGTTCCTTCAAACTGAAGAACTATGCATTTATTCTGGTTGATCTAGTGACAATTTTCTTGTAACTGTTTTACTTCTGGTGAAGAATGGAGGATTCAAGAACAACAAGCTTAAAAGATACATACGGCAAGTGAGAAATAACAGAAATAATTCTTAATACTGCTACTTCTTCTGAAATAGTGATGTTTCAATTCTCCTGACATTGAGCCCGTTTCTGAAAATGAGATTGGATACAATTGGTCTTCTCAGCTTCTTCTGGCACCTGACAGGTAAAATCTCTTTTAATTATTTTTACGATGGTTCACCCTTGCCCCTGACTCATTAGTTTGAGATGGGCAGCTATACAAATTACACAAATGAATAAAGAAACCATTTTTCCTATGTCTTACCTAACTATGTCTTACCTGTCATCCACATTTCTATGTCAACTATTATATCAAAGAACCAAAGTGAACTGGGTAGCTCACAAGCTGGGGTTAAAAAAATCATGAAATGAAAAAAAGGAATAAAATGGAATGCAAAAATTAAAACAAATCAATTCAAACTGAAGCCAACGTTATAAAATGCATGCAGTATAGGGTTCTAAAAACATTGTTTAAAAAATGAACAATAAAAAAACTGAGGAATAGAAAAATATTTGAACTGGCACTCCAATGGCCAAACCTTGGACACTATGAGTCATTAATCTAGTCCAGTGGAGAAAGAATATCATCACTGGAGTCCATATTGAAAGTAGTACCCAACAACTTTACTTTGTTATCAGAATCAAAGAGATGGCAACCCAAAAGAGATCCTAGAAATAGTGGGGGAGGGATTTAACCCCCACCAAACTCCTTATAACCAGGGGCACAGAGAACAGAACTTTCTGATACTTCTTTTGAAAAACCAGAAGGCTCGGCATGGCTCTGTTACACTGTTTTGGATTAACAGATATTGTAAAAAAAAACACGTGGCTCACTTTATCACATGCAAAAGTCTGTGCCCCTTAATAAAATGTGTTACTTAGAAAAGATAACAGATGAGTAATTTTGAAAGATGCAGTGAAACAGACAAATCACTTTATGTCCTCTTTTGTTGCATTGCTTTTTTTTATATCTAGATGTTGAAGCCACTATCAAACACACAATTAGCAGCTTCTCACTTTGGAAGATACTCAGTCTTGCTTAGCCAGCCCAGGAAAGTGCTACCTGTCTTGAGCCATATATGCACCCTTTGAGTACCTTTCTGAAGGCAAAATTCCACCAAAGATTGTGACCCGTATTAAGAAATGAAGAGACCAAAAAATAAATCTCCCTTAATTTTTATTGAAATTTTAATACCAGATGTAACTGATATAATCAGCTTCTATGTATTGTACGAAATATTCCTTCTATCTACATTTAGTATTAAAACTTAGTGGCAATTTCTAGCAGGAGGTCTGGGGCTCCACCCAAAACTTTAGGTCTTAAGATGGATAAGGTTCTGATGAGGACTCAACAGGAAACTAGTAGCTGGATTTGGGATTTAACCTTTTTTTAAAAAAAATCTCACTAATTTTTACTAATAAGAAAAATAGAAGCTTGGAGAATTTATCAGAAAATGTATGTGTGTGTATGTGTAAGAGGGGAGTGGAAGAATGTGATATATGTTGTTGCCAATGCTGTTTGAACAACAAATATAAAGGGCCCATAATTTATTTTCTCTATTACAAAGTGATTTAACTGACCAGCATGGGAGAATTCAAACTTCAGCATTCCCATCTGCCGAACATCAGACCAAAGTTAATATTTTTATGAGAAATAACATCAGAATGCCATATAACACTTAATTGGAAATAAATGTACAATGATACAGAATATCATTATCCATATTCAATATTTTTTTAAAAAGCCACTCAATAATTATTATAATTAATGTATATAAAGTATATAATATATGGGAAGGAATGGAGAGTTATTATTAAATGTATAAGCCATCCAACTCCCAGTAACCCAGAACAGTTTACATTTTTAGAAACCATTTAGAAACAAGGAACCAGCAGAAAAACAACCCAACCAAAGGAACAAAGATTGCAAAAGAGAAATAGAATGCTTGAAATTAGTTTAGCTGGGATTGTGCCATCCACTATAGGGAAATCTGAGCTGGGGACCCCAAATAGTGATCACAATAATATATTAATATTATATATATATTATATAATAATATATTCTTATATAATAATATATTAATATATTATGAAAAGGAGCTGCATATGAATAAGTCCTCAGGATGCGTAGACAGTTTTTTTTTTAAATAACTGCCTAGTACAGGGGTGTCCAAACTTGGGAACTTTAAGACTTGTGGACTTCAACTCCCAGAATTCCCCAGCCAGCCATGCTGGCTGGGGAATTCTGGGAGTTGAAATCCACAAGTCTTAAAGTTCCCACGTTTGGACACCCCTGGCCTAGTATAATTTTATAACTATGGTTCAGGATTCTTTTTATACTTTACAAGTATAACAAAACATTGGGCCGAAATTATGTAAGTAGGGTCATAACTCTGTCCATCTGCACAAAAATTCTCTAAAAAACTTAATGGGGCCAAAGTTGGTTGGGGGAAAATGTTGGTAAAGGAAAAAATCAAATATGAGAATGGACCAGATAAGAGCAGAGACTATGGAGAAAAAAAATCCCGAAAAATGCCCTGGTATAGGGTATAAAAGGTTACTGAGAATGGATGCTAAGAGAAATGAAACCAGAATAGAATCTACTGTGGAGTCCTTGGTGTTCTCTGAGCTTGCTTGTTTGCAGACATTTCATTACCTGACTAAGTAACATCATCAGTGCTAGTGAGTGCACTAGTGATGTTTACTCCCTATTTATAACTGAGAAATAGCATTTTACATGATGATGATGATGATGATGATGATGATGATGATGATGATAATGATAATGATAATGATAGTAATAACATTACATTATTCTATTGGTCTGTTTATTATTCATTCTTTTTATAAAACTAAGTAGCTATGTATGAGTATTGAAAAGCCTCATCCACTTTGAAAAAACAGAGGACTAAAAAATAATAGTTTCTGTTAGTATTGTTTGTTTAGTATTTTTCTTTATACTTTTTTGCTTACGCTCTATGAGTTCTAAGTCTGAGTTTGAGGTTTTCCTCCTCTAACTTTACCTTTTCTAGGAGAGGGGCAAGACTCTTACTATCTGACATAATCAAGGCAAGATTTAGCATTGAGTCATTTCGATCATGCGTATAATTATCTGCTCTCCATGTCCATAAAATGGCTGCTTTGGTTCTTTTGATGCAGGTGCAATTCTGGATATCTCTCTGGTGGCCAATGTTCTGAGTCCCTCACACAACCACTTCTACTTGTCCTGTGTGACAGGCGAGCGGAACATCAGCCTCCAGATTGACAGAGACAATGCCATGATCAAGACCACATCCAAGTTCCAGATATACAGGAACAGCAGCAAGGAAGTGCATATGCGAGGTTTTTCCCGAGCAGGCCTCGTGGGCATCACATATTGCCTGGGGAAGACACAGTCAGAGCAAACTAGAGTTGTTTATGTACACAACGACATTAACGGTAAGTGCGACAGATTGATTCATGTGACAATGAAGAAGAGATATTGATATGTGGTCTCTAAAGACCAAAATCTACACTTGAGTAATAACAAGAATTAATGTTTTCAAGTTAATATTTCTCAACGTTTACTTCCTATCTCATGTGATGTAATGCTTTTTGTCATGATATGACCCCTTTTACACACTAGGTTGTTGCTTTTCTATTGCTTGTGTGGAATTGATCATAGCATACTTACGTTATGTCTGGTGGGTTAGGCATGGCAAAGAACCTACTTGGTCTGTAACAGAAGAAAATGTATATAGCTTATATTTTAATTCCTAGAAAGCTGTTTCCACTCATCTCCAACTACTCCTACTGCACCAAATACACTTTTGTTCAAACATACACACACACACACACACACAAACACACACACCTTGCAAATAAGTTAAGGTGGAAATAGACCAGCAAGTCCAACCTCTAAATTTGTTTAGAAGTTCAAATGACATGATCCACAGCCATCTCCACTTGACCATATTGAGGGAAGAGAAATTCATCACATTTTTGGATAATACTTGCAATTCTGTCATACTGCTATTACTTTCCACATTTTTTTTAAAATTGAATCAGAATCTGGCATCATCCAATTGAAATCCATTGTCCTATTTGTTGCATTCTGGGCTAAAAGAGAACATCTTCTTTTCTACGATTTCCTTTCATCTTGTCCCTCTGAGTCTTTTGTTTTTAAGATTCAACATTTCCAGTTTATTTAATTTCTTTTTATAAACCTTCATTGCTGGTTTTGTGCTCATCCTCATGTCCCTTCGCTGAATCTATTCCACTTTCTCTAAATCTATATCTGACGGCAATATCTTGAATTGGACCCAATACATAAAGTGGAAACTGTGTTAGTATAAAGTACTTTGGAATCATTACTTTCTGAAATTTAAAGGCTGAAACTGAAAGTTTGTCATTGCAGTATGCAATTGTATGTATATATGAATGTATCAGAGGTGGGTTGCTCTAAGTTCAGCCCGGTTTGGCCAAACCGCTGGTGGCATTTAGGCCTGGGTCGCAGAACTGGAAGCGACCAGGCTGCCACGCCCCTGAACCAGTTACCTGGTTGCTGCTCCCATTGCCAGCATGATGTGTAGTAGTGTGCACGCATGCGAAGTTCACTGTAAATTGTTCTGCACATACGCAAAGAACAATTTACATTGAACTGTGTGCACACACAGCACGCATTTGGTGCATGCGTGAAGCGAACCTATAGTAAAACCAGCAGCAACCCACCTCTGGTATGTATGTATGTATGTATGTACAGTGGGGCAAAAAAGTATTTAGTCAGCGACCAATTGTGCAAGTTCTCCCACTTAAAAAGATGAGAGAGGCCTGTAATTGGCATCATAGGTAGACCTCAAGTACGAGAGACAAAATGTAAAAAAAAAAACCAAACAATCACATTGGCTGATTTGGAAATAATTTATTTGCAAATTATGCTGGAAAATAAGTATTTGGTCAATATCAAAAGTTCATCTCAATATTTTGTTATATATCCTTTGTTGGCAATGACAGAGGTCAAACATTTTCTGTAAGTCTTCACAAGGTTGGCACAGACTGTTGCTGGTATGTTGGCCCATTCCTCCATGCAGATCTCCTCTAGAGCAGTGATGTTTTGGGACTGTCGCTGGGCAACACGGACTTTCAACTCCCTCCAAAGGTTTTCTATGGGGTTGAGATCTGGAGACTGGCTAGGCCACTCCAGGACCTTGAAATGCTTCTTACGAAGCCACTCCTTCGTTGCCCAGGCGGTATGTTTGGAATCATTGTCATGTTGAAAGACCCAGCCACGTTTCATCTTCAATGCCCTTGCTGATGGAAGGAGGTTTGCACTCAAAATCTCAAGATACATGGCTCCATTCATTCTGTCCTGTACACGGATCAGTCGTCCTAGTCCCTTTGCAGAGAAACAGCCCCAAAGGATGATGTTGCCAGCCCCGTGCTTCACAGTAGGTATGGTGTTCTTTGGATGCAACTCAGCATTCTCTCTCCTCCAAACACGACGAGTTGTGTTTCTACCAAACAGTTCTATTTTGGTTTCATCTGACCATATGACATTCTCCCAATCCTCTTCTGGATCATCCAAATGCTCTCTAGCAAACTTCAGATGGGCTCGGACATGGACTGGCTTAAGCAGGGGGACACGTCTGGCACTGCAGGATCTGAGTCCCTGGCGGCGTAGTGTGTTACTGAAGGTAGCCTTTGTTACGTTGGTCCCAGCTCTCTGCAGGTCATTCAATAGATCCCCCCATGTGATCCTGGGATTTTTGCTCACTGTTCTTGGGATCATTTTGACCCTATGGGGTGAGATCTTGCGTGGAGCCCCAGATCAAGGGAGATTATCAGTGGTCTTGTATGTCTTCCATTTTCTAATTATTGCTCCCACAGTTGATTTGTTCACACCAAGCTGCTTGCCTATTGCAGATTCAGTCTTCCCAGCCTGGTGCAGGTCTACAATTTTGTTTCTGGTGTCCTTTGACAGCTCTTTGGTCTTCACCATAGTGGAGTTTGGAGTGTGACTGTTTGAGGTTGTGGACAGGTGTCTTTTATACTGATGACAAGTTCGAATGGGTGCCATTGATACAGGTAATGAGTGCAGGACAGAGGAGCCTCCTAAAGAAGAAGGTACAGATCTGTGAGAGCCAGAAATCTTGCTTGTTTGTAGGTGACCAAATACTTATTTTCCACCATAATTTGCAAATAAATTCTTTCAAAATCAGCCAATGTGATTGTTTGGTCTTTTTGTTTACATTTTGTCTCTCATAGTTGAGGTCTACCTATGATGCCAATTACAGGCCTCTCTCATCTTTTTAAGTGGGAGAACTTGCACAATTGGTCGCTGACTAAATACTTTTTTGCCCCACTGTATGTATATCAGCCATATCATATTCATAGTCAAATATCCCTTTTGCCTTTTATCCTAACTGTTGTGCTTGCCGTTTGTTTCTGTGAAATGTCTCAGTGTTATTTGCAACCCATTTCTTTAATCTATCAAATTCCTATCTTGAATTTTATCTCTGGCTTTTAAGGTAATAGCTATTCCACCAAAATTGTATCATCTACAAATGTGAGAATAAGCATTTTTTCCACCTCTTCATCCGGTTCATCAAACACAATTTTCACGTAAGGAGAGGCACAGATCTCCCATCTGGATTGGGAAAGCACAAAAATAGCTAAGAGAACCAGAGATTCATCTGTCAGTCAATAAGAAAATAAAAACCAATAGCACCAATGTTCTGAGCCAATGTGGTGTCGTGGTGGAGGTGTTAAATTGGTACTGGGCTATAGTTAAAGGGCAACTAAGAAAAACACTGTGTATGCCACCTTGAGTGCCTAAATAAAAGGGTATAATTATAAAACAGTATAAATTGTGTGTGTGCTTCTGTACTGCACAGGTTTTGAAACCCAGCTCCTTATAACAATACAGACATATCTATGTTAGCCTCTAGAGCAGTGTTTCTCAACCTTGGTGACTTTAAGTCCTGTGGACTTCAACTCCCAGAATTCCACAGCCAGCAGGACTTAAAGTTGCCAAGGTTGAGAAACACTGCTCTAGATGGTGTAATGTTATCTCTCAAAGAGGTTTACTAAGCTCTCTTCCTGTCTTCCTGTTCTCAAAAATCTTTTATAATTAGTTGTTTTATTTCTATTAAACTTTTTATAAGCTTCTCTGAAGTGTAAATTCTACTAATAAGAAGCCAACTCAAATAATTTTGCTCTGTTACACTGTTGGTCAAAATCAGAACATCCCTACCACTGACTGATTATAATTCTTCATTTCTTATTTCAAACCCACCCAGTCTTAAATGGCACCTTTATGTTGTCCTTCGATACTTTTTTGATCTCTTCCTTCCCATAACGACATGTGAAATGTCAGATCTAATAAAAGCATTGCAGACGTCACTGTAGCAATTCAAAAGCAAATATCCATAGAACCACAGCAAACAGACACAACCTAAAAAGAATATAGTCAAGAAAAAAATTAAAGTAGGCACAAAATTAGACAGAAAGTAAACCTATAATTGTGCAAACAAAAGTCAACATTCTCGTCAAGCCCAAATGTCTTTTACTATTGTGCAAGCAATATAAACTTAAATATAAGTCAATAGTGAAAACACTTATATGTTATGAGTAGATGCTGCAATCTCATAAAACTTGTAGAAAGTGACAGTACAACCAATGACAAATTCAACATTTTGTTGGATGTGGTTAAATTTAGTATAGACCAATACTTTTAATTGATTTTAATATTTCTTGAGAAATCAACAAATTATCATGTATGAAGGGGCTTGAAGCCTCACAGCAATATCACTTTTAGCCATTTCTCTCAGGATTGGTTAAACATTTCGGTTTCAGATTCACAGGGCCGGTAAATGATTTTCCTTTGTAACTCACTTAATAACAATGATAAACTTATCTAATGAGACTGGAAACAGAAGAGCCTTAGTGCTCTTCTTTTCACAGATATCCACAATGTGTATTTCTGTGTGTGTCTGTGTGTGTAGATCTGCATCATGATGTTAGGGTTACAACTATAGACTTACCTGATCTTCACAGTGCCACTCCAGTGTCGTCGGGTCCTGCAGCAAAGAAGGCCTCTCCGGAAAAAAAGATGGCGTCATCTCCAAATAATTCACAAGCTCCGACGAGCCAAGGAACACTAAGGAGATCTGGGCGGGTCCGGCACCACCCAGTCTACTTAGAAGATTACGCATGCCCATTCTAAGTGTGAAGGAGTGCTATGTGCAGTAGTTCTCCCTCCAGTCCGTCTGCGTGGCTTAAGGCGTCTGGGAGGGAACTGAGGGTCCAAATTAAATGAAATGGGTGTGCCAGTGTATTTTCCTAGACCTTCCCCCAAAACTTCCAGAAATTCCTTGGTTAATAATTCAAGGTAGGGGTGGCATTGAATTTGGTCGATGCCAGTGACTCGCAACCCTAGGGCTTCAAACCATTCCAGCCCCAGTAGGCTGGGGCGGTGACCCTGTACAATAATAAAGGGTAAACTCCTACAGAATTGTTTAAACTGCACCTTGCAATAGCGTTTGCCCAACACTGGGATTGGATTTCCTTGGAAATCCTTCAGCCTCAACAAACAGGACTTAAGCCGCTCTTTAACTAGACTAGGGATGAGCCTCTTGGCAATTGTCCAGGACACTATAGAAACGGCTGACCCAGTATCTACTTCCATGGGGCATAGACTGCTTTCAAATCTTACTGTGATAAAGATTTTCCCCTTAGCACTAAAAGAGATCTGATCAATTTCAGTCTCCTGGCCATCATCCTGTACAGAGAAACAATTTTCTCTTTTCCTGGAAGGAAATTCCCTAGGGAATCTGTTTGTTCTCTTAGGGTATGCATTTGTATTTGATGATGAGCCCTCAAAAGCACTAGCACAAGGGGCAGCTGCTCTGCAAACCTTAGCTAAATGGCCCCATTTGCCACAGCGCAGACAGACTGTGTTTTTAAACAGGCAGTCTGTTCTAGCATGTTTCCCCCCACACCCTGGGCAACTATTTAGAGGGACTGGGGGCTTACCAGTGGTGGGATTCAGCCAGTTCGCACCTATTCGGGAGAACCGGTTGTTAACTTTCTAAGCAGTTCGGAGAACTGGTTGTTGGAAGAAATCTCCTTTTGTTTTTTTCCACTTTCCAGGGCTAATCCTGTAAGGAAGGCAGGAAGGAGCCATTCTGGTGTTGTTTCTAGCCTAATCTTTGTTGCCCTGCTTACAGAAACTGCCTCTCTGGTTAACCCTTATGACATTGTAACAGCTAAGGCGAAACGCCCATCGACCTGAGTGACGTTGAGTTGGCCATGCCCACCCAGTATAATGACCACCGAGCCCCGCCTATCAAGCTGGTCATTAGGGCAGAGAACCGGTTGTTAAATTGTTTGAATCCCACCACTGGGGCTTATCCTGCCGACCTCTCATCTGTCCCACCTTTAACCGATGCACTTCGTTGTCGTCATCTGTTACGTCTGTGCTGGCATCTTTATAGTGGACTTCAAATGGCTTTCCTGCGAATTGGGGGTTTGATTTTCTCTGGATCTCCTCTGCTGATCATGTTGATAGTTCCATCGCTTGGGCTTCACCTAGCGCAGTCTGCAGGGTCAGGTCTGGCTTGGCCAGTAGGCGATGCTGTATGCGGAGGTCTCATACACCACCGACGATCTGGTCCAGAAGGACATCATCCAGGTCTCTGAAATTGCAATGCAGAGCTGCGGCCATCAATGCTGCTACATATTTGTTGATTGATTTCCCTTCACACTGGTTCCTTCTGTGGAAAGCGTGCCGACGGACCATCGGGGACAGTGCTGGGGCATAATGCTTCTTGAGTTTGGCCATTAACTGTGCCTGCCATATTAAACATCTCTGTGCTACACAAGTTTAAAAAACACGATTTCTTTCTGCTCTCAGATAAATTGGTATAGTCATTCGCTTCCAAGAAGCATTCAAAACGGGACATATATGACTCTCAGGTTTCTGTGGCTCCATTAAAGACTGCCAGCGTGTTCATAGAGGCCATCCTGAGGTAAAAATAGGAGCTCTCAGGCAAGGCCCACTGTTAGTGACTTCACTCAACCTCCTGTCGAGTGAGTTCCTCTGAGAGGAATTTCAGCTCTGAGTGACTCAGCTCTGTAATAGTGACCTTCACCAGCTCTTTGCCTGGGCTCTACCTCAGTATCCCATCCTCGTCGCCAATGTTCTAGCTAGGGAGAATGCCGGGTGACAGACTGAGGCAAGCCAGGTCTTTCACATGCTAACAGCTTTAATGCTTAACAGGTTGCCAAACACAGCAATTCACAACTCGCTAACTAGCAACAGTTGAGCCCTGTTTGACAGCTCCTTACCGGCTGTCAAACAGATAGCCAATCAGGAGTGAGAACAACGCCCCCTAGGCAGATGGACTGGAGGGAGAACTACTGCACATAGCAAACTGGACATCTGATTTCTGTAAAGGCAGTTACCTGACTGGTGCTTTTTGAAATACCTTTGTAAAGTCTTCCATGGACCCCTAATAGATGCACTCTTGAAAAGCATGAATTTTGTGTTGTACAATATATTGATTTAAACAAGGAAATATAGTCAGGTTCTTACGGAAGTCTGTCGCTGGTGCTATCCAAAGTGAAGGATTACAGATTTTCTGTTTTTGCCCACATTTATTACTGGGAGTGGGATTGTCATCATTTTGCTTGTTCATATGTTGAATTGCGTCTCTACGGACTATTTCCACATAATGCTAGCCATGATATTCATAGCAAGAACTACTATTCCCTTTCAGCGCTACTTGAGGATGGAATCTTTGAAAAATATTTTTAAAATAGTAGGTGCAAAACTCAGTAAGCTTAGGTCCCACAATGGAACTAACTAATCCCCAAAGGAATGGAGTGGTAGCTCATTCTGCATTCTGTGAAGAGTTTCCAAGCAATAGTTTGTAGTAACATGTTTCTTCATAGCAGAAGCACAGTCAGCACAGAAGCAAATTACCTCTGCTTTACATTATCTTGCTGATTTGATGGTTGCATCATGGAATGATGGTACATGCAGCAGATAGGCAGATTAAAATGATAATGTGGTTGGGCCAATTGATTTGAGTGAAAAAAAAATTCTGGGTCATCTTTGACTGTTCTGCTCACCCAACTTCTTGCTTCAGTCTGTCTACTCCTACAGCCTGCAGTCTCCAAATTAATAGCTTTTCCAAGGGAAGACATTTATCAGTAGGGGGGGGAAAGTCCCCCAGAATGAGTATTGTATCTTCATCCCACATAATGAAATGTGAATGTTTTTTCTACATATGTTCTTTCCTTCCTGGCAATGTATCTAGTCCTTCCTATGTTCCATCAAGCAGGATGTGCTCTGGTATATGGTAGAAAACCCAGATATAAGTGCCATGATGGTGATCTGAGGTCTTCTTTCAAATATCAAGACCATGTTCCTCTAATAAACAAGGAAGACAAAATATTTCAGAGTATATTCTGTAACCCAATTCCGTTCTTTCTGTTCAATGTTACAGCCAACCTGGTCCCAGAGAAAGTAACCCACACAATCAGTCTTTCCCAATCAGCCATACTGGTTGCCAGGATAAAGAATGGGAAGAAAACAGACATCTGGTGGAAAAGGAATGGCAAGTGCTCTCATCATCTAACTGCATGTCTGTGATAAGATCTTAGCTTTTTCCAAGACATCCAACTCCTCCTTGGGAAAAAAAACCTCTTAAAGCTTGAGTTTCTCTGCTGATGTACAACTTTTCTATTCTTAATAATGATTCAAGACCCGAATGAATTTTGGTGTGTGGAGGTTATATCTATTGATATTCACTGAATTAGGAATTAAAACTGAGAAATGTTAACATATTTATTTAGTTATTTATTTACCTTGATGGACACCCTGAAAATATTTCAGGGACACACAAAACCAGGTGTCCCCAGACCACACATTAAAAAAACCCACTGTGCTATAGAAACCATTGATCCATTATGAATGGTCGGATCCACACATGAATCTATTTATTGGCTTCAAAATGGGATCCTTGGACTTGCTTAGTTCCTTTACTATTCTATCCGCCTTCCTAATAGCAAAATCCAACTTAATGACCCTCTCACACCTCTGCATGCAAATCATATTCCAAAAGATGTGTTTCTATTTCAGTAGTATTTCTTTGTTCATCAACCTTGGCTTTTTCTATTTTTCTTGCTTGTTTCTTTTTCTTTCTTTTGCTTTTTTTGTGCAGGGACTTACTACGACACAATGCACCAGGGTGAGTTAAAGGAGAACAAGTCCATTCTGGTCCTGTCAACTGTTACCATGGCTGATGGTGGGATTTACAGCGCCACATTTATAGAGGACAGCCCTTTGTCAAGTGCCTTTTTCAGACTGATTGTGCGAGGTGAGACTGTGCATACCTAAGGCAACCATTTAATGCTTCCTAACATATTTGTGTGGATGCTCCTGCTTAAAGAGAAGAATGCATCTTCTTAAAACTGCATCTCTCAACCTACTGCTCAAAAACTACACAAACCAATCTCTCTTACTAGTCAAGAATGTTGACAGCATAGTTCTAAACATCAGACGTCTTCCAGACTAAGAAAAATTATTCTCAAATGGGTATTCCGAAAAAGAGCAATGCTTTTCTCTTTTTTCTAATTGTTCAGAAAGAACATTTTAATGGTTTGATCATCTTCATTTGCAGAAATGCCCTTTTGTATGCAACAGAGATAAGGAAAAATTCAACTCATCCATTTTTTCCACAAATGCCTGATACTATATTCTGCAACCAATGATTGTTGGAGTTGAAATCCAATGAATCTGGAGGGCACTAATAAATTGTGTCCTACTTTTATAAAATGCATGATATGACAACTATTTTTAGAATTTTTTATTTTCTCCAGCCCCTTCAAATAGTTGCTTATAAAATCAAGCAGGACAAAGCTGAATGGGATTACCATATGTTTTTTGTAACATTTATCAAAGTGCTCAGTAAGAATTGCAGCCTTTAGGTAGTCCTCAACTTACAACCATTTGTTTAATGGCTGTTTGAAATTACAACAGCATTGAAATATGTGACCTATGACCAGGGGTGGGATTCAAATTTTTTTATTACTGGTTATGTGGGCGTGGTGGGTGTGGCTTGGTGGGCATGGCAGGGGAAGGATACTGCAGAATCCCCAATCCCACTCCACTCCAGGGAAAGGATACTGCAAAATCCCCATTCCCTCCCCACCCCACCACCTGCTTTCCAGCTCCGTTCTCCTGTGCAGGGCAATAAAAGAAGACTCAGCTGATTAGCTGGGACTTGGGAGGCAGCAAATAGATGGGGACGGGGCCAGCCAGAGGTGATTTTTGCCGGTTCTCCGAACTACTCAAAATTTCCGCTACCGGTCAGAACCAGCTGAATACCACCTCTGCCTATGGCCATTTTTCACACTTACAACTGTTGCAGCATCCCAATGGTCATGTGATCAAAATTCAGGTGCTTGGCAACTGGTTCATATTTATGACAATTACAGTGTCCTAGGGTCATGTGATTCCCTTCGGACAAGTAGTAAATGGGAAGCCAGATTCACTTTACAGCCATGTTATCAGCTGAACAACTGCAGTGATTCACTTAACAACGGTGGCAAGAAAGATAATAAAATGGAGCAAAATTCACTTAACAATTGTCTTGTTTAGCAAAAAAAAATGTGGGCTCAATTGCGGGCATAAGTCGAGGAGTACCTGACTTTTTTTGTACCTAATTTTGTTATTGTACATATGCAATTCACAAATAAATACACATCACTCAGAGTCTTATGATTTGATGACTCACAAGTGACCACGAAACTGTCTTTCCCTGGGCGATGTGTTCCAGATATGCTGGGAGCGCAGCTACCATTCCCAAATAGCATGGCCAGTGAAGGACATTCATTTAGGAAACACTGATATAAAGAAATGTGAACAAAAATGATTCTTAGGCTGATCTGAAGTCCTGTTTTTAACACACAAGTCATTTCCTGAGGTGGCTGCTGGAGACAGAGTACACAATGTATGAAATTATACTCGAACGTTGTGAGTGACTCTACAGTAGCTTTTCCTCTCTGGTGTTGTCTGGAAACTTCATATCATTATATTTCCTGTCTCTCCAGGTTGTGCAGCCAAGAAATGGGGATCATTTTGTGACAAAGACTGTCCTGATTGCCTGAATGGAGGCATTTGCCATCACATTGTGGGAGAATGTATCTGTCCTCCAGGATTCATGGGTACCCGCTGTGAAAAAGGTTAGAAGCCCCATGTCATTGTTCTAGATGTTCCTAAGACATAGACTGAACTTCAAAATCAGGATTATATAGAAAATCTTTATTATAGTAGTTTTCATGGGCTGCAAAGAATATGTCTGGTGATTAAATACAACAGTGGGGACCAGGATTGAGAATTTTGTGTCTGTTCCCCCCCCTCCCATTTCCCAGCCTTAAGAGGGTATGAAATCCAAAAATATACATACCAAGATTAACTGATCTGCTTTTGAGTTTTAAATGACCCCAAATGACTACAGTTTGCCACTGAAAGTCCAAAATTCATATTTGCTGCTCAAACTTTATTTGTGGCCTGCCCTGTGGTATACAAAAAAGGAGTAGGATTCTACATACAGCATCCTTGATAAAATGTGATTTAGCGGACCCAATCTGCAATTTATTTAGTTAGTTACTTTGTCGAATATGTACAAGATAACAGGTATAAGTATAAACATGGACATGTACAAGGAAATGAGTACAAATAAATGGGGACAGTGGGACAGGGACGGTAGTGGTGCACTTATGCCACCCCCTTTACGGACCTCTTAGGAATGGGGTGAGGTCCACAGTAGACAATTTAACATTGAAGCTGTGGGGGTTTGAGGATGTAACAATGGAGTCAGGTAGAACATTCCAGGCATTGACCACTCTGTTGCTGAAGTCTGCAATCAAGTTTGGAGCGGTTTACCTTGAATTTATATCTATTGTTTGCCCATGTATTATTGAGGTTGAAGCTGAAGTAGTAGTTGGCAGGTAGGACATTGTAGCAGATAATTTTGTGTACTATACTTAGGTCAGACCATAGGCAGCATAGTTCCAGGTTGTCCAAGCCCAACATTTCGAGCCTGGTGGTGTAAGGGATTCTATTGTGAGCAGAGGAGTGAAGTACTCTTCTTGTGAAATACCTCTGGAACCATTCTATTGTATTAATGTCAGATATACAGTGTGGGGGGACATGGTGGCTCAGTGGCTAAGGCACTGAGCTTGTCAATCAGAAGGGTTGGCAATTCAGCAGTTCGAATCCCTAGCACCAGGTAACGGACTGAACTACTTGCCCCAGCTTCTGCCAACCTAGCTGTTCAAAAACATGTAAACATGCAAGTAGAAAAATAGGAACCACCTCTGTGGTGTGTGCCTTTGGAGTTTAGTCATGCTGGGCACATGACCACAGAATTGTCATCAGTCAGCGCTGGCTCTTAGGCTTAGAAACGGAGATGAGCACCGTTCCCTAGAGTCGGGAACGACTAGCACGTAAGTGCGAGGGGAACCTTTACCTTTACCTTATACAGTGTGGATGCCAGGCAGACGAGCTGTATTCAAGAATTGGTCTGGTAAAGGTTTTTTAAGCCCGAGGTTGCTGTACAATGTTACAGGAGAAGAAGTTTTGCAAGATTAGGTTAACAACTCTTAGTGCCTTTTTGGCAATGCTGTTACAATGAGTTAATGTTATTTTACAAGATAAACATTCCTTCTGGCATCAACAGCGTATTATCACCAATGGCCTAGTCAAAGGAAGTAGCCATCTTTGAAGGATCTTCACTGGAAAATTGATGAGGGGTCAAAAATTGAGTGACTTCCTGTCTTTTTTTTTTTTTTTTTGGTACATTTTGCAGAGTGTAGAAAATGTGAATCAGTGATAATATAGACAGAATACCCTGATCTCCTCTGCTCTAATTCCCTTTTGGGCTGTTTGTACTTGGGGACGAATGAGGGAGGTAATAAAATGAATTGCGAGATATATAGACTCATGTGTATGGGTGTCTGCATGTGTGTGCACATGGGTATATATGTGTATGCAGGCACACACACACACACACACACACAATCATCATCATTTTAGCCATTGTTTATCCACTGCATGACAAAGGCCTCTTCCGCATGTTTCCAACCAATATGGTACTGAGCTTTCCTTTGCCAGTTGGGCTTGCAATACTTGCTGAACACTCATACATATACATATAAACATACACATATACATATACAGAGAGAGAAAAAGAAAGAGAGTACATAGTGTGTATGTCAGAGGTGGGTTGCTCCAGGTTCAGCCCAGTTCAGCTGAACCGGTAGTGAAAATCTTTGTCAGAGTCACAGAACTGGCAGTGACCCAGGCTGGCCACGCCCCCAAACCAGTTCCCCATTCTCTTTTGGTGTTGCTGGCATCTTGTTTATTAACTTTTAATTGTCTTCGCGCGTGTGTACAAACTTTCAGTGAACTGTGCATGTGCAAGCAATGCGCAGCCGGCAAAACGTGTGTGTGAGTGAACTGGTACCGGTTCGCATAGGAACCCACCCCTGGTATATGTATATGCGTATGTTATGTATATCACTGTATGTATATGAAAGAAGGAAGGAAGGAAGGAAGGAAGGAAGGGAGGGAGGGAGGGAGGGAGGGAGGGAGGGAGCTTTCCGATGCTTTCTGCAGTTTCCCACAAGAATGGGGAAGCTTCTCACAACTCAATTGGAAAGCCAACAGGAAGTCGGAAGTCCCCCTTGCTCCTATGGCTTTTTTGCCCACCTGTGGTAATTCTGTTTCTCGGTTTAGGAAGGAAATATCTTTGAAATGATGACCGAACAGGGCATGCGTTGTCTGGTAAAATGAAAAAAAAAAAAAAAAAACCTCAGAAGGTGGCAATGACAAACCATTCTATAATTCTGCAAAGGAAACTGTTGGAAGTTATTCATCTTTTAGATTTTCCTTTTTGTCATTTACAAAGTGAAGAAGAGCAAGCTGAGGGCCATCCCATCCCATTACTGCAATCTCATTGTGGGATGTCAATTCCATGCCACAGAGATTACCACAGATTTAAATACGCTCTTTTCAATTAACAGTTGTGGGCAGAAAACTATGCAATGTATTGCCTCCCTGAAACTCTGCAGATAGATGAACGAGTGTCCTGTGAGCAAAGGTATAATTGTGAGATTATTTCTTAAGAGAAATGGGAACAGGGCTGTACAATCGCTGAGGTGAAAGTAGTTCTCTGACAGGAATCTTCTTGCTTTTGCAGCATGTAGGGAGGGCCAGTTTGGGCGAAACTGCCAAGAGAGGTGTCTCAGCGAGCAAGGCTGCAGAGGCTTATACTTCTGCCTGCCTGACCCATATGGCTGTTCCTGTGCTGCTGGGTGGAGTGGAGTACAATGCAACTCAGGTACGTCTACTTGCAATCGATTTATTGCAGCATGGGGATACTGTTATACTTACCCAGGTAGTAAACGTGATCAAACAGTGGAATGAGGAAGGAAAGACAGGAGCTGACTTAACTGTTCAAAAGGCAAAAGGAAAGCACTGCACCACCACACAAAAATGCCAAATAAATCAGTAAAACCACACTGTATTAATTTCTTTGTTGTATTATTCTCAGTAGGGCTTGGCCCTTTTTTTAAATCCATGAGATTCCCCAAAGATATCAAAGATTGTTCCTTACACTTTTCAGTTTTACCGAATTACTAAATAGCATCAGGACTAATGGCACCCAGTTTATTATATTTTAGAATCTCACTTAATAAAGAACCCATTATCTGAAATGCTTTGAGAGTAATATGTAGAAAATTTAACAGAAAGCTAACATTTTACCCCTTATAGCAGGGGTGTCCAAACTTGGGAACTTTAAGACTTGTGGACTTCAACTCCCAGAATTCCCCAGCCAGCCATGGGGAGTTGAAGTCCACAAGTCTTAAAGTTCCCAAGTTTGGACACCCCTGCCTTATAGGTAAATGTTCAGATACTAGAATTTGTTCCCCCCCGCCCCCCCAGTAAGTTAAGATAAAGCAATATTTATATTATTTTATATTCAGGTAAAATAATATTTATCAAGATCATTTTTGTGATAAACTCATTCTAACTCGAGCGAATCAGGAGAAAACAAGAATTACATCTGACAAAAACAAAGAATGAACAGCAAGAGCTGTTGCTATTATGCTTAGTGCATGTACACTTCTGATTTCATGGTCACCATCAGCAGAACGATTACATGTTCCCTGGAAAATCTGGATATGGAAAAGAAGTACAAGAGTTTCTGCTTCATCCCAGGCACAGGATGGTGCAGAAGCTTTGTTGCTTTCTCTGTTTGGCCCGCATTTGGCTAATAGCCAGGAGAGAGTAGCTTCCTCCTTTTGTTTCTTCAAAATAGTTTCTCTCCTGCTTGGCCGCAGCATAGAGACAGAAAAAGAAAGATGCTTGTAAGCAGGAAGTTCTACTAGGTGAAAAAAATGTTTTAAAAGTAACCCTATCCTGACTGCCCACCCGTTTCTGATGCTGAATTTTCTCACTCCTCGGCAATGTTCTCTCCTATATTATTGTGTGCCTCTGAGGAGGAATGTTGTCAGGGGTGGGTGGCTGCCAGTTTTAGTCTTGGTTCGCAACACGCAGAACAATTTACAGTGAACTGCGCACACGCAGTCACTAAAATCCAACATGGCAGTGACATCAGCGGCGGCGAGAGAACCAGTTTGTGGGCGTGTTAGGCCTGGGTTGCTGCCAGTTCTGCGACCCAGGCCTGAATTCCACTACTGGTTCGGCCGAACCAGGCCAAAGCGGCAGTAACCTGCCTCTGAATGTTGTAACTCAGGGTTAAGCAACCTGATACAATCCTAGTGATTTGGACTGCAACTTCCAGAATCCCATCTCCGCTATAATGCTAGGGCTGATGGGAACTGAAATCCAAAATATTTGGAAAGCACTAGGTCAGCGATGGCGAACCTTTTTTGGCTCGCATGCCATAAGTGGAGGGAGCGCGGGGGCGTGTGCAGTCATGCCGCACCCATAATGCAATGTGTGACACACACACACAGTGTGCATGCCTGCATGACTGGCGCTCCCCCCATTTTTTGCATGCTTTTTTCACCCTCCCCAGGCTCCAGAGGCTTTATAGGAGCCTGGGGAGGGTGAAAAAAGCCTCCCCCACCTTCCCGATGGCCTTCCGGAGCATTCAGGGACCTTCAGGAGGCTTCCCTGAAGGCTCTGGAGGACTAAAAATGACACTACGAGCAAACTGGAAGCTCCTGAAGCCTCCGGAGGGGCGGGGGAGGCTGTTTTCAGCCTCCCCTGGGTCCTATAAAGCATCTGGAGCCTGGGGAGGGCGAAAATGGTTTTTAAAAAGGCTGAACTCAGCTGTCCAGTACGCACATGTGTGCTGGCCAGTGCGCACATATGCACTGGCCAGCTGACAGGGCAACGGCTCGCATGCCCAGACAAATGGCTTCGTGTGCCACCTGTGGCACACATGCCATAGGTTCGCCATCCCGGCACTAGGTTGTCTGCCTCTCCTCACATTATCCCAGCACCAAAAACTTCATGATACTTTGGACACTGCAGAGATTGCTTTGTTCTTCACTCACTGAAACACAAAATAACAGTGCAAAGAATTTTTGGTCTCCTTGAAACCATTTTCAGTCTGAATCGTCAAGTTCACACATTGCCAATTATCAGAAAGTTGTGCCTTTTACTGCTAAGAATGTTATGACACCCTTCAATTTTGTGCCAAGTAAATACTTTGCATTGGTATATTCTAAGAGTTGACATGTACCAATTTGTGACTATATTTAGATAGTGACAGATACTGACCTTGACAAGTCACAATTTCCTTCACTATCCTCCACAGTCACATAAACTATCTTTGGTGAAGTAACAAGACCATTTTAATGTTTAAACTAAGGATAAGAGGTTAGGTAAACTTAGGATAAGGTGTGATTTTATTATATATTTGTATCTATATTGAAGAAAATTGGAAGTTATTCTTTTTTATATGACTTTTTCTTATATTTTTGCTTTTCCTTTACACTTTTAATTCTTCTTTTTCTTGCTTTTCTTTTTTTCTAATTTTTCTTTATTTATTTCTGTATTATAATAGTTTTGGAAATTCAATAAAGATATATTTTAAAAATCAGGCTAATGAAATATTGTCATGTTTCAATTTTATTTTTAAGATACCATGTGATAGCATATCCCTTTAAAAATTGCTACCTTTAAAAAATAATCCCTCTTCTTCCTCCGGTGTGAAAAAGAGACATTAGCAACTTCTCCATATACTATAAAAGGAATTGACAAGGATTTCCCTTGAACGTTTCGGTTTCACAGAGAGTAGAAAGCAATAGTTTAGGAATTCTATATTGATAAAGTTGACTCTTTCCTCTTCCAAGCAACACTTACATATTGAAAGGCTTCTGTAATAGTTTGAAATCAGAAAAAAGCCACTTCTGGTTGTGTTCTGCAGCAAGGAAAATTGTCTGGAAAAATTCCGGGTAGGAAATTAAAAGTGCCCTTCCGAAAATTATGTTTAGGAAGCGAAGAAGCCTATTGTAAATCCTTCTTTCTGATTGTATGGCATCAGTTAAAGAACTAGATAAACTGCGTGTAAAATAGACTCATGTACCTTTATATCCAACAGGAAGGAGAAAGATTAATAAAGGCTCTAACTCAGGGGTGTCCAAACTTGGCAACTTTAAGACTTGTGGACTTCAACTCCCAGCAGAGCTGGCTGGGGAATTCTGGGAGTTGAAGTCCACAAGTCTTAAAGTTGCCAAGTTTGGACACCCTTGCTCTAACTAAAACAAATGTAATCTGTCACGTTATCTGTGACCAATAAACTCGGTCTTTAAAATGGATACAATTGTTGTGGTCCTAATCCCTCTGTTCTTCCCACAGCTTGTTCTCCTGACAAATATGGTCCTGACTGTATCTTAGAGTGCAACTGCCAGAATGGAGGCACCTGCAATCGATTCAGCGGCTGTATCTGTTCATCTGGTTGGCATGGACAGCATTGTGAAAAGTCAGGTAAAACAAGAGTGATAAGAGCAAGAGCATGATATCTGATATCTTCCCAATATGAAGTAATGATTTAGGTTCTGGGAAAGGAGGAGGTGTTTAAAAGAAGTCAGGATGACAGCTATGCACAGGAGTAAACTTGTGAACTTCAGCTCCCAGAATTCCCCAACCAGCAAAGCCTTAAAATTGGCAAGACCTCTGTTTTAATACAATACAATAGTAGAGTTGGAAGGGACCTTGGAGGTCTTCTAGTCCAACCCCCTGCCTAGGCAGGAAACCCTATACCGTTCCAGACAAATGGCTATCCAACATCTTCTTAAAGACTTCCAGTGTTGGGGCATTCACAACTTCTGGAGGCAAGCTGTTCCACTGATTAATTGTTCTAACTGTCAGGAAATTTCTCCTCAATTCTAAGTTGCTTCTCTCCTTTTGTACCCTTTGCTGCAGATCCAACTATTAGGTTCTTTTATAATTTATGGTGGCAGTCAGTCAGGATATTAGATTTTAGTGCAAAGAAGTTAATTCTACACAATTATATATAAATATATCAAATATTCACAAACTAAAAAGAATATTTTCTTATTTCAGTTCAAACCCCTTTATACTTTTGATTTCTTATGGTTACACACCCACTTTTAACCTTCAAACTTTCTCCACTCAGACTGTAAGTGCATTTCACCCATCCTGTTCTTATTCCTCATTGATTTACTGTTAAGACTTTCTTGACTTGTATCGTTTTACAATGTAGCTCCTAGGTTTCTATTACTTTTACTCTCTCTTCTCTCTCTTCCTCCCGCCCTGTTTCCTCTTTATTTCCCTAGAAATACTAGTTTTGCTTCTTTCATGAAGCAGCTGGGTGTGGGCCCAGTTTCTCTCAAAAGGTACAGCTGTCACTCATCTTCTCCTGTTGAGATGACTCTATTCCTCTATCTCAGACATCACTTTTTTGCCAGTGGAAATTTTCCTTTGAGTGCATAACAGAATGACAGAGTTGGAAGGGACCTTGGAGGTCTCCTAGTCTTAACTCCTTGCTCAAGCAGGAAACCCTATATTACCGATATGTCTGGATCATTTTTTGCCAGCCTTCTTCCAGCCCTCTGGATTCCACAAGAGTGGTTTCTCCTCATTTCTTTGTCATAATTCTTGGTGAAATATTCTAAGTGCTCTCTGACTTCTGATTTTCCTCTTCTTTCCTTCTCCTTTTTCCCTTTTTCCTCTCTCCAGCTATTCACGGCCAACTCATCATAGCCAACTTGCCAATTTGCCACAGTCAACTCGCTGCAGAACAAGAGTTACACTAATATCAAAGAAATGGTGGAATAGAATAATTCAAGGAAGGTTGAAAAAGAAGGGAGAGAATGAAATGTGAATGACAATTATATATATATATATATATATATATATATATATATATATATATATATATATATATATATATATATATATATATATATATATATATATATATATATATAGACTTATTTATTATTTATCAGTACAAATATAACACAAATATAAAAAGGCAACATTAAAAATAAAAATATGGTTTTCTGCCTGCATGGTCTTCTGTGATAAGCCGAAGGACAGAAAGAGGGAGTAGTGACCTTCCTCCCATATTTAGTCATACCAGGGGTTGTAACACAAATACATATACATATACATGTACATGTACATGTACATGTACATATACATATACATATACATATACATATACATATACATATACATATACATATACATATACATATACATATACATATACATATACATATACATATACATATATATATATATATATATATATATATATATATATAATCAACAGCGAGTTGGCTTCAGTACGTTGGCCCATTCCATCTTCAGAATGCCTTTTTTATATTCTCCCAGTGTTTCTAAACTGTAAGCTCTTACCTGCCCATTTAATACTTATCAGTCCTCTCTCCCCACTTCTACAAAGGCACATGCTTATGAATACCAAGACATTCATTCCGAGTAGGAAATACTAATAAATTATTGTGATCTTGGTGAGAGACCTGAAGAAATCTCCTCACGCAAGTACACATAGGGTTCACTGTTTAGTGAATATAAAACATTTTCCTTTTGTATCAAGTTAGTCTCTAAATGATTTCGTGGACCTATGCGTGACATTTTCTTGGTAACATTATGGAAATGATGTGTTTTCAACTTCCTAATCTAGCCCTGGAATTTTCTAATATTTCTTATCCAAGTACTAACTAGAAGCAAATCTTCTGCTTTTTATATCAACCAAGGTTTATTAGGTATTATCATCTAGCTTGGTAGTTATTTTATTTATTTCTTCATGCATGCATGCATTTTATCCATTGCCATAATCCTAGTGGTTTATATATCTCAAAATAAGAGTAATAATTCATACATTAGATTAAATCATAATGGATATATCACCAATACATGTTATTAGATGTAAATAGAGAGAGTGGTTAAACATCATAAAGTACATTAAAGTTTTCACAGTGCAATTGTAATGATTTAGCCTTATTATGGTATTTTCTGCCAAGATCGTATACCCCAGATCATCAACTTGGCGTCTCACTTGGAGTTTAACCTAGGCTCCCAGATCATGGCTATCTGCATAGCAACAGGCAATCCACCCCCTGTGCGTGATAACATTGAACTACGCAAGCCCGATGGAACAGTGATAATAGTAAGAATTTGCCCATTTATGTGTTTTACTTTCTGTCTGATTCTATACTGTATGTGAAGTCTTCTCATTTTGTCTGGCTAACTGAACTTTTCACTGAGTACTGCAACAAACAGTGACCAAGGCTGGGAAGATTCCCTGCCTCTGAATTCTGACCAGGTATTGGGGGCTCCTTCTGTTCTCTGGCATGCACAGAAACCCACCCCCTGCCTCTCCCATGGTCATAGCTATGTCATGAATTGCAAAAATGACAAATTCTGGCGACCCTGTATCATTCCAGATGAGTTCATGAAAATTAGACTTTGAAAAATTAAAATTTTTCTACATTGGGATTTCAGGATGTCCCATGTTTGAATGGAACTTCAACAATATGGTTGGTTTTCTCACAAATGTCTGTTAGCAGATGTTGGCGAGATATGATGGTGTTATTGTCTCCCCTTAGCCCACAAAAGCCATCATGGAAAAGGACATGACAACCTGTGAGTTTCAAGTGTCACAAGTGGTCTCTTCTGACTCTGGCCTCTGGGAATGCCGTGTCTCTACTACCGGGGGACAGGACAGTGGCAAGTTCAAAGTTACTGTAAAAGGTGAGAAGGCAGAACAGGTAGTGACACATCACAGTTAATGCTCATCTTCTGCTTCTGAGATGCAGAAAGATAACATATTTTTCCCAAAGTTTCTAAGCTTTGTTCTATTCTGATTGTTCTCTATTTAAGAGGACTATCTGTAGCTTCTTTCCACTAACACTTATCCAGGCAAAGGATGGTTATTAAGGAAAGGTTGCTATTTTATTGAAGTATTAGTTCCCAAACAAAGGAAATTATTATTGGATTTTAAATCAAGGTAAAGATTGTTAGAAGGATTGTGCCAAGTATAGTCCAAGAGACGGTGATTTGAGAAATTACTGATCCAGGTCTTTTTTGATCAAGCAATTTTTCCATCAAAGCAGGAGATACAATCGTACCTTTTTTGTACTCATCAATTCTCCAACCGTTCTCTCCTTTAGTGCCTCCAGTGCCATTATACCCTCCCAAACTTCTGGCCAAGAAGAGCCAACAGCTGGTGATATCCCCTGTGGGGCCTATTGCAGGTGATGGACCCCTCATCTCCATCAAAGTCCTATATAAACCCCAAATTGGAAGTAGCTGGTCATCTATTGAAGGTAAGGAATTTGTTGTATCTGGAATGACTTTTTATGACATATCCTCCATATGTTGGTTGGAACTGGACTTTCAGATCCCTTCCAATCCTTCCATTCTGTTATTTATCTCTCATTCCAATTAAAGAGATTTTCTAACCTAAGGTTACCTTATAGCAGTGGTTCTCAATTATTTTCTGTCATGCCCCCCCTAGGAAGAAGAAAACATTTCGCGCCCCCCGCGCGACTGTAAATAGTATCATTTGTCTATAAAATTGTTATAAGTACACCTCTGCATAACACTGTATCCTTATTAAACACCTCTTATTTTATACAATAAACATTTATCCATAAGTAATTCATCGCAATTCTGTGAGAAAATGATGGGAAATGCAGTAAATATCTTATTTTAAAATTGGTAACAAGGGCCCTACAGAATGAAATTCAAGGTTTATCTAGAGCAGTGATTCTCAAAGTATGGTTTACCGTACTCTTTCAGGGGGATGGCAGAGTATTTTATAAATAAATATTTTTAACATTTCTCGGTTTTAATTTCTAACATACTACACATCAGTGATATAACCCACACACATCAAAGCTTTTTGGTGTCCTCAATCACTTTTTAAAAATCAAAGAGACCCCCAGGCTAAAACCTTTGAGAACCGATCTAGTCCTATAATATGTAGAGACCCCAGTGGAAAAGCTGCCTCGTATTTCTGTTTCCCAGAAGCAAAGCCTTCCTCTGAGCGAGAGGCAACCACCCAGGCATGGCCCTCCTGGAAGAGAGGATGTGCCTTCGGCCAGAGGAAAAGCGAGGGTCGGGCCAGGCAGAAGCCAAACTGGGCACAGAGGCTGAGCAGGCAGGAGCCACGCTGCCTCTACCTCTTCTTGCAGGCTATCGAGATCTGTCTGGGTCCGGCTCAATTTGGCGGGGCTCGTCCCCGAAGCGCCAGGGTTGCTCCAGCAGCGCGGTCGTTTTAAGCGCTCCGAAGGCATCAGGGAAGCCTCGGACGGTCCCTGAAGCCTTCGGAACGCAGCTCCTCCCTCAGCCAGGAGCCAGCGGGGGCTGGTCGGACAGGCAACCTTGGCGGGAAACTCCAGTCCGCCGCCTTCGTCGCCGCCGTTGCACCCAGATGGAAAGGGAGCCTTCGCGCCCCCCTTTACGGAGCCTCACGCCCCCCCTGGGGGGGGCGCCCCACTATTTGAGAACCACTGCCTTATAGACTTTACCTTCTGTAAAGAGTAGTATCTCAGTATCTTGTTTCCTCACAGAACTCAAACATGCAAATACAGGTAGTCCTCAACTTATGACCGCAATTGAGCCCAAAATATCTGTTGCCAAGTGAGACAGTTAAATACATTTTGCCATATTTTATTACCTTTCTTGTCACAGTTGTTAAGTGAATCATTGTAGTTTGTTAAGTTAGTAACATGGCTGTAAGTGAATTTGGCTTCCCCCTGGACGTTGCCTCTCAGAAGGTCACAAAAGGTGATCACACTATCCCAGGACACTGCAACTGTCATAAATGTGAACCAGTTGCCAAGCATCCAAATTTGGATCACGTGACCATGGGGATGCTGCCACAGTCATAAGCGTGAAAAACTTTTTTTAATGCAATTGTAACTTCAAATGGTCACTACCTGAATGGTTGTAAGTTGAGGACTGCCTGTAGTCTCAAATCAGTTCAAAGCAGCAAGTTGCTAAACATCCAAACATCCTTGTTTTCCTTGGAACCAGCACAGGTTTCTTTCCCCAGAAGAAAAACAATATGGAGAATATTATTGCTAATCTGTTTCCCAGCAGCTTTTTGCATTAATTCTGAAGATGGTTCTCCAGCCATCTAAAGCATTTCTTGAAGTAGACCAGAAGAATAATCAAATAGCTTCCTCACCCTTTTTCTTCACTACAAATGTCTACTAAATATTCCTTTGTGTCTAATCCTGCATCTACTTTGGCTATACTTCTTCCTAGCTATATAGACCAGTGGTTCTCAACCTGTGGTTGGGACGCCTTTGTGGGTTGAACGACCCTTTCACAGGGGCCGCCTAAGACCATCGGAAAAAACATATTTTTGATGGTCTTAGGAACCGAGACATCAATTTTATGGTTGGGGGTCACCACAACATGAGGAACTGTATTAAAGGGTCGCAGCATTGGGAAGGTTGAGAACCACTGATCTAGACAAAAAAACTAGGAGATTCCAAGTTCTAGATTGTCTGCTCAGCCAGTCATGAAATTGCAAGTTATATTTAGCAATATAAACAAGAACTGAATAATATATATTATTCCTCACAGAACACTTCAAAGAACCTAGCCTAGGGCTGTCAAAATCATAGCCTGTGGGCCAAATGCATCATGCGCTGGCCACACCATGCCCAGTTTAACGAAGGGGGGAAAACAGAGGTGGGTGTTGCTGGTTTGGCCCAGATCAGTCGAACCGGTAGTAGCAGTAATGGGAGGCTCCGCCCACCTGCCTGGATGCTTCTGTGCATGCGCACCCGAAACAATAGTAAAAAAATTGGCAACCCACCTCTGGGGGGAAAAGTTCTGATACATCATGTGACCACCCCGTGACGATGTGAGTTTGACACCCCTGACCTAGGCTAATGATGTTTGTCTCTGCAGTAGATCGTAACAGAAAATTGATTATTCTTGGGTGGAGCAGAGAGCTATCAATCCCAGTTACATGGTTCTTCCCATTGAGCTTTTTGTAATAGAAAATAGATAAAGCAGAACCCTTATATGAAATCCATGAATTAATGGCTTCTATACTGATCAGCAGTTGATAACATCCAGAACATCACACTGATGAACCTGCGACCTGTCACAGCCTATATTGTAAAGGTTCAGCTAACACGCCCCGGAGAGGGAGGAGAAGGTGCCACAGGCCCAAGTGCTATCATGGCAACAGATTGCAAAGGTAAGTGCTTAGCATTTGTTCCTCAGATCTATAGTTTTAGGGTGGGAGAGAGTGAGAAAGATTATGAGATTAGAGATTAAAGATATAAGAGAAAGAGAAAAAATCAAATTTATCAATGGGTGTTGGCTTTATTTTGCATTTTATTTTGTCATCATATGTTCTCAGGAGCAATCATGTACAAGTTGTGCAAAAAAAGAGAATCTATTTGTTCTGGCTTGGAACCAATTTTTTTATTAATGTAGATCCAAGCTCTTTGAATTTGCTTTAATCCTCTTTTTAAATATATGCTAGCATTTTCAATTTGGCAGTTTGGCACCTACCCAAATTGGCTAATTTTGAAAAGCTTTACAGGATCAGATACAACTGGTATTTGAGGGGTCCTTGGTGCTCTCTGAGCTTGATTGTTTTCTTGCAGATATTTCATTACTCAATCTAGGTAACATTGTCAATGAAACGTCTGCAAGAAAACAACCAAGCTCAGAAAGCACCAAGGACTCCTCATTTGAACCTTGAACGGCAAATATTCTCTATCGATACCACTGGCACAGCATTTCGATTGATCATTAGGATAACCTGGGAATTTAAAAAAAAATCTGGACGAAGGTAATAACAAACCAGTTCCACATTATTGCCCAGAAAATTGCAGCTCATGACAGCAGAGAAAGTGACAGAAATGGAGCAATTTAGTAAGTCACTATGACAAAGTCAGACATTGGCTAATTGTCCCAAATCTGCTATTTTCTTCATTTTAAGTTGTGGAATGAATTTCTGCTTGAATCTGATTGCATCTGCAGGATATTACATTTTGAGTAAGAGGAGATGAGTTGTCACCCTCAAAATTCGTGAACAGGGGAAGAACCTGGTGGAAAAGATTGCAGAGATCTTAGTGGATGCATTAGAAGAGAATAAGGAAAAGGTGCTAAATGGGATTGACGAAATATATAGGGTGCACACAAGATGCTTCTCAGCTAGCATTACCTTCTCTGATTGCTGGAAAAGAAAATGCCTTGCAACTCGTGGTGGTATTTTTGATCCTCTTTGGGGCAGGGATAGTGACTTCCTGAAGTTTGGTACAGCAACTATTATACTATTGACATTGTAGAAATAGCTAGTGTAATTGGGTGCTGCATTACAAACCATTGAGAAGAGAATTCTACACAAACTTCAGGATGGAGGAATCCAGAATTTCTTGCTACTTTGTGCTATTTAGAAATGAATCAGACTGATGGATTTATATATTTCTCTATTTCATATAGAGCCAACAGCCAAACCTGTAATTGAACGTTCATCTGTTGAAGGGAGCAACAATCTACACGTAAACTGGAATTTGCCCAAAACTGACAATGTGGGGTCTGGATTTCTTGTCCGTCTCTATGATGCAGCCAAAGAGCTTGTTCATCAAGAAAACGTTACTTCCATGATTGTGCAGTCAGCATATATTCCAAATCTAAAGTTCAAGGAAGACTATTACCTAGAAGTAATGGTCTATCACTGTACCAGTTTGGGACCACCATCTGATCTCCATACATTCAAGATCAACAGTAAAGGTAACAAATCTGTCATTTCTAAAATGAACAGGATCTTCTGGAGCGGGGTACTCAATATAATCCAAGTGATTCCTTATACAATATAAATATTATATCACAGGTTTTTAAAATATGCCAGATTTTGACTATAGATGGCCTTTAAAAAATCCAAATTTCTTCTCACTGATCTCTGTCTGTCTGCCTATCTGTTTATCTATCCAGTTATTTATCATCTATCTTAATCTGCAGTGGGAAGGAATTTGGATTTTTTTAAAGCCATCAGTCATGCAACACAAGATGTCTTGTGCAGTGATTTCTTTGGATTTCCTGTTTTGTTATAGGAAGCTGAGGGTATCATAAAGTGTTCATTGTATTCCACTATGACAACCATGTTGATCAAATCCCTCTCAACTAGGATGCCCCCTGACTCAGCAGGTGAATTTTGTGTAAAATCTGCAGCAGTTCCATGATAGGATCATTAAGCTTGTGCAGTGATGGCGAACCTTTTTGGCACCGAGTGCCTAAACCAGAATGTGCATGTACATGCATGCATGTGCAAATGCTGGAGCGCTGGAAACCCAAATACCATGTGCATGCTGGCCAGCTGATGTTTGCATTTCCGGCACGCACATGCGCACCAGTCAGCTGGTCTTTGTGCGTGCCAGAGCACCGGAAACCCGAACAACAGTTGGCCAGTGTGCACATGCCTGGTTTTTGGGCATTTTTTGGCCTTGTTTTTGGCTGTTTTTTTGGGGGGGGCAAAAACAGCCAGAAAATGGGCCGAAAAATAGCCCAAAATGGCTCAAAAATGATCCGAAAAACAGCCTGAAAACAGCTGGAAAAACAGCCCCCCCAAAGACCCATAATACAGCCTGAAAATGCCCCCAAAACAACCTGAAAACAGCCCCCAAAACAGCCTGTTTTTGGCCACTTTTGGTACTCTGGCGCCCATAAAGACCAGCTGCCTGGCGCACATGTGCACATCGGAAACCAGAAGAGCAGCTGACGACGGCGCACGTGCCCACAGAGAGGGCTCTGTGTGCCACCTCTGGCATGCGTGCCATAGGTTTGCCATCAAGGAGCTAGTGTATATAGTCTGTAATAAGAACATGTAAAGATTGCACTTATTCTCAATACTTAAATTTTATATCTTTTTAAACACTTCTAAATATTTTCAAAAGTCTGATGTGGTTACAGCAACTCTGGCTCTTCAAAGACTAGAAGATTGGTGCAGGAATGTTGCCTGGTTCCATGGCCATTTCAAGAATTGCTGGGAAACAAGTCACTACATTGCAAAAAGCCCAGAGCTCTCAGAAGCACTCCAGGCCTTTAAATATAAAAGGATAAATGACATATCTCAGCTAGTTTAAACACTTTCGATAACTCTTGGATTATCTTTGGATCTGAAGATTATTCTACATATTTTAGTAATGTTGAGAAATAGCAAAAAAATGTACTGGATTGGAGAGCCAACCACAAAATTAAATTCTTAAATGAATCTTCTATAGTCCTCGACATACGAGCACAATTGCGTCCAAAATTTCTGTCACCAAGCAAGGCAATTGTTATGTGATTTTTGCCCCATTTTAATGACCTTTTTGTCACAGTTGTTAAGTGAATCACTGCAGTTGTTAACTGAATCTGGCTTCCCCCGTTGACTTTACTTGTCAGAAGCCATCTGGGAAGGTTACAAATGGTGATCCCATCCCATGATCCCAGGACAAAGCAACTGTCATAAATACATGCCAGTTGCCAAGCACTGAAATTTTGATCACCTGACCTTGGGGATGCTGCAAAGGCCATCAGTGTGAAAACCAATGATAAGCGCTTTTTTCAGTGCCATTGTAACTTCCAATGGCACTAAACAAATGTTGTAAGTTGAGAACTACCCATTTGCTAATCCCTAATAGAGGGTCTCAAGTGCCTAGATGATTGTGGCACAGCAGGGCCAAAATATATTCCAGGCCAAAAAGATCAATTGCAGAGCTAACAGCTGTGCCATTTGCCTCCTCTCTCAGGACCCTCATCGCCACGCTCTCTCTTGGTGAACCCCCTCGCTGATAACTCCATCAGGCTATCCTGGCTAGCTCCTGAATACTCTAATGGAGGCATCAACAAATACATTGTAGAGGTGCAGCAGCTGGGAGGCAGCAATGATCCACAATGGATAGACACAGAGAATGGCAGGGATACCTCAAAGATTATCACAGGGCTTAATGCCAGCACAATCTACCAGTTTCGGGTGCGAGCCAAGTCTTACGTACTGGGCGAATGGAGCCAGCCTGCTAGAGCTGAAATCCTGGGCGATGGTGAGTGGGCCAAAAGCTTATTTGGTTGGATGGTGCAATGAAAAATTGGAAGGGGGAGAATATTGGCAGATAAAGTTTTTGTTCTCCAAACAAGCAATGGCAACAATCTTGGCAAATTTAGCCTGGAGGCAGGATAACTTAAGAACCCACAAGTAGCAAAAAAGCCATCTTTATTGTGCTGTTTGCTGGGTGTGTACCACAAATCCTGTCATTTTATTTCTGTCCTACAGGAGCCCTGAGTCAAGTGCCTACCCTACAAAGTAAAAAATTGCCTCCAACTCTCATGGACCAGCAATTGATATTAGCCATTGTAGGCTCTGTCTCTGTCACCTGCCTGACCATATTGTTTGCTCTCCTGGCGCTTTTCCTCATCAAGAAGAATTGTTTTCATCGCCGCCGCACCTTTACCTACCAGTCTGGCTCAGTAAGTGCAACTGTCCCTGGCCCATTCACCTTCACTTCTCCAATGATCTTGACTCCTTTCCATCAGCATCCTCACTCTTTGGCACTTTGAGACTTGTATCCCCATCAGAGGTGGGTTCCTACCAGTTTGGACCGGTTCAGCTGAACTGGTAGTGGTATGGTGGCGTGGGTCACTGGAACCAGCAGCGACCCAGGCCTGCCACGCCCCTGAACTGGTTCCCCGTTTGCTGTCGCCACCGCCATCTTGCTTTTGAGTTCTGCGCATGTGCAGAACAATTTTAATTGAAATGTGCATCCAGCACACACACATGCACAAGCAAACCAGCAATAAAGCCAGCCAGAACTCACCCCTGATCCCCATGCTGCTGGCCTGTCTGGTCTGCAGGGTTACCTGAAACTATTCTCTCCCCAAATCCTCTCACAGGGAGAAGAAACTATTCTGCAATTCAACTCGGGCACCCTGACCCTGACCCGCCGGCCCAAACCACAGCCTGAGCCGCTCAGCTATCCCATCCTGGAGTGGGAAGACATCAAGTTTGAAGACATGATAGGCGAAGGGAACTTTGGACAAGTCATCCGAGCCATGATCAAGAAAGATGGCCTGAGAATGAATGCTGCCATCAAGATGCTGAAAGGTGAGATGACTATTAAGGCTATTGGATAACTTCCCTCTCTAAATGTCTATGGATAGTCTCAGGCATCCAAGTCATGGTTGTCCCAAAGATGATTTTTTTAAAAAACGCAACTGGACTTTCTGGGTTTTTTTTTAAAGACATTTCTTCTTCAGCTAAAGAAGCTCCTTGGATGAGAAGCGAAACATCTTCAAAGAAAAGCCAGAAAGTCCAGTTGCCTCTTTAAAAAGCACCTTTGGGACCTTCCCTCTTTAGCGGAATGGTTGAATGATTAGACCCCCAGCTCTGATTTCTGACCTCTTACAATACAATACAATACAATACAATAATACAATACAATAGTAGAGTTGGAAGGGACCTTGGAGGTCTTCTAGTCCAACCCCCTGCCTAGGCAGGAAACCCTATACCATTTCAGACAGATGGCTATCCAACATCTTCTTAAAGACTTCCAGTGTTGGGGCATTCACAACTTCTGGAGGCAAGCTGTTCCACTGATTAATTGTTCTAACTGTCAGGAAGTTTCTCCTCAGTTCTAAGTTGCTTCTCTCCTTGATTAGTTTCCACCCATTGCTTCTTGTTCTACCCTCAGGTGCCTTGGAGAATAGTTTGATTCCCTCTTCTTTGTGGCAACCCCTGAGATATTGGAACAATGCTATCATGTCTCCCCTAGTCCTTCTTTCTCTTAAGCTAGACATACCCAGTCTTAGCTGGAGATCATGAGAGAAATGTTAATAACAACAACATAAATACAAATTCTTCCTATACAATGCAAGATTTTCCCCTATCAGACAGTGGCGTAGCGTGGGTTGTCAGCACCCGGGGCAAGGCAAGTAATTTGCGCCCCCTAAGATGTTGCGCCCAGTGCGGCCGGCCCTCCCTGCACCCCCCACGCTATGCCACTGCCAGGCAGCGCTATTGGCTGGCTGGGGATGACGGGTTTGGAAGTCCCCTGGAGACTCCAACCCGGTCTCAGACCAGCTGCCACGCACCCTCTTTCCGCACCCCCGATGCGACCCTGCTCGCGGCGGTAGCCTTGACCCTGTGCACATACGGGTCGGCCATGCATTCAGACGAGACCCCGGATGCGTGTCTGGGGAGTGTTGCGTGCAGATACATCCCAGATATGCCCTTGGAGTCTCGTCTGAACGCCGTGCGGGCGCAGGGTCAATAACGGTCGGCTAAGTGGACTCCAAGAGGGCTGCAGGCCGGGTGATGAGCTTTCAGCCACTGACGTCCTTGGTTGCTTTGCACCTGCAAAGGGAGCGGAGGTGTGTGAAATTTTAAAACTGCCGGTGCCTTTTGTATTTGGCTGAAATGAGAGGCTTCCCTCCAATGGGGAATGTTATGCAGTTATTAAAGTTTCTGCTGATAAAGAAGGTAACAAGCAGAATATTTCCTTTAACTATAAAAATATTTCCTGCTTTCTCGTGGTCATAAAAACGTATTTCACTCACACCAAAGGCTAAAAAAGGTATATAAAACTTGCTGATGTGCCAGTCTGTTGTCAGCTAGAAACAAGCTTTGAACAATTTTAGACCCGAATAAAATAGGGAACTTCTTTCCAAGCAACTGTTTTTTTGTGTTTTCTTTCCTTGGAACCCAGGAAATTCTCCCAACAGAATGTGAGAGGTCCATGCAGTTTTTAGCACACCCCCCCATGCCTTCCCTCTTGGTCTCCCAGCCTTCTTTTGACCGTCAGGAGCAAGAAGCATTTTTATATTTCCTAGGGGGCTATATTTCCTCCCCACCCCCCATAAATGGAAATCCACCTTCATGGCCACATTTGGAGGTGGGGGAAGAGAAGGAGGAATGGCAAAGCTTAGCCAGAGGTAAATGAGGGATCTGTAACTTCTCTTCCAATATTTGTGTTTGTTAAATGCAGTAAGTCAAGAACAGAACTGTACCTGCACAGATCAATTAATATTGGGGCTATAATTTCAGGTGCAGCAACCCTACTTTTAGAATTTCTTCACTTCCTAAAGTGAGTAAGAGGCTTCTTGGCATGGAGTTGGATCCAGGCGAGGGGGGAGGTCCCTGCTTTTGAGGAAAGAAGGAATAGACTGACTGCCTTGTGGGGCCGGGAGGCTGGTGAGCCCCCTCCCTCCAATTGCACCAGGCAAGGGCTGCCCAGGTGCCCATCGCCCCTGTTCGGAGAAGAGCGTCAGTGGCCAGGAACGAAGCAAGCCCTCCTGGCTGGCAGGCGGGGCCGGGCAGGGGCGACCCAGCAGGCTTTCTTGGCCCACCCCTTCCAGCTGGCCTGTGCGGAAGCGGGAGGTGGCGGAGGGAAGAGCATGGCGGAGCAAGAGCCCGGGCTGGGGTGTGTAGTCCGCGCTCACCTGCCGGGCGCCGGTGCTGCATCCAGGCAGGAGCTGCTCCCCAAGCCCATCCCGACACACACACACCGGCTGCTTCCCCCCCCCCCCGCGCCCCCAAGCCGCAGAAACGGCCTTCTCACCAGCTCTCCTTCCAGCTGGGAAGATGCCGGAGCGTCAAGGAGTTCGAGAAGCTGAACCGGATCGGAGAAGGGACCTATGGCATCGTCAGAGCTGCGAGTGCGAGCGCGCGCCCCCCCAGATGTTGCGCCCGGTGCGGCCGGCCCCCCTGCACCCCCCACGCTACGCCACTGCTATCAGATAGCAGATGCACCAGCCTCTCCTTGCACAGAGGAGTCCAAGGGGGTTCCTCTGTGCAAGGAGAGGACAAATTAAAGGGTAACTGAGGCTATAAAATCATTGATATTTAGAATATATGTGCATCACATAGTTAAATAGACGAAACTGGTTTCATAACAATTCCTCTCCTCAAAGCCAAATCTATGTCAGAAACTAGAGAATCATTTAGTTACTAATTATTCATTTACTTATTAACCATTTTTAAATACTGTCCTACTCCATAAAGGGCTTAATAATTATAAAAAAGGTAAAGATGAAACAAGCAAAACAGAAAAATTACCGCAACACTATGAAGAAACAATTCCTTCAGAACACAAGATTAAAAAGCAAAATCCTAGATAGCTGTGCCTAAATGCGGACGATCTATTATTTTCAAAAGACCCTGTAGAATAAACTAGCGTTTACTGCCCTCCTGAAAGACAGCTGGATAGTGAAAGATCAAACCTTCAGCCTTTTTCAAAAGCTTTAACCTTCAGACTCTGCCACCTAAGAACAGCCACCATCTTCTGAGTCTCGGCTATAGGACAGAAAGAGAGATACTGCAAGTCTTTCAAGATCCTATTATTATACCTTATATATAACAACAGCTTTCACAACTTTAAGATGTGTGAACATCCCAAAATTCGTCAGCCTGTACGCTGGGGATTGAAATCTACACATCTTGAAGTTGTCCATGTTTGAGAAACACTACCCATATAACAATGGAGTTCAGGAAATGTCTGTTTCCGGATATGTCCTCCCTCAAAGACTGACAGTAGTATGGAAACACATTTGTTTCTTTGCTCTCACAGAATGAGAAGCTTAGGAAGCCACTCAGTCGCAGCTGATTTCATATTGCATTGTAAAATGTAGCCATGCGGATCAGAGGTGGTATTCAGCCAGTTCTGACAGGTTCTGGAGAACCGATAGCGGAAATTTTGAGTAGTTCGGAGAACTGGCAAATAGGATGGCCCTGCCCCTGCTGCCTCCCAGCTGATCTTCTTTTGTTGCCCTGAACAGGAGAACGGAGCTGGAAAGCAGGTTAGTGGGGTGGGGAGGGAGAGGGGATTTTGCACTAACCTTCCCCCAGGATTGGGGAGGGAATGGGGATTTTGCAGTATCCTTTCCCTGCCACGCCCACAAAGCCATGCTCACAAAGCCACGCCCACAGAACCGGTATTAAAAAAATTTGAATCCCACCACTGATGTGGATATAACATATAGATGTAACAAGTCTTCATTCTCCCGAATGATTGTAACTAATATTGCCAAAACTTTTCTATTTTCATAGCAGTCTAAGGAATGTTCTAGCCCAACCTCCATAGCTGAAAATAAAAGAAGGTGGAAAATACTCAGTATAAAAATGGGTCATTGAAAGAATGTCTTCTAGATTAACTTAACCTAGAAAAGAGCAGAGTTGTAAAAAATCAGAAAAACCGACCAATGTAGGATGTGTGTAAAAATTATAAACAAGGGGATGGGGAAGGCATAAGGTTATCCTACCCTTATTATGATCTAGATTTAATTACACATTAGGTACAGATATATCAAATAAAAGTATATATTACATTATTATAAAATTACATTTTATATCATGTAATTAATCTGAAAATAATATATGTGATGCTTTATGCCAAATCAGATAACAAGATATATCGATCTAGCTCAGTCCTGATAATTCTGATACAGAATGAGCTCATCTTCATATCCTGCACATCATGACCCAACAATGCATTGCTGGTTGTTTTTGAAGGACATATTCTGACGGCCTTTATTTCATTCCCCAGCCTAGCGAAGGCAGCTTAAATTCAGCCGTACTGTGTTCTCTCTCTTCCCCCAAGGATCTGCGGTACCATAAAATAATTCTAAGTGCCTCATTGATGATGCAGTTGATTATATGATCAGGGGCTGGGGTCTGCTCAGGACTGCTATAGACACACCCACTCCCCTCCTGCAATTGAATTTTTTGCAGAGCTATTCTGCATGCGTCAGTGGAAGAGCTTCCCTCTTTCAAACTGGGATCCCCCCCCCCTCCCTGTATCTGCCACATTTCTGATCATACAGGATAGGACTGTGGAATTGGACACCTGGCAAGTAAAAAGTCTTCTCTCCTCACTTCTACTGCCAACTTTCCCAGCCCAAGCAGCTGTTTGAGCAAGTTGCCATGGCTTAAGAGGAATGACAGTGGTGAGGTTTTCCCCCCCTGCCAGATCTCTAATGGCCCAGATCCCTAGAACCTATCAACATAGTTAGAAACCTGGCAGGGAAAGACTCCACTTCCCACCCCTAATGCCTGTAAGCCTACCAAATGAAGGGCTTTAATTTGTGGGGGAGGGGGTATTTTTATTAAATCCCCTGCTTACAAAGCTCCTCTGCTAGTTTACTATAATCCTTGCCACCCACTCATTGATCACGTTTTGATAGATAACCAAACCTTCTGCTTAGAATTTTCTTCTTCCTCGTCACCCTCAACCTATGTTATTAACAGTAATTGCTGGGTTTTTTTTCTCTTTCTATTGGCAGGAAATCCACCAATATCTTTTCTTAACTTGTGCTACCTTAAACTACCTTAAAGAAGCTCTTGCAGGCATCTTTACTGAGCCATGAGAATAGTACAACTTATGCACGCATATTTTCTGCTGATTGTGAGACAAGAGGAATAGTTGTGACTATTCAACCTGAAGATGCCAGGGGCTATGAGCTGAGAATCTTTTCCACCAAATGGGCAGATTTACGACCACATCAATTAAAAAAAAAAAAGGGGGGGGGCTCTGCTGTAATCCTCAGGCTAGCTTTCCTCACTGAATTTGACAAAATTGGCATTCTCATCTATATTTCAGAATTTGCCTCTGAGAATGATCACCGGGATTTTGCTGGAGAACTTGAAGTTCTTTGCAAACTTGGGCACCATCCCAATATCATCAACTTGCTGGGAGCCTGTGAGAACAAGGGTGAGTGTCAATGACTCAAAATAAAATAATCTCTGCATTTAGATCAGGATTGGGAACCATGGCCCTTTCTGACTTTCTGACTTTGATGACTTATGGACTTCAACTCCCAGAATTCCTGAGCCAGCCATGCACAGCCTAAATCACCACAACATAGATTAAGAGAAAAATTTTAAAAAATGATTTTCAGTACTTATCATTATTTCCATTTGTCTGCTTTTTTTCCCCTCCCAAAATAGAGCATATTGGTTGATAATGTTATCTATGGCTGCAGAGACAAAAAATAATGATTTTTTTTTTTAAAAAATAATCTCCTACATGGCCATTAATATTTCTTCCTTTCTTCATCTCTTTTAATAGTAATTTTATTTAAACATGACAATTAAACAGATAAAAATTAATATAACCTGAAAATCCAAAAGAATAAAAACAGGAAATAGAAAATTCAGAAAAGAGGAGAGGAAAGAAAAATGATTTCTCATTCTTCACTATGTCCTCAGCCCTGCTTTCAAAAGATGCCTTCAGTGCAACATTCTTCCCCCAGAACTCTGATTCAGGAAAACCAGCCTTCTAACCTACATCCAGAGGTGGTATTCAGCAGGTTCTGACCAGTTCTGGAGAACCGGTAGTGGAAATTTTGAGTAGTTTGGAGAACCGGTAAATACCACCTCTGATTAGCCCCGCCCCCATCTATTCTCTGCCTCCTGAGTTCCAGCTGATCCGGAGTAAATGGGGATTTTGCAGTAACCTTCCCCTGCCACGCCCACCAAGTCCCACCCACAGAACCAATAGTAAAAAAAATTGAATCCCACCATTGCCTACAGATACATCCATCCACCTCACACAAGGGTGGTTCTTAAGTAGGACCTCCCTAAATGATCTTACACTATAGACAGCATCAGTACGAACAAAATGCTACCTGAGAAAGATCAACTGATTGGCCCAGAATGGCACTGTCTAATATTTAACAGATGTGACAAGGCAGAAGGACGTGTCTCCTGAAGCAAATACCTTCCACACAAGTCCTGCTGCATAAAATTGATAGACCAGCAAAAGAAAACAGTCCAAACCATCTCTTCACACTGGTATTACATGACATTAAAACTGCAAATGCATTTTAATATATACAATGAAGTATGTTAAAGCAAACATGTCTATGCACAGCACCCATGTCTAAACTTTTTATTTCAATACATTTCTAAGTGAAAAGAAGCTGAAACAATCACAAATATACTGACCACCAGGGAGCAGCACACAATCAATTAGCATCTCTCTCTCTCTCTCTCTCTCTCTCTCTCTCTCTCTCTCTCTCTCTCTCTCTCTCTCTCCTCTAAAAGCATAAAGGAAGATGAACTGCATATGAGTACTATCAAAAGATAAATACTAAATATGACATAATTTTGTAAATACTGTACAAACTAAGAAAACAGTGAATATCTTAGGTGCACTAGTTTCAACCCCTTTTAACCAATGCTTTGGCAAAAGTTACACTTTTCAAATATTTCCTGTCTTTATATTCTGGGTGGAGGAAGGGGAGGGGAAGAGGCAAACAATTGCAAGGGCTACAAACTTCTCCACCTGCCGTATTCACTGTTATTTTGAATCTGTACAGAGCCGAACACAAATAATCAAATTTGTAAAAAAAGATCATGTTTCACTTGGCACTATTGAGTGGTTGGATCACTTTTTGTTCCCTTCCTAATTTGTTGAAATGTGATTTGAATGGAATGTTGAAACTTCGTTTAAATGTGCTGGGAACTGAGCTGGTTATGAAGAAAAGCAGTTGAGGTTACAGCAGCTGGCTCAATCAAAGAATGTTTGAGTGGTTGGGAAACATTAATAAAAGGATCAACCATACATGTGTTATTATAATTACAAGTGCTTGAGGTATTGAGATGATACAGTTTGACAGGCTTTGGCTTAACCTTCTAGGTTACCTATACATCGCTATTGAATATGCACCTTATGGGAATTTGCTAGACTTCCTACGCAAAAGCCGAGTGTTAGAGACAGATCCTGCCTTTGCCAGAGAGCATGGGACGGCCTCCACCCTCACATCCCAGCAGCTCTTGCAGTTTGCATCTGATGTATCCAAAGGCATGCAATATCTGAGTGAAAAACAGGTCTGTATGCCAAGCAGCCCGACTCTCTGGAGTCCCTGATCAGTTATTTGCGTATCTAGTTTCTGTTTCTGCTGTGTTTCACAAACACAGAATGGTAGAACTGTGACCATCCTAGAGAATGACTTCACAGGACTAGAATAGTACAAGTGTTTTCAGAAGGAATTATTGGGAATTTTAAGAGCTAGGAGCAACTGAGTATTGTCGTAGTATGAATTAGAACTGAATGAACTAGAATTTTGAATCACAGATGGTCTTGCATTTTCAAAGAAATCCTTGAGAAATTTAGGTATGAGATGCACCAAGGAATTCGAGTCCATTCATAGTAGAACCTGTGAGTGTTGTCGTTGCCTGTAAAACAGTGGCATTCTCTCCCACTAGATATATGACTTATTATTGTTGCCTCTTTCCTAGTTTATCCATCGAGATCTGGCTGCCAGAAATATACTGGTTGGTGAAAACTTGACCTCCAAGATTGCAGATTTTGGTTTGTCCCGAGGAGAAGAAGTTTATGTAAAGAAGACAATGGTAAAGTTTGGTAGAGAATCACAGCAAAGTGGGAATTAGAGTAACACTCTCCCACATTGCCCAGGCTTCTTTTCCATTTTGAAGGCAAGAGTGTTCCATATCTTTGTCTTTGTTGTCTCTCCTTCTTCCCCTGTTTCTGAATTCAGGGACGTTTACCAGTTCGTTGGATGGCCATTGAATCCTTGAATTACAGCGTATACACAACTAAGAGTGATGTGTGAGTATCCTATCCTTTGGAAACAGGGTTCACCTCAGATTTCGAATAGTAGGCAATGCTCAATCTTCCACAAAGTCTTTTGATCCTTTTCTCAACTGACATAATAGTATGTTGTGGCCAATGTTTGATTCAAGCATTTCCAACTAGCAATATTCTAGGTGGATTGTTCATGCTAGCTAGAACTTATAGGAGCTGACATCCAGCAAGTGTTTAGATGTTGAAAGACATATAAAATTACTTGCAATTCGTAAACAGGAGGTACTGACTTTTTAATATTTTCTTTTCCTTTGTAGATTAAGTAAGGAACCAAAACCAAAATAAAACGTAAAAAACTAACACATTCTATTTCTAAGCTAAATGTACTAAAGGCCCACAGCCCACATCCTAACTTATCTTTCTGTTGCAGGTGGTCTTTTGGGGTCCTTTTGTGGGAAATTGTGAGCCTGGGTAAGTTCCTATCTATTGGGAACAGGTTGGACTTTGTTCCCTTAATTGTCCTTCCATAGTCTGCATCCTACTTGGGCCCCACACTGCTTTGTACAGCTTGTTCTTCTCATACGTTCCACTTCCTCAAGCTTTTCTCTGTGGCAAGAAAACTCTTTCATTTTGTCTCAGCAAGATGAAGTAATCAGATCAAAACATTCATTTTGGAAGCAAACACAAAATGTGAACAATCTGAGGATTCTCGTGAGGGAGAAGACAACGTTTATACAAGTTCCTATTTAGCATCCCATCTCATGCTTGTTGCTTGGATATGTTCAACAACATTGCACTTTTCACTGGATGGAGATAAAAGATAAGATGGGACTAATATAGAAATGAACAGTTCTGCAAGAGATGAAAGCATTCAGATACCAGCTTTGTCCTGGTAATTAAAGGCTGCTATACATATGCATTATACTCCCAAATGGGTAAATATGGCATTTTGTCTGGTCTGTCTTTCCCCTTGCTAGGAGGGACACCATACTGTGGCATGACATGTGCTGAACTTTATGAAAAGCTGCCGCAAGGATACCGCATGGAGAAACCTCTCAATTGTGATGATGAAGTGTAAGTGGAGGCCCTGTTCAAAATATCCACTTCCTGCCTATTTCATTCTCTACCTTTGAATGTATAGTGCATATTTAACCATATTCCATTGGTGGTACCTGGCAGACCAGGTCTTGGTTTTCAATAATTTCTCATTATTTCATTCTGTGGAAATGATAAAGAGAACTTCAGGTAGTCCTCAACTTACAACAGTTCATTTAGTGACTGTTCAAGGTTAGAATGGCACTGAAAAAAGTCACTTATGGCCATTTTTCACACTTACAGCCTTTGTAACAGCCCCTTGATCATGTGAACAAAATTCAGAAGCTTGGCAATTGGTTCATACTTATGACCACTGCTCTGTCCCAGGGACATGTCACCTCATGCAACCTTTTAACAAGCAAACTCAAGGGGGAATCCAGATTCACTTAACAATCAGTTTACTAACTTATCATCTGCAGTGATTCACTTAACAAAGGTGGCAAAAAAGGTCATACAATGGGACAAAACTCACTTAACAAATGTCTCATTTAACAACAGAAATGTTGGGCTGAATTGTGGTTATAAATCACGGACTACCCGTACTAATCTTCCAGGGTAGACCATCCTGGCATTTCCTCTTCCCTCAATGTTTTGTCCTTCCTGATGTTTTTAATTCATGATTTCCTCCTGCAGGTATGAATTAATGCGTCAATGCTGGCGGGACCGGCCATATGAACGTCCACCGTTTGCTCAGATCTCAGTGCAGCTCATTCGCATGCTAGAAGCTAGAAAGGTATTGATATCAAAAGATAATCCTAATGTGATTTAAACAATTGCTGTGACCTCTGAAGTATTTATAATCAGATAGCAGTGCCCAATGTTACCAGTAGAATAGCCAAGGTACTATTTTCACAACCTTCAGTGGAAAAAGACACAATGTCAACTGTATCTCTCAATTTGCTTCAAAATGATGGGATACAGGCAAGAGTGGGTTCCTGCCAGTTCTAACCTCTTCTATAGAAGAGGTTCCACAAATCTACAGTGCCGTTTAGAACCGGTTCCAGCTCCCTCCCTCTGCCGTCCGCACATCATCAAGATGAAGAGCGAGAGGAGGAATTCTGGGAGTTGAAGTCCACAAGTCTTAAAGCTGTCAAATTTGAACAGGCTTGGGTTTTTTTTTCTAAAGAGTTAGGGGTGCAAGGGTCTTGTAACTTGACAGCTTTAAGACTTGTGTGCTTCAAATGCCAGCGTTTCTGAGGCAACATTTTGGTTGCTAAGCAAGAGTATTGTTAAGTGTTTCACCACATTTTACAAGTTGGCCACGCCCACCCAGTCACATGGCTGGCAAGCCACTCCCACATGGTCACATGGCTGGCAAGCCACTCCCACACGGTCACATGGCCGGCAAGCCACTCCCACAAAGCAGGCCACACCTACAGAAGATGTTCTAAAAAATTTTGAAACCCACCACTGGATACAGGTAACCCTTGGAAGTATAAACCAATAGGATTATATCAAGCAATTGTCCCAAGACATGGTACAGAGTTTACTTTTAGCAATATCTCAGTGTAAGGCAAAATAGTGAGTTACTATTATCAGTTAGTCTGTAATCAAAACTAGGAGGAAAATGTAATTTCAAAGGATGAGAAGAAATCTCCCTACTGAGTAGCCTTTAATATGATTCTGTTTCTCCTTTGCCAGGCATATGTGAACATGGCATTATTTGAGAACTTCACTTATGCAGGAATTGATGCAACGGCTGAGGAGGCATGAGGACTTAACTTTCAACTTTGGCAATAATTATAGCCCAGATGATTGGGACTTTCTTGTGCATTTGCCTCTTAGTGATGTCAACAACTTATCATACAGACTATGCTGGTTACAGTGTACAGATGGAGGCTGTTAATTTAGAAGATCTTGCAGGAATCTAACATGTTAACTTTCCCTAGAGTGGGGAAGAGGACCCTTGAATGGATTGTTCCAAAATGTGGAGCTTCTGAAAATCAAACTTTAAAGGTATTTCCTGTGTAAGAGAGATGCCCCTCACTCCAAGGGAGAACATTGTCTCCACCATACCGAAGAAAAAAGATCTAAGAAGTGTGGGATCCAGTCAAGGACACTGTGATTACAATGCACGCCATACAAGAAAAGACAGGCTTATATTACTGCAAAATTCCTTGGACAATATTACTGAAAAGGTGGGGCTGTTGGTTAACAGTGCAATTCCTTCCAAAACCCAATTCTCCAAGGAATAACGTCTATCCTTCATGATCAGCCCCACTAACTAGTTTAGATCAGGAAAGCAACTCCACAGGAAAACTAAAGCTACTTTTATTGAGACTGATTGTAATTATAGAATCTGGTGAGTCTGATTGTATTGTATCTCACTGTCAGATTTGCCATCACGCCACTTTGCCTCACTTCAATGGCAGCCTACCATAACAGGAAGCAAAAATGCCAACCAGAGACAACAGTTGCATGGTCCAAGGACACAGGCATGAGAAAGGAATATGAATGCCCACCAAAGAGACGCCAAACTGTAGAACTGTTAACAAAACAATTAATTGGAACTTTGTTGAACACTAGCAAGATGGCCCAGGGGGAGGACCTGGGAGAAGGGAAATTTACCAGGTTTATGCAGGAACTTTCAGATCTGGCTTTTCCTATGCTGTAACCACTTGGCTTTAATAACAGTATACCTTTCACTATGAATGGCGTTGAGGGTCTTTTTTTCCTAAACACCTTTCTTTCCTAAACAATCTGGGAGGGGTCTGACACTCATAATGAATTTTGGAGGTATCTGCCTGAGCTGTTTCCAAATGTTTTTCCCCTCACTCTTGACTTAAAAAAATGATTCAACCCTTTTTGCCTAGGTCAGTGATGGCATATCTTTGGCTATAGTGCATGCGTGCATGTGTGCCGATGCCCCTAATTCAATGCCCCCTGCCCACCCCACCCCCATGCATGGGTGCAACCCCCACCCCTACCCCATGCTTGTACGTGCGATCCTCCACCCCTGTGCATGCACAGGGGTCTCCCAGCAGAGACCCCAAAATCAGCTAGCCCGCAGGAGGCGCGCACATATGCACAGTGGAGCTGACCTGGGTGACGGCTCATGTGCCCGCAGAGATAGCTCCACATGCCACCTGTGGCACATGTGCGATAGGTTCGCCATCACAAGCCTAGGTAATGGTTCCTGAATATCAGGAATGCATACCCTGCCTTGAGTCAACTTGCTTACTCTCTTTTTCTCATTTCATTTCATTTCTAAACCACAAACTCTCAGAAAATTAGGGAATTACACAGGAATCTTCTTCAAACATGTTAACCAGACCTCAAAATAATCTTATGCCTCTTTGAAATGATATTAAACATACTTATTAAGATAGGACAAATTGCAACTATCATTATGGGATAGAATCTCTGTAATTAAGATGAATGTTTTACCAAAGATGCTTTTTTTGTTTCATGACTTTACCAATGCCTGTAACTGATACTTCAGGTAAACAATGGCAGATAGATATCTCTAAGTTTATATGGCAAGGGAAATAACCAAGAATTAGATACAAATTATTGCAAGACGCTTAAGGAAGGAGGAGGTTTGGGCTTACCAGATTTGAAATGGTATGTTGATGCTTGTTGTTTGATCTGACTAAAAGAGTGGATGACTCTCCAAAATAAAAGGTTACTCGAGCTAGAGGAATTTAATTTTGGATGGCACAGCCATTTATGGTATGATAAAGTTAAAATAAATGTTAATTTTAACAATCACATTGTTAGATATGCAATCCTAAGAGTTTGGAATAAATATGAAATAAGTTTCTCGGTGAAGATGCCTCTTTCGGTGGCTCCTGCCTTTTTTAGAAAGGAAATGGTAGCAAGGCCAGACTGGTGGATTATGGCCTGTCTTATTAAATTGGAGTTTTAAGGATCACTTTGCCTTGGACAATGATTTAATTCTGCATGATATTTGGAACGCTGACAATAACATGATTTCAATCATGGTGACCTTATTCTGAAATCTAAAGAGGAGTTAGAATTAGAAGGTGTTTGTCATTGGTTTACATATTTACAATTGAATGAAAGATTTAAACTAGACAAAAAGAGTTATGGATTGGATTTTCTGAAAAGTGAATTGGATATACTACTGTGTAATAGTGATGAACGTGTTGTTACTCAGGTTTTTAAATTGTTATTGAATTTGAATTTGAAGAATGCCTATGTAAAGCATTGTATGATTCAATGGGCAAAGAACTTTGGATATAATGTAATGCGTGAACAATGGGAGAAGACATGGGATAAACCAAAGAAATATTGGAGTAGGTGGATGAAAAGTTTAGAATTCACATTAAATTATAACATAAAAGAAAAAATTTATAAGATGATGTATCATTGGTATTTAACACTGGATAAGCTGTCAGGAATGTATAAACGTATTTCAAATGTTGGAAACATAAATGTAAAGAAGGAATGTTTTACCATTTATGGGAGACATGGGATAAACCAAAGAAATATTGGAGTAGGATTCATGTCTTAATACAGAAAATTCTTACAGTGAATATATATCCTCTTATTTTACCATTATTTTCATTTTTCTTTGTATTCCTGTATTATATATGTTGATAAACTAATAAATTTTTTGATAGTAAACATGTTAACCAGATCAAGATACATAATACACCTAAGAGTTGACTATCGGCCCTCTCTTCTGACTGTTTTCTAGTGAGGAAATCTATGAGTTCTACTAGGATTTGGAGAAGGCGGTGATTGGTGGAGATTATTAGATTAGTTGAAGCCATAAATAAGGAAAGCACTGTAAGAATTCCAGAAGCTTTTATCTATGAAAAGTTATACATCCACTTGGTTAGAGACAAAAAGAATTCTGAACAGAGGCGGTATTCAAGCAGTTCTCTTCAGTTTGGGAGAACTGGTAGCGACAGCTGCAGGAGGCTCCACCTACTTGCCCTGACGTAATGCAAGTGGCGTGCATGTGTAGACGCAGTGCGTGTGCTCACATTTGCAAACTGGTAGGGAAGGTAAGTGAATCCCACCACTGATCCTAAACTTACTGTGCCATAATAAGGGAATTCCTTTCAAGCTGAAGACTTCTGTGCCTCACTGTTCTCCAGAATCATTAGAACTTTGAAAAATCTCATATCCTCTCTTTCTCCAGAGACCGTCAAAAGAGTTGATCCATTCATCAACTCATTGTTTTTAGGTGCAACTGTCAACTCTGCATAAAGCCACATAAAGCTGCATAAAATCTTCAATCTGCCATATTCCTGAGGAAGTCCCCATGGGTAGGTAACTTTGAAGGCATTATTTCTTTATTATTATTATTGTCGCATACTGAGCTCCTGATTGGTCGGCTTTTGAGCGGGAGCTATCTGGAACCAGATTGGTCGGCTGTTTGACAGCTGACTATATAATGGAACTGTCAGATGGAAAGAGCATGCTTTTGCCTGTCAGTTGTTGCTGATAGGTTTAGTGTTCAGTTTGTTAGAAATAAATGGTTAGCTTGTTAAGCCTCTGCCTCGCCTCAGTCATTGCTTGATTTACCCCAATGTTCTCAGTATTGAACAATTATTATTAGGCTCCATGAGCCACAGGGATGAAATTATTAGAGTGGAAAAGAATAGTATTTTCAGCTTTTTCCCCCCAAAGCTGAAGAGTTGGGAGATGGCTGTTATAACATTTAATTCTTTAAAGAGGGATATGGCTTAAAACAACTGTCATTTCATTTAAATTTTAATGGCAGAATTTTGAGGGCTCAAGGAGACTGGGAAAATGATCCAGGATCATATTCAGTTTAAAGACTGCAACTTACTCAACGCTGTCCTATAACTTCCAGGATTCCTGATACTGACATACTGATACTGACAGGGATAGAATCAAGATCACGTGAAGTGTTAATACCACTTTATAATGCCTTGGTAAGGCCACACTTGGAATACTGCATTCAGTTCTGGTCGCCACGATGTAAAAAAGATGTGGAGACTCTAGAAAGAGTGCAGAGAAGAGCAACAAAGATGATTAGGGGACTGGAGACTAAAACATATGAAGAACGGTTGCAGGAACTGGGTATGTTTAGCTTAAGAGAAAGAAGGACTAGGGGAGACATGATAGCAGCATTCCAATATCTCAGGGGATAAAGAAAAGGGAGTCAAGCTATTCTCCAAGGCACCTGAGGACAGAACAAGAAGCAATGGGTGGAAACTAATCAAGGAGAGAAGCAACTTAGAACTGAGGAGAAACTTCCTGACAGTTAGAACAATTGATCAGTGGAACAGCTTGCCTCCAGAAGTTGTGAATGCCCCAACACTGGAAGTCTTTAAGAAGATGTTGGATAGCCATTTGTCTGGAACGGTATAGGGTTTCCTGCCTAGGCAGGGGGTTGGACTAGAAGACCTCCGAGGTCCCTTCCAACTCTACTATTGTATTGTATTGACATTCCAAAAAGTCTTAGCCATTAAGAGGTAAATGATACACGCTGGACAAAGGTTCAGATCCAGCATCCAAAAATTGTTTTAAAGAGCATAGGAGCCAGAAGATAGCATCTGAATAAGTAGATTTTTTTTCTGGATTGAAAAGATGCAGCTGGTTTAAGGTTGGATCAACATACCTTAACCATTATATGACAATGGCTCTACTGGTGAGTTTTAATGCATACAAATAATAGGAAATGAAATCAAATGCATCTTCTTAGGATACCAGGACAGAGAATACTAATTTGGATTTGTGGTGGAAAAGGTTTTTTGTATTATTGAGTCATTATCATATCAGATTTTATGGTGTGTCACCAGAGGTGACTTTATAATAAAGGCAGAAGGTAGTTGTGACAACCCAGAAATCTCCATATCCTTATATCAGTAAAAGCTTATCTATTTATTACCATTACAATAAGTGTTGTTGCCATTGTGCAATGTTTACTGAAAGGTGTAGTATTTCTCAATGTAGGCAATTTTTAGGAGGGGAATCCTGGGAGTTGAAGTCTACACATCTTCAACATTGAGAAACACTGTCCCAGTATCTCTTTTTCTATTACATTTATAAATGCTCGGAACAACAGGTGAGGCAGAAAAGAGTAGGATATACAGAACACTCCCTTTTACTTCATTATATTTACACCAATTAACTGTTAAAGCTGATTAGCAAATGAAATTGATGTCCATTTAGATCACACAGAGCAGGTGGGGCAATTGTGAAGATTAAACACTGTCTTTAGCACTCCTCTTTATTATGACATAATATTGAGAGTTGGCCTACTTTTAGCATTCTTTCTAGGATATTTTTAAATAGTTTCAGATGTAAAATAGGAAAGTTTTTAAAAAAAAGGAAAATCAACGCATGCATGTATCGTAAATCATTTTTTCCCCACTGTTATGTTTTTGCAGAAATGTAGGTTCATTTCTTTGCTGGCCCTCCCTTCCAAGAGATGATAAATGACACACACCTATTGTAACACAACGAAACCCTGAGTCACAGGACCCAACCCTTCTGAACCACTGTTAGTAAACTATTTTACGCATTTAATTATAAGCTTTCCTTGGGCTGTTCTAGGACAGTCTAATAGAGAAATATAGAGAAATATTTAGATTTATTTGCACCGACCTATTTCCCATCCCTTGACTCTGTCTACAAACTTTCTTCTGTATTACCAGCTCCATTTAGAATCAGGTTTTATACCCTGTCAAAAATGAGGTTTTTCTTCCACTAGCTACAGATATATATTATAAAATAATTAGTTATGACCTAACTATTAACTAAATTACTCACTATTGTTTGTTATGTGAATTCCCTTTCCCTAGAGATGGTCCAAAGCAAGTGGTTTTCTCTTAGCTTTGCTACTGGTTTGGAACTGGGAGCACGCATGGCACTTCTGCACATGCACAGAAACATCTGTGCATGCGCAGAGCATCCGTGATGACATCTGGGTGGGTGGGCGGAGCCTCCCGCCACCTCTGCTACTGGGGCGAACCAGCAGAATAACACCTCTGGTCCAAAGTCTATTATCATTTTGAATGTCAGAGTTACAATTAACCCAGGATTCCTTCAAACTTGACAACTGTAAGATGTGGGGACTTCTGGAATTCCTTAGCTGATTTAAATATATCATGACTGTTTCAAGAAACAGGATTGGAATGGAGTGATTTCCCCAGTTTTGGATAGAACATATACCAAAGGGATTAAAACTACCAAAGATTTTTTTTTAAAATGATGGATAATTTAGCAGTAATAGATTCATGGAAGCTCTGCTAGAAAATATACTTTTTTTTTAGAATGACATAAATCTTTTTCAAAGATTCTCATGATATGGATTTTACAAATAAAATTCTAAAAGTTAATATTTTACCTAAATCTCTTTCTGATCCCAATCTGGTTTTTTTTTTTAAAAAAAAAATCTGAGATGGAGATTAAATGAAACTGTTTTACAAAGGAAATAATTGTAAATCACTGTAAAAAGAAATTAAATGAATACTTTGATAATAATCTGGGCAAAGGAACAAATTTAATGACTGACTGGGATGTTAGCAAAGCAGTTATAAAGGATTATTTGATACAATATAATCACCTAGAGAAGAAAAAATCCCAGGAAAAGATGCAAAAAATATTGGACTAAGTTAAACAGAAAGAAATTGTACCATATCTTTAAAAAATCTTGGAGTACCGGAGAAGTATCTGAGGATTGGAAAAGGGCTGATGTGGTTCCCATCTTCAAGAAAGGGGGCGGGGAGAAGACCCAGGAAACTACAGACCAATCAGTCTAACATTAATACCTGAGAAGATTCTGTAAAAGATAATAAAAAACAGATCTGTGAACAACTAGTAGCAAATGAATTTGCAAGTAGTAGCCAGCATGTTTTTTTTAAAAAACAGATGCCAAACCAATTTTATTTAATTCTTTGATAAAGTCACTAAATTATAAGACCAGTGAAATGTTGTGGACAGTATACTTATATTTCAGTAAGGTATTTGACAAAGTAGACCACAACCTACTTCTTGGTAAGCTAGAAAAATGTGGAATAGACAACATTACCACCAGATGGATTTGTAGCTGGCTGACAAACCGTACTCGACTAGTAGTCCTTAATAGTACTACATCCATATGGAGAGAAGTAAGTAGTGGGGTACCTGAGGGAATAGAGGGGGAAACTCATCAAATTTGCAGATGACACTAAACTGGCAGGAATAGCCAATATCCCAGAAGACAAGCTCAGGATCAAAAAAGATCTTGACAAACTTGAACAATGGGCCCTATCCATTGAAATGAATTTCAATGTAGAGAAAAGCAAAGTTTTATATTTAGGCAGGAAAAATCAAAACTATAAATATACATTAGGCAAGACCTGGCTCGAAAACAGAAACTGTGAGAGGGTTAGGGTTAGTCCTAATCCTAATGGATAATCACAAAAAAGGTGGTGAGACTTTGGAAAAAGTTCAGAGAAGAGCAACTCAGATGATCAAAGACCTGGAGACTAAAATATATGAAGAATAGCTGTAGGATTTCGGTTTGGCTAGTTGAAAGAAAAGAAAAATTAGGGGTGACAGATAGCAGTATTCCAGTATTTGAGGGCTGCCACAAATAAGAGGGGGGTCAAATTATTCTCTAAAGTACCAGAGGGCAGGACAAGAAACAATGGTTGGAAATCAATCAAAGAGACAAGGAACCTGGAATTAAGGAGAAACTTCCCAACAGTAAGGACAATTAACCAGTGGAACAATTTGCCTCCAGAAATCACTGGATGTTTTTAAGAAGAGTCTAGACTAGTGATGGCGAACCTTTTTTTAATGGTGTGCCAGAATTGCGTGTGCGGTCGCTACTGCCCCCCCACATGCCCACTCAATTCCCCACCCAGAAGGCCATCCTAGCAGAAGTTTGTTTTCTTCTCCCCCTCCCACTGATTTCTCCCCAGTAGCACTCACCTCGTGCAGCAACAAGTGATGTGTATGTGTGTGTGTGTGTGTGTGTGTGTGTGTGTGTGTAAAAGGGGCTGGATGGGGACCAATCACCTGACAGGCTGGCAAAGAAGTCTTGGTTTCCCCACTGCCGTGGCTCTCGGAGGAAGAAGGCAGGGATACTGGCTGGCGCTCATTTCCCTTACTGCTCATCACCACTCGTTCCCAAGCCACTTTCAGCTAAGCAGGGCAGGCAGAGCCTGGGCTGCAAACAGCAGGGAGAGGGCAATATGTCTAAAAAAGCAGGAGCTAGATATGTCTAAAATAAAGGAATATTTTTTAAGATAACGGTTACCTAAACTCTCACAAACTCAGAGACAACTTATGAATGATTCAATAAGTACCTTTTAAATATCAGAAGCCACTAAAAATGAAATCAGATAAAGCTCCAGGTCAGATGATCTTACAAGCCACTATTAATATAAATACTTTGAAGATGAATTCCTTCAGTCATTGAAGGATATAATAAATGATATATTACAAGGGGAAAAGTTATCACAAACTTGGAAAGAAGCTAATATTGCATTATTACTAAAGGAAAGCCAAGATGTCACAAGTATAAAAAATTATAGACCAATTTCATTATTAAACAATGACTAAAACTTTTTGCTTCAATTTTGGCAAAAAGATTAAAGAAGGATTTAGAGATATACATACTGTATGTTCATGAAGATCAATCTGGCTTTCTTTCTGCCAAAAAGACAGTTAAAGGATAATCTGAGAAATGTTTTGAACATTATTGAATATTTACAAGATCATAATGAGAAACAGGCATTGGATGCAGAAAAGGCCTTTGATAATTTAAATTGGGCTTTTATGTTTAGAGTTTTGTAAGAGATGGACTTTGGGGAGAATTTTATTCAAGCACGTAAACATTATTAATGGAGATATAACCAATTCACGTGTAATTCAAAAGAGTAAGAGACAAGGATGCACCTTACCCCCCTTGTTATTTATATTAATGTTGGAAGTCTTGAATAGAGATATTAGGCAAGATGAGAAAATAGCAGGTATAAATATCAAAAAGGAAGTTTTTAAATTGAGGGCATTCGCTCATGACTTGGTTATATTTCTGCCGGAACCAAAAAGTAATATAGAATATTTGATGAAGAAATTAAATGAGTTTGGGGTTTTAGTGGGTTTTAAAATGAACAAACTGAAGACATAATTCAGGATCATGAATTAAGATTTGGATGGCACAGTTATTTATGATATGACAAGGTTAAAATAAATGTTGATTTTAATAACCATTTTCTTAGATGCCCCATACATCCCTCCGGCTGATTCGCTCGCACAGAGAGGGACTCCTCCGGGTGCCGTCCACTAGGCTGTGCCAGCGGGCGACTCCCAGGGGAAGGGCCTTCTCTGTGATGGGCCCGACCCTCTGGAATGACCTTCCCCCTGACATTAGAACGACTACGGACCTCCGCTCCTTCCGCCGGAAACTCAAAACCCACCTGTTTCATCTAGCCGGCCTGGCCTAATTCCAGCTTTCCCACCTCAGTTTGTATTTTTAAATTTTATGGTTTGGTTTTAAAGTTTTAAGTTTTTTAATTCTTATAAATTTGTACAGGGGATATTTAATTTAATTTTAGTATGTATATAATTGAGTGTATGGTTTTTAAATTTGTACCTGTACACCGCCCCAAGTCCCTTCGGGGAGAGGGGGCGGTCTAGAAGTTTAATAAATAAATAAATAAATAAATAAATTTAAGAGGTATAAAACAAGGTATTCTATGAATCTCCCCCAGGAAGCCTTTTTAAGAAAAAAAAATGGTGGCAAAGCCAGACCTGAGGATTTATGGTTAAATAATTAGACATCCTAGTAATACACCTACCTACTTCGGCTTTCTGGGCTCTTGCAGTCTCGTTGAGAGCCCATTTCATGTTCTCCCATGCGTTCCTTGGGGAGTTGCCACTCTAGGACGGCTCTAACTTTTCCTGGGTTCATTTTGACCCTCTCATTGGATACCCAATATCCCAAATAGACTAGGCTCATTTTGTGGAACTTGCATTTGGATAGTAAATACTATCCTACCCAGAGGCGGGTTCCTACCGGTTCGGCCCGGTTTGGATGAGTGTGGTAGTAACCTGGCCTGCCACGCCCCCAAACTGGTTCTAGCGGCGGCATCTTGATTTTCAGTTCTGTGCATGCTCAGAGCAATCTTCATTGCAAAAAATTAATTTTTCCCCCTTTTCTAAAGTTGTGCGCATGCACAGACCTTTTAAGGTGCAAATACGCACTGCGCGCTGAACCGGCAGCAATGCCAATAGCAACCCACCCCTGATCCTACCTAGGAAGTAAATAAGTTCTGGCTGAGGTGTGGTTCCCCCCCCCCCTATTCCTCAGTTGCCACACAAATGGCGGGAGGATAAAGGTTTGGAATGCTATTCTACGAGGTTCTAGACATAACATTTTGGTGATCCTATCATTAAGTTTAAGGAGGAGTTAGAATCAGAAGAATATGTCTGCCATTGGTTCACATATCTACTGTTGAAAGAAAACTTAAAGCAGACAAAAAGAGTTACGGGTTTGATTTTTTAAAAATGAATTGGAAATCATACTGCATGATAGTAATGAATATATTATTGCTAAGGTCTATAAATTGTTATTGAATTTGAATTTGGAAAATGAATACGTAAAGTATTGCATGATTCTGTGAGCAAGGAACTTTGGATATAATACAATGCTTGAACAATGGGAAAATATGTAGACAAAAGGTTTAAAATTCACACAAAGTTATAATTTAAAAGAAAACTTCTATAAGATGATGCATCCTTGGTATTTAACACTAGGTAAGTTATCAAGAATGTATAAAGATACAGTATTTCAAATGAATGTTGGGAATGCAAAAATAAAGAAGGGCTCTTTTATCACCTTTAGTGGATTTGTGACAAAGCAAAGAAATATTGGAGTAGGATTTACATCTTAATACAGAAGGTTCTCAAAGTGAATATACAGATAAAATCAGAAACTTTTATTTGGGGTTTAATGAAAAATGTCTTTGGGAAATAAATTGGAACTTTGATGTTATATATGTTGACCGCAGCAAGATTACTTTATGCACAAAAATGGAAGGACACTTTGATTCCCACAATGTACAAATGGCTGCAAAAGTTGATGGGGTTAGATGGCTAAACTGACTGCTTTGATTAAGGAAGAAAACACAATTACTTTTGTTTCTACTTGGAAACCGCTTCTGGACTTTGTGCTTGAGGTGGAAAAAAATGAAACGTTGATTTTGGGTTTTACTGATTAGATAGGTTTGTTATTGAAATGGCTAGTTTATACTATTATGTAAAAAGTTGGGGTTTGATGTTATTATCTTATTCTACTGTACCAAAAGGACTCAGTAGTCAATGGCTTTTACCTCCACTGTGACCCTTCCCAACCCCAAAAGTTCTCTAAAAGTTGTCTTTGCATTCAGGTCTTGGGGTATCTGTTGTGATGGGATAAGGAATATGGAGGATGATATGCCCCCCATCACTTTTCTACTGCAATGAAGATGGTGATGATGATGATGACGACAGCAGATTATATCAGTACTTAAATATAAAAGCAACAATTAAAACAAAGTAATAAAACCACTGTCATGTATTAATGAGTAACATAGAGAATAGACTGGGGTCTTCTCTTCATAGATTCAAAGTACTAGAAGGCACCTTGGAGGTCTTCTAGTCCACCTTCTGCCCAAGACAGGATTCCTTATTCCATTCCAGACTAATAGTTGTCCAATCTTTTCTTGAAAACCTCCAGCGATGGAGCATCTCCAGATGTTCCTGAAAATAGTCATCCATGCCAGTCAACTACTTTTCTTGCTTCTCCAGAAATCTGGCTCTTGCTTATTCATTTGATTCCATCACTTTGCTCTCCATCCTTAGATATTCTGAACAGTGCATTAGGTAGTGGGGAAAGAGTGTCCCCTTTCACTGAGGGTTGATGGCCTATATGGATTATTTCTATTTCAAGACCATCACCAACACTTGCCTGCCCTTCATACTATCCCCTGTGGGGTCAGAGGATGTTTATCCTCCAAGGCACCACCACAATGGCAGGACATTCACCCTATCTGATAGTAACAGCCTCTAGGCAGGGTTTCCCCTCTTGCAGACCATGGCATGGTGGTTTGGGACTGGGGAAGTGGCAGAAGACTGGAACTATAGAAGGCTTTTACCAAAGTTTCCTCTAAGCAGCTGGGTTGACACTCTACAGATAAGTTTCCGCTACAGAGGTCCAACAGCAGAGACTCAGAGTTTTGGAGTTCACTCTTGGAACATCAGATTGAACAGTTACTGCTCCTACCATGCTCAACAAGTGTCCAGACCTCCTGTGCATTCAGATGCCCATAACCACATGATCAGGTTATGTGATCATACTCAGCCGCAGTTTAGATACCTAAACCAGTGATGGTTGATCACCTTTAGAATGGCAGTCAATTTGTGCTCAATGACACCACTTCCTTTCCTTCTTATGCTCCTGCTCACCATTTTACGTATGCTCCACTTTGTCCTTGTTACAGATGAAGGTAAGGATAAACATTTGTTATACTTCCCTTTGTTTATGAGGAGAGCAGGATTTTTGCTGCTTTTCTGGGGTTCTGCAAATCTAAATGTGAATATACCCCAGGTGGGTAAATAACTATTGAACTGTAGTTAGTTCTGGGAAGGGGAAATGAACATTTCTGGAAGCATCTCAATCAGTTTATTTGACATTGCTAATTTCTGGACATAACTCTGAAACTAGGAAATCCATTTGAGAGAATTTTTCTGGATAAACAGCCTATTAATTGTAAACTGAACTTAGGCACACTCACTTTTCAAACATATCTGTATCTGGCAAAGAGGGGTCTCTATAGCCTTTCAGCAATGTGGGAGAACTGAAAACAAAACTCCATCAGTTAATATAATTTAGCTCTCTTTCCAATTTTACGACATCATCAACATGTCCTTGTTCCACTCTGAGAGTTAGTGATAATCTACAAAAGAAGGGATGCTGGAAGGAAAGGGTAACAAAGCAGCTGCCCAGAGAGGAAACAAAAGCTCAGCGAATAGTGTATGTGCAAAAAGGTTATCTCTCAATGTGTATCGAGGCAGCATTTTAGGCTTTTGAATTGTTCCCTTCAGCATTTATGTGACGTGACGTATTTGTCCAGCTGTGGCCTGTGTTTAGAGAAAGCAATTCAGAGGTAACAAGAGTTGGACACCGAGCAAGAGAAATAAATTCCAGGGGCCCTTCCTTACTTGTACCACAAGGCTCTCTTTCTTTAGTCCAAAGGAAAATCTATTTCACAAATGAAGGTAAATATATTGTCTGTTTATTAGGATAAAGATATGGGATAGGACAATGTAACTTGGAGCTAATGACTGATATTTAAAGCCAATTGGCCAAAGTGTTTAAACTAGTGTCTGGAATATGAAACATAATGTACTAATTGGCAAATAAACAAATTTTCCCCATCATAATCCTGATTATTTCATATTGTAATCAAAAGCAGGGATTCTTTAGGATACAGCCCTGTCTACTCTGAAACAAGTAAATAAATATGTTTCTTTATCTTTAAATCCGGTCCTTGTTTTTTAAAAAAATGCAGGTTGCTTCTATAAAAATGCTAACAAAAGAAAGATTCACATAGATACTGACTCTGCAAATTAGATGCTGTACAGATTTTGCAAAAGAGCCTGAGTACAATTTGGTATATGCATCTTGTGGATATATATGTAATGAAAGTTTAGAGTAAAAATAAGCTTTGCTATTAAAGTGCCTTAATGATTCCTTTCTGTTTTTCTGCATAAATCCAGAGGTTGCAAACTTGTTATTGAGGGGCATCCCTATACTAGAATGCTCTAAATCCATGATGGCGAACCTATGACATGTGTGCCAGAGGTGGCACGCAGAACCCTCTTTGTGGGCACGCGCGCCATTGCCAGCTACTCTGGCCAGTTGGTCTTTGCATGCGCTAGAGAACAGGAAACCTGAAGACCAGCTGAGAAGCTAACCTAACCTGTCTTGAACTCGGCTCTCCCTTACCTGCTACCTTTCAGATACAGCATATTGGACTACTATTCCAATAACTTTCTGGAAATTCTGAATATTATCATTCTATGTATTTTGAAGCTACTGGGTTCCATAAAACCTGGTCTTTGGGTTTCTGGCACTGTGACGCATGCAAAGACAAGTTGGCCGGCATGCATGTGCGTGCTGGAAACCCAAAGATCAGGTGACCGACGTACGCATGCGCACCCGCCAGCTGGTCTTTGGTTTCCAACACTCCAGCGCAATCTGGCTTGGGCACTCGGTGGCGCAAAGGTTCGCCATCATTGCGCTAGATCAGGGGTGTCCAAACTTGAGAACTTTAAGACTTGTGGACTTCAATTCCCAGAATTCCCCAGCCAGCCATGCTGGCTGGGGAATTCTGGGAATTGAAGTCCACAAGTCTTAAAGTTCTCAAGTTTGGACACCCCTGCGCTAGATGCTTTAGTTTATCAGTTAAACAGGTGCTATATTTTTAGTCCTACTTTGAAATGCTATATGCTATCACATGTTGGATGGCAACAGATATATTCCTGTTTCTTATTGTTTATGTAGCCCCACCAATCTTCCTCTGGCAAAAGATGCTGGAATTGTACCAGATTCCTTGCTGCTCCTGCCCTTTCTCTTTTGCCCTGGTCTTCCTAAATTACTCACCTGTCCTCAGATGCATAATAGACACTAGAAGAATAAAACACTGTCTCATCATCAACATGACCCTAAGTTCATACTCTCAATCTGCAGCTAAAATGTGGGGTGGAGGAGAGAGATGATCTTGTCTTTCAATTCAGGCAGCAAAATGTCTCCAGGCATCTCTGCTAATGAGAAAGGAATCTATTTTCTCTGCTTTCTAAGACTGTTTTTCTATTTTCGAAATTGTATGGGGCTTTTTTTTCTTCTACATTTGCATGTAATATGTAATGGATCCTCTTGTTTCCTCCCCACTTCCTTGAGAGCTCTATCTCCCTAAAGCAGGAAGCTTTCATCCCCAAGCTCTCAACAAACTCTTATCGCAAAACCACATAGCTGTTTTAGAATGTTTTGCTTGTGAACCAAGATTCTCCCATGCCCTTACTACAGACCACGAGGGTCTAATAAGCAGCTCCTTTGTTTCATGTCCTCTAAGTTCATCGTCATAATTGTTTCTTCAATTCAGATTTCTACCTAAAAAAGAGAGCAAGTATACCATCAGACCAATGACACTTAGGTTTAGAACTGGACAAGTGGTCAATAGAAGTTAAAATAATACAAAGCACAGATTTATAACCAAAAAAAGAAAGAGATGCCAAGTACAGTGTATATCATTTCAGTACATCACAAATGCAACCTGTTTCAATCGTTTCTTTTCCATTTCACACAAATATGCATGAAAAACAATCCAGTGATCAGCAGCCACTTTATCAGGTTAGAATATTCCTATAATTTACAATTATTTTCATTGCCTTTATGAACAAACTAGCATGACTGAGTCCAAATCAGTTCCTAGGCAAAACGGAACACCAAAAAAACAATGTTTTTCAGTGACTTTAAGTACGTAATTTTGCATAAGATTCTAAATTTAAGCAAAAAGTAATTGGTCTGAAAAATCCCAAAAGTGGCTTTTTGTTTATTTGTTTTTTACAAGTGCCATCAAGTCAGCATCAACTCTTAGCAACCACATAGATATTCCCCATGGCAACCTGTCCCTAGCCTGGGCCATCAGCAGGGTGGATTGCTGCCTGTTTTACTATCGGTTCACAACCCATGTGTAATGTGCACTGTACACGTGTGTGCTGTTCACTGTAAATTGTTCTTTGCGCATGTACAGAACAATTTATAGTGAAATGCGCATGCGCAGTCACTAAAAAACAAAATGGCGGCAGCGCAGCAGCGGCGAGGGAACTGATTCGGGGTCGTGGCAGGCCTGGGCACTGTGTGCGCGTGCGCTGCTTAATGTAAATTGTTCTTCGTGCATGTGCAGAACAATTTACAGTGAACTGCACATGCGCAGTCACTAAAAAACTGCAGTTACTAAAAAATAAAATGGCGGCAGCCCAGTGGCAGCGAGGGAACTGGTTCGGGGGCGTGGCAGGCCTGGGGCACTGCTGGTTCTGCAACCCAGGCTGAATTCCATTACTGGTTCGGCCGAACCGGGAGCAACCCACCCCTGGCCTTCAGGTCATTCAACAGTACACCCATCGTCCCTGTAACTGAATGTGTCCAACTTGCTGCTGTTTGTCCTCTTCTCTTTTCTTCCATCTTTCCTAGACATCTTTAAAGACCACTTTGCATAACGTGTCTGAAGTAAGATAATTTCAACCTGGTCATTTGAGCCTCAAGTCAAAACTCTAGATGGATGATTCCTTTGCTTGTTTTCTGGGTGTTCATGGTATACTAAGAAGTCTTCTTCAAGAACAAAGTTCAAAGGATTAATAATTCTTTCTATCCTCAAAGCAACTATTAAGAGACAATAAACAAACAAACAAACAAACAAATTGCTATAGGAAAGAGATGTTCACCTAAGTAATCACCTTGGAGAGGACAGTAGGTACTCAGCCTCTCTATTCTCTTATATCCATTACTTTGTTGATCCATTATACCTAATGTTGCATGTCCTACTGACAGCCAGAATGGGACAACTCACTGCAGCCAACTTGCCACGGCCAATTTCCTGCAGCCAACTCATCACAGCCGATTCGCTGGGGGACAATTCAACCATTCAATTTAATTATTTTAAATTATTTTAAAATTATTTTAATTTTTGTCATTCACATTTCACTTCATCCTTCCTTTGGCATCCTTTCTTTAATGATTCCATTCTATCATTTCTTCATAGTGTAACTATTGTTCCGCGGCAAGTTGGCCATGATGAGTTGGCTGTGGCAAGTTGTCATAGACCCACAGCTGGAATAGGACAACTCACTGCAACCAACTGGCCACGGCCAGCAGCAGGTTGGAAAAGGGTTTTCACATCTCTTCACATAAATGCAGAAGGCCTAAGGAAAATGGGAAAGAGAAAGAGTACTGTAATGTTTCTCTTCCTGAAACTCATTACCTTCCCCTGTGAAAATAGGCGTGAATACTGGGCGTGTTCCCAAATCCAGCTAAATAGATTGACATGTAAAAAAAGCCAGAAAATTTTGGACTCAATTATATACCATAACAAAGAATACTTTAAAACTCATGTACAACTGAAACCAGAATCTTTTGTTTTAGGTTAGATGGATATAAGCACCTGGAAAAAAATTAGGGAAGTTTATTTTTATATTTCAGTGATGGTGAACCTATGGCATGCGTGCCAGAGGTGGCATGCAGAGCCTTCTCTGCTGGCATGCGCACCATCGCCCCAGGGCAGATCTCCATGGCGTTTCTTTCGTGAGCTTCTGTTTCCCTGCAAACAACGAAACAGAAACTCACAAAAAAAAAAGATCTTACCTCTTGCTGCGCTGCCAGTGTTGGGATTCCCAACCTCCCGCAGGCCAGCTGGTCTTCAGGTCTCTGCTGCACATGTGTGCGTGCCTGCACTTGCATACACACACCTTCACACTTGGCATGCACATGCTCTCACACACATTTCAGTTTGGGCATACGCGCATGCGCAGTTTGGGCCCCGCCCCTCGGTGTCTAAAAGGTTCACCATCACTGTTATATATGATGCAACAATATTATTATATGCACAAAGGTGGAAAGATTAAACTTTACTGGCAGTGGAGGAATGGATAATGAAGATGATGAAATTTCTGAAATGGCTACATAAACTGCTTTCATTAGGATGACTGGATAGGCGTGTTGTCTAAATTTAATGATGATTGGAAACCCCTTATTGACTTTTTGTGGGAAACATTATTTTACATTTATCTTTATAAGTGCTATAAAAGAAAATCAGAAGTCACTTCTTTATAATGCTTTTTCTTTTATTTGATTTGATTTCCAGTTTGTTCTTTTTTTCCTTTCCTTTTTTCTTTCTAAATATTAGCCTTTGTTAATTCTTATTTTGTTTTAATAAAGTTTTAATAAAACTTCATATACAAAAAAACCAAATCCTGCTAAGTCATGATATGTTTTGCTTGCATATGTTTAATTGAATATGTGAACCCATCTTAGTGCTTACATGTGAATCAGATCTTAGGACATATTTAACAAACTATGTTTTTAAAAATTGGCTTAGTGCAATGCATAGACAAAATCCACAACTCCTATTTTAAGCTACTTGATTTCTTAAAAAATAGATGCATGCTCCCAAAAAACATTTTGTCGAGGATGTTGTAATCTTGACTAATACACTACCCTGGATAAATTTGGGGATTATAGCTGTTGTTCTTTTCATCTAAAAAATTACCAGAAATGCTTTTTCTTTTTGTTATTTTTTTTAAACCTCTCCCCTTATAGAAAGTATTCTACTGACCAAAACAGCTCAAGATGTCTTCTGTTTTTCTCGAACCTTTGAAGATCTCACCTGTTTCTGGGATGAGCCAACACATGTGAAAGGAGCTTATCGATTCTTCTATACATATGAAGGGTAGGAAGTTACTTTCCACATCGACTGACCAAATTGTCTGAGGTGCTTTGCCCAAGCACTTATAATAGCAATAGCGCTTATATTTATATACTGCTTCACAGTGCTTTACAGCCCTCTCTAAGCGGTTTACGGAGCCAACATATTGCCCCCAACAATCTGGGTCCTCATTTTACCAACCTCAGAAGGATGGAAGGATGAGTCAACCTTGAGCCTGGTGAGATTTGAACTGCCAAATTGCAGTCAGCCAGCAGTTAGCAAAAGTAGCTTGCAGTACTGCATTCCAACCATTGCGCCATTGCATAGTGGCATTTAAACTTAGATGCCAGTTTTAAGCAAATTACTTTGGCATCTAGGAAATATGGGGGCACGATGGCTCAGTTAAAGATGTTGGCCTTTGTGACATGGGTTGGAGACCTGAGTGCCACATGACAGAGTGAGCTCCCATTACCTGTTCCAGCTCCTGCCCATCCTAGCAATTCCAAAGCATGCAAATGCAACTAGATGAATAGGTACCACTTTGGTGGGAAAGTAACAGCATTCCATGTACCTTGGTGTATAGCAGTGGTTCTCAACCTTCCCAATGCCACGATACTTTAATACAGTTCTTCATGTTGTGGTGACCCCCAACCATCAAATTAGTGTCTCGGTTCCTAAGGCCATCGAAAATATGTGTTTTCTGATGGTCTTAGGCGACCCCTGTGAGAGGGCTGTTTGACCCCCAAAGAGGTCCCGACCCACAGGTTAAGAACCGCTGGTGTATAATCTATTCATACTATTCATACTATATTGGTCATATGGCCACAGAGGTGTCTTTGTACAATGCTGGCTCCCTCAACGAAGAAATGAAGATGAGGACTGCCCCATAGAATTGGAACAACTGGACAGGGGAAACTTTCACCTTTACCTGTGCTTTTACTAGGAACTATAGGAAAGGGATGATTGCAACTCACTTTTGTCATTTCAGAAAAAGATTAGGTTAAGTCTCACTGGGGAAGTATCACAGTCCTAATTATTCAATTTTTACTCCTGCAGAGATAAAAGCCGAGAATGTGCTCTAATCTCTATGAAAAATATAGATGGAAGTTGGCGCCACATCTGCATATTTCCTGAAAACTATTATGGCATTCAGCTCTTTATTGAACTCAATGTTGAAGTGTTGGATAGTGTTAGTAATCACACCATAATCTCACAATATCTCAGAGTGAACACTGTTGGTAAGTTTCTTCCAAAAGGGTATAAACTATGTAAAATAGAGAAAGAGATGAGGACTGGGTAAAGCTTTGAAGAGTCCAGCATTCTAAAACACATTCATACTATGACCTTCATTTGACCCAACAATTTTAGCCAAGTCATGTACAAACATGATTTCTATATTATAATTTTGAGGATTGTTGGAATGAATCTGTGAATCACACAGATGCTAGACTGATGGATTTAATTGAATTGAATTACCACTATGACTAATTTGGCACTGACAGATAGATTCTTATTTGAAGTTAATAATAGATATTTATGAACTATTTTATTTATTTATTTATTATTTATTTATTTATTTATTTTATTTATTATTTATTTATTATTTATTTATTTATTTATTATTTCCATGACATAAGCAGTATGCAGGCTTTTATTTCAGTCCATCTTTCAGGCATAGAGTTATCAGTTTCCAAGAGGTGTCTCTGATCCTATTGATGTCCTCAGAAGAGAAGATAACATTTTTCACACCAATCTGTTCCCAGAAGAGAGGGTAAAAGTTTTGCAAGGAACCTGAGAAAAATGGTTAATCTCAAAATAGGCACAATGGGCCTTCAAACGTTTAACACATCTGTTTTGCATTTTGTGTAGCCCAGAGTTAGAAAACAATAGTATCAAATGTTGTTGTTCACACTCTTTTCAAGATGATCTGATGGGGTTTTCTAGAAAATGCAAAGGTTGGGGATAAATAGGTTGGAGAATCACATGTGGCTAAGACCGTGCATTTACCCAACAATAAATTAAACAGTTTTTTTTTAAAAAAAACTTACCTATTGCTAAAAATAATTCAGCTATAGTACAATACAAATGACTTTTGATTTTCTTTTTTAAAAAAAGCATTAACAAGCCTTTATTTTTCTCCCTGGGAAAAGGAGCTCCAAATATGAGGAGCCACTACCAAGAAAGCCCTGCTCCTAGTATTCCAACAGCCTAACAAATCTTGCTGGTGAAATACAGAGGAAAAGGTTGCCATTTACCCTAAAATGTAACTGTATAAAGAAAAGGCAGAGATGAAAAGGAAGGCAGCAAAATAAAGATAGGAAAAAGGCCTTCATCTGTAGAATGTGATTACAATTGTACAGTTGTACAGTTCAGGATTTTTCTTCTGTCGATGGGCCTGGGAACTTGGAAATATGGCAAACACATGCAATGGTTGTGTTGATTTATTCATGGTGAAGTTTTTTTCCCCCAACCATGGATCATTTGTATGTTGTTCCTTCCTTTATGATTTTTTCAGAAAACTAATAAAATTATTATTTAACTATTATTAAACACCCAGAGTAATGAACCTGAGAGGAGAGGTCATATAAATTAATTAGTAGATCTTGTAAGAAAGTTTCAGCTAACACTTCTAAGAGAGGCCCAGGTGCATTTGTGAAAGACATTCCCAGTTTCTGCTCTAGCAAATTGGAATGCTAACTCTATTGATCAGAGTGCGCATATATGTGCCGGCCAGCTGGTCTTTGGGTTTTTGGCGTATGCATATATGCTGGCCAGCTGGTCTTTGTGCATGCTGGAGTGCCAGAAACCCAAAGACCAGCTGGCCAGTGCACGCATGTGCACCAGTTAGCTGGTTTTCAGGTTTTCGGCGCTCCGGTGCATGTAAAGACTTGCACACTGGAAAGCAGAAGAGCAGCTGGCAACAGTGCACATGCCCCCAGAGTGGGCTCTGCGTGTCACCTCTGGCATCCGTGCCATAGGTTTGTCATCACGGCAAAGAGCATTAATTTTTGTTTTGCTTTGTTGTTGTTGTTTTAAGGTCTCATTGCTCCACCAACAAATGTAACAGTTGAGTGGCCAGGGATTGCCCAACAGTTGCTTGTAAATTGGATGCCTCCATGTATCAGCTATGCAGACTTCTTGATTTATGAAGTTCTTTATGGTGTTGAGGATTCCATTCAGCCACCATTCAGGGTATGGTTAATGTTGGGAAAAAATGGCTTTGCTATAAGGGCTGGAGTATGTTTTTGCTCTATTACTTTTTTTTTTTTTTTTTTTGCTAAAATGGTCTAACTGACGAAACATTTAGACTCGGGTTTTTTTGTATTAAACTTTTTTATTTTTAGACAAACATAAAACAAACAAACATGAACACACACAAAATAAAAACCCTTCTCCAATTACTTACAGTGTGTCAATTGCTTACAAATTTTTTGTGCATTCTCACAATAGTCTTCACTTACAGTTTACATAAAGACTCATATCATCAATCTAATATATATGTGTGCAATTGTTATGGTTATTAAACATTCATTTGACTATAGCTATTATTACATCCTTTTTATGTAAAATGTTTTAAATTTAAAATAAATTTATATTATGCCATTTCATTACATCATCCTGAAATCATCCAATAGTATTACATCTTTATATTCTATTCTATATCGAATTGTTTATCTTTTATAACAAAGCTTTTCAACATCCTCTCTATGGTCCTCACTTACAATTGTATAAAATTTCATATTATCCATCTAGTGCAGCGATGGCGAACCTTTTTTGGCTCGCATGCCACAAGTGGGGGGAGCGCAAGGGGGTCGTGTGCGGGCATGCCGCACCCATAATGCAATGCGCCCCCCATTTTTACATGCTTTTTTTGCCCTCCCAAGGCTCCAGAGGCTTTATAGGAGCCTGGGGAGGGCGAAAAGAGCCTCCCCCGCCCCCCCAGAGGCCCTCCGGAGGCTTCAGGGACTGTCCAGAGGCTTCCCTGAAGCCCTCGGAGTGCTCAAAAGGATCCTCCGAGCAAACCGGAAGTGACTTCCGGGTTGCTCAGAGGATGGTTTTAAGCGCTCCGAAGGTGTCAGGGAAGCCTCCGGATGGTCCCTGAAGCCTTCGGAACGCTTAAAACCACCCTCCGAGCAAACCGGAAGTCACTTCCGGTTTGCTCGGAGGGTGGTTTTAAGCACTCCAAAGGCATCAGGGAAGCCTCCGGATGGTCCCTGAAGCCTTCGGAACGCTTAAAATGATCCTCCGAGCAAACCGGAAGTCACTTCCGGTTTGCTCGGAGGGTGGTTTTAAGCACTCCAAAGGCATCAGGGAAGCCTCCGGACGGTCCCTGAAGCCTCCGGAGGCCCTCTGGGAGGGCGGGGGAGGCTCTTTTCGCCCTCCCCAGGCTCCTATAAAGCCTCTGGAGCCTGGGGAGGGCGAAAAATGGCTTTTAAAAAGGTGAACTCAGCTGACAGGGCAGTGCCTCGCGTGCCCTGACAAATGGCTCCGCGTGCCAGCTGTGGCACGCGTGCCATAGGTTCGCCATCACTGATCTAGTGTATATATATGCATTATTTACCATTGTTAATCATTTATTTAGCTATAACTATTATTACTTTATTTTATACATAATACTCTAAATTTAACTAAGTTTAACTTAATTTTTATTCTAACATTTCATTTCATCATCCTGTATCCTTCCAATAGTAGTGTAGTCCTATGTCTCTTGCCATTTGTGGTATTTGTATTCTAATTGTTTTCTTGATAAGTCTTATGTGGACATCTTGGCACCTTGTTGTTCATTGCATATCTTCTAAAGACTCAAAACCCTCCATCTGTTCCTTCCATCCGCTTGCCTTTAGTTATCACCATGCTTCTGCCAGGATTTCTCTCATTGTTTCTGGCAGATTTTCTCCCTTTTCTTCTTCCATGTTTTGAAGTTTGAGATAGAGTTCCAGTTCGTTAATCTCTCTTTCAACATTCCACTCCTGTCATTTCCAACCACGCTCAATTTGCTGTCAATATCAACAATTTTCTTATCACTTTATTCATTTCTTTTCATTTTTTTGGACGCTATCCTCAAATTTCATCATTTTGAAAATATTCTCAACTCTTCCCTCTATTTTTTCTGTTTTTTGTTCTATGTTCCATTCTCTTTTCAATGTTTTCTGTACTTATTTGCACTTTTTGAATTTCTAACATAATGATTTGCAACATTAATTCTTTTTCTTCTTCATGTTGTGCCATTCTTCCAGGTTATAAACACTGCCACTAAAACATCCAAGGCTTTTTTGTTAAGTTTCAAACAAGTTCACTATAATCTTTCAAGTCAAGGCTTTCTCTTCAGCTATTGATAGTACTCCAGAAGAGCACCTGCATAAACAATCTGTACTCTTCCCACTATCCCTTTCAATAAACAAAATCAGGCACCTTGAAGTATAAGATATGAGTCAGATGTTCAAAGAAAAATAAGGGAAAAAACAATATTTCCAAGCCTCCAGCCTCTAAGTGGCAGTTACTTCTTTTTCCTCTGCTTTTACCCCTCTCTTTAAATTCCGAACTTAAGGAAAAAAAGTGCTTAAAAGCAAACAATCCAGCCAAGCGTTGTAAAAAGAAGAGAAAGAAAATCATAATCCACCAATATGAAAAAAGAAGAAAAATAGAAAAAGAGGGAAGAAAGAAAACAGTCCAATTTAAAAAGTAAGAGGCATTTGTAAAAGTTCCATCCAGAAAATAAAAACAAAATTAAAAAAATATAATACACTAAGTTTAATTCAGGTTTAATTCGCTGCTTACTCTCTTCTGTCTTCAATTTTAATTTTACTCCAAGTTTTTTTGGGGTGTTTTCTAATAGTAAAATTTATCTCACCATTTCGACACACTCTCTCTCTCCTGCTTTTCTTCCATTCAGGGGCTGTCCCAACCTTCTGCAGCTTCAATGGCTGCTTCTCTTTCGCCAGAAAAAGGAGCTTCTCTTGGATCAATCAGGGACTTTGCGATGTCCCTGAGATCAGCAGGACGTGCCCTTCTCTATCACTGTTTCTACGGGATGGTTTAGCTCCAAAAGGACCATCCAGCAGCAGAGATATCGACAGCAATCCTGGAGCTCCAAGATTGCATCTTGTGTCGTTGTGACGTCAAGCCCCCCTTCCAACATTTAGACTCTTATTCTATTTTATTGTAGATTGAAGTGAAAAGCAGCTATATGTGCCAGCTCAAGAATCTACTTCCAGGACAGCAATACCACATCCAAGTTCGCTCCAAACCTGACGGCCTTTCTCTTGATGGCATCTGGGGACCCTGGTCTCCAGCAGTGACAGCAGAAACACCCCACCTTCCTGGTAAGTGGCCTGTTGACTAGAAAGCAGCTGCCAGTGGTGCAACTTTAGGCAGGGGTGGGCTGCTGGGGGTTTGCACGTGTTCAGGCCAGAGGTGGTATTCTGGCAGTTTGCACCGGTTTGAGTGGACCAGTAGTGGCAGCAGCATGAGGCTCCTCCCACCCACCCACCCATCATCAAGGGCCAGATGTGCATGCGTGCGCTCCCATTATCGAACCAGTAGGAAGATAAGAGGGTACCATTACTGGTTCGGGCAATCCTCTAGCTAGGATTCTACCCAGTTGGCAAACCTCCAAATGCCACCCCTGGCTGGCCATGCCCACCCCGCTGCCACCAGGAGTCTCCACGCAGCCCATTCATCATGCCAGGAAAGTGCAGGGTCCATATGGAGGCTTAGGGAGGGCAAAAACAGGTGTATTGGAAGTTCTGGAAGTCCGGAAATGGGTCTGTTTCTGAGCTCTGGAGGTCTTCCAGAACCCACAGAAGCAGTTTTCACCCTCCCAGAGGCTCAAGGAAACCCTCCAGAGCCTGGAGAGAGCAAAAAAACACCCTCTCCCACTGTGGTGCAGGAGGCAGACTAGGCCATGCCCACCATGGCCACGGCCACCCAGCAACAGGGCAGTGAACCCTTTGCTGCAATTTTTGAAGCCCACCCCTGACTTTAGGGCAATAACATGGAAGGATACACCATTTCTATGTGGAAGTAGAATCCCCAGGTACTACAATTGGGTGTATCAAGAGTCATATTGCATCAATATTACTATTGCAAAATGAGAAATTAAAGAAAAGGAAATTGTTGCCCGCATGGATTCTGAAACTCCCTATGAAATCAATTTTTCCTCTTCAGGAGGCATGTCTAGGCCTGAAAGTAGACATATAAGGCTTGTGAATCTGTATTTCTGCTATAGTACTTGCACATTTTTCTGGCCTGTAGATATTTTCCTATATGTAAGAACCACACCCCATGAAACAATGAATTGCAAATACATTTTACTCTCTCGTTCTATATTACTATTAAATAATTCAATAACACCTGTGGAGATGCAGTACTGAGGTATTTGAAATGCTGGAAATGCAAATGTTGCATTTCCTTCAGGAACCATAGCATTAAACTACTGATTATCCTGACACGACAAGTGAGCATGACTGAAAGAAGGAACATAGAGGCATGAATATTTATTTCCAGTTCTGGAGTCTGTTTGGCTACTGTATAGAGGCATGAGTTAAAAGCATCAGAGAGCAAGGTAAAGAGGTAAAGGTTTCTCTTGTCCAGTCATGTCCAGCTCTAGGGGGCAGTGATCATCTCCATTCCTTAGTCTCTCAGTGTTGTTCAAAGACACTTCTGTGGTCATGTGGCCAAGCATGATTGTATGCCTAGGCGTATAGACCACTTTAACCTTCTCAGCAAAGTGGTACCTATTTATCTATTTGCATTTGCATCAGAGGTGGGTTGCTCCCGGTTCAGCCCGGTTCGCCTGAACTGGTAGTGGAATTCAGGACTGGGTCGCAAAACTGGCAGTGACCCAGGCCTGCCATGTCCCCGAACTGGTTCCCTTGCTACTGCTGGGCCACCGCCATTTTGGTTTTTAGTGACTGCGTGCGTGTAGTTCACTGTATATTGTTCTGCGCATGCACAAAGAGCAATTTACATTGAACAGCGCACGTATGTGCAGCGCACATCTGGTGCACATGCGGGTTGCGAACCATTAGTAAAACCAGCAGCAACCCAGTCCTGATTTGCATGCTTCCAAATTGCTAGATTGGCAGGAGTTAGGGGAAGTAATGGGAGGTCACACTGTCACATGACACTTGGGTCTTTAACCTGGGATGCCAGCTTTCCAGGTGACAAGCTCAGCATCTTCAACCGCTGAGCAGTGGTGGCCTGCTGCGTTGTCATGGGGGTTTGGGCGAACCCTTAGCTTTGATTGCTGGCTTGGCCCACCACCCTCCCTTGTGTTAAAGATTCCATTTATAACTAACTTTCTGGCTTGTTCCCTCCGTTCTCGCTGCCCAGTTGAGTTTTGCGCCATCCCTGCTTTACTCACCGGAGCTGCCTGATTTGATTACCTGCTTCTTTGAAGCTCCGTTTCACTCCCAAAGGAGCGCATGTGAGTGAAGCTAGCATACATGCGCGCTCACAACCAGCGAACCGCTTGTGAACATAAGTGCAACCCACCTCTGCCCCTGAGCCATTGCGCCCCCTTTTATTGGAGAGCATATGGATGGCAAACTCAACCAGGGCATAAGGCCTAACTTCTTTTCATTAATTCTTGCATGTGTCCTGTTCAAAATCAGCTTCCCTGTTGAATTTTGATTTTTTCTTCCTAACAGTTCTGCTAGCATAACACACTTGACCCAACGAGATATTAATTCAGTCAGATTTCCTTACAGTGATTCTAGCAATACACAATCACATTAACTGAATCAAAAGGCACTTGTTCGGAAATATTGAATATTGCCTTCTCAAAGATGTGACTAGTGTCACAGGAGTCCTTGTGCCAGGAGAAGACTTAGTAAACTTTTTAACGTTATCACTGCCTTTTCTATTGTCCAGAGCAAGCAGCAGATATTACAGCTGATCAGTGTGTAATACGTTTTGTACCACCCGGTTGTGGCAATAATTTTTGTAGTCATTTTGTCTCTACAGCTTTTTTTTCCTGGGGAAGTAGATATTGTAGGCAAAATGCAGCAATTGGGTTTAATTTTATGTTCCCCAAACATGGCAATGAGACAGACGACAGGCTCTGGTTTAAGCTGGATGTGGCTCCAAAGGCAGTACTTGGTCCTTCGATCTAATTTCCTTCCCCTGCCCCTGTTAAGTGCATTGTATTTTTCCTTGTCTGAATATTCTTCTAAATTTGTCTTGCCTCATTTATGGAATTTTATGAGAAATCCCTTATTATCTTTCACTTTAAAAGTCGGTGCCTTCAGAATAACAGAGTTGGAAAAGACCATGAAGGTCTTCTAGTCCAACCCCTGCTCAAACAGCAAACCCTATACCATTTCAGACAAATGGTTGTCTTAAAAAAGTTTAGTGTTGGAGCACCTACCATGTCTGAGGGCATGTCGTTGCACTGATTAATTGTTCCAACTGTCACAAAATTTCTCCTAGGATGCTTCTCTCCTTGCTTCTTCTTCCATCCATTGCTTCTTGTTTTGCCTTCAGGTTCTTTGGAGACTAAGTTGACCCTTCCCGCTCTTTTTTATGGCAGCCCCATAGATATTGGAACACTGCTATCATGTTACCCCATCATTTCTTCTTGTCATTGAACTAGACATATCCAATTCCTTCAACCATTCTTCATATATTTTAGTCTCCAGTCCCCTAATCATCTTTGTTGCTGTTCACTGCACTCTCAATATCTCAACATCTTTTTTATATCATGGTGACTAAATCTGGATTCAATATTCCAAGTGTGGACTTACCAAGCAAGGCATTATAAAGTGATCTTAACATTTCACATGATCTTGATTCTATCCCTCTCTTTATGCAGCCTAGAACTGTGTTGGGTTTTTTGGCAACTGCTGCACACTGCTGGCTCATAGTATTTAAATGATTGTCCACCAGGACTCCAAGATCCCTCTCGTAGTTACTACTATTGAGCCAGGTACCACCCATACTATGCCTGTGCTTTTGGTTTTTCTTGCCTAAATTTAAAACTTTATTTTTCTCATCAACGAATCTCATTTTGTTAGATAGGGCTTGGTTTTCAAGTCTGCCAAGATCCTGTTGTATCTCACAGCTGTCTTCTGGACTCTTTCTTCTGCATCTTCTTACTCCTTTATTCACATACACACACACGGGGGAGAAGTGAGGAGAAAAAAGTAGAAATGCTGCTCAATGTCTTTTGACTGTTAACCCCAGGAATCTTCCATCCAGATGTGCCCCAACTTTCTACAAATTCAAGTTGGTCCTTTCCTTTCCAGAAAAAAGTTTTGCTTCTAAGGCACAGCAATTAAAAAAAAAGTCTAAATATAATTATTTTTCTTGTTAATGAAGTTTTTTTTTCATATTTTATAATAAAAAATAAATCCATGAAACGTTTCTAAGGAGAAGGAGTTAGAGCATGCAAGAAATGTTCTGAAAAGCATAAAGGGTTTCCTTAGGATAGATAGCTAGAGCTCTGCAGATGTTCTGAGTCACATTTCCAAGCAGCCTCACTCAGTATGACCAATAGTGAGATATTTGGGGAATGTAGTTTAGTGGCATCCAGTTTTTAGAAGATATTTCTGTGGATTGGGCACTCTCTGCAAAGGTCATGTACTGTATATAAAACAAAGAACATAGATTTAGCATGTGGGGATATAAAATAGTACTGAAAAAAAGCTGCTGTCAAATTGTTCTGTCTATTCTTTTTTCTGGACAGAGGCAATTGGTCTGCACTGCTTCACTCCAGACTTGTATCAATTACACTGCCAGTGGAACAAGAAGTCCCTGAGATCTGGCCCTTTTCACAGCCTCTTGTACTGGATGGAAAGCAACAGCAGCAGCACAAGGTGACTAGATGGACAAATGAACAGTACCAGGTCTTCTCTTTCCTGTTCTGTTCCATAATTTGTGTTTTTGCTCCGCTTCAAGGTACCATTCCAAGTAGCGTCCTTCACTTTTCACACCCATATATAGGCATTTCTTTTTCTTCTATTCAATTGTTTCTGATTCTTGGGCATTGCTCGGGCAAGTCCATACAATTTTCATAACAATATTTTTCAGAAGTGTTTTGCCATTGCCTCCTTTCTAGGGCTATGAGAAAGTGACCGGCCCAAGGTCTCCAAGCTGGCTTTGTGCCTAAGTTGGGACTAGAACTCACAATCTCCTGGGTTCCGGCCTGATGCTTTAACTACTGTACTAAACTAGGCATACACATGTAGGCTTTGCTGTAAGTCATATTTGATAGCTTAGGCTACCAAGCAGGTTTACAAACATTTAATTAATGGAAATCCCATCCTACGTTCAAATTGTTTTGGTGGCATAGATAGTTCTTCTGTCTAAGCTACCCATTTAACAGTAGCAACCCTGGGAAATAGGTTAGGCTGAGATGAAGAAGCTGACTAAAGCTTACTGGGCGAATTTCATTTAAGTTGAATGGCAACTTGAACCTGTTCTTCAGTCCTAACACAGCAGTTAAAAATGATATCACATCAGTCCTGCTTCTTTGCCGCTTGACAGTGGCTGACTTTGTGCTACTCACAACAACCTCACCTATTTAGTGTTTACTAAGTCTCAAACCATAATAGGTTTAGGACAGAGGTGGTATTCAGGGGGTTCTGACCAGTTCTGGAGAACCAGTAGCAAAAATTTTGAGTACTTCGGAGAACTGGTAAATACCACCTCTGACTGGCCCCGCCCCCTTCCATTCTCTGTCTCCCGTGTCCCAGCTGATCAGAGATTTTGCAGTAACCTTCCCCTGGAGTGGAGAGGGAATGTAGATTTTACAGTATCCTTCACCAGAAAATTTTTGAATCCCACCACTGGTTTAGGAGGAGGCTCTACTGCAATGTCTGTTTCGCCTCTCATTTCTGTGTCTCGGCCCTGGTAATGCATCTTCTTCACAAGGCCTATATTTCAAATGGCCTAAGGCCAGTGACATGTAGACAGGCACAGCCTCACCCCTCTCATCATGAAAAGAAAAATAAAATGAAATGAAAAAGCTGAGTTAGTTGCTGCCTTATGGTGGCTGACTCTGTTTAACTGTTTAAAAAAGCCTCTAAAAAAGTGCCCTCTACTATGAGGCAGGAGAACTGCATGCCTCATCTAGTCTGACTTTAGGCGTTTTATGATCACTCGAGCAGAGTTGAGCAAGGGTTAAAAGCCTAAAAATTCCTGACGTAGGTGAGGCACGCAGTTCTCCTGCCTCATAGTAGAGGGTGCTTTTTGGAGGCTTTTTAAAATAGTTAAGCAGTCATCCATGGAAGCCAGGCAAAGAGCCATGCTGTAGAACACACACTATCCCCCAGCCTCTTTCTTTTGGAAGGCTCGGATCGGCTCCCCTCCGGCTTCTCTGCCTCTCCTCTCACCCCAGCCTGCCAACAGGAGGTGAGTGTGTGGGTGGGCTTTACTGCGTTCCAGGCATTTCCCACCCAGACAGCAGGCTGCATTTGCAATGGTGGAGGTGTTTGGGGAAGGCAGCAGGGGAATGGTGGGGATGGCAGAGGAGCTGCTTTCAAGCCACTGGAAAAGATATCCAATCCAACTTTTGTGTGTGTGTGTGTTTGTTTGAGAGTGAGTGAGAGAGGAAAGGGAGTAGGATAGTCCAATCCAACTTCTGTGTGTGTGTGTGTGTGTGTGTGTGTGTGTGCACGTGTGTTTGAGAGAGGGGGAGGAAGGGAGAGAGGGAGGAAGGAGGGGAAGGGAGAAGAAAAAGAAAATGAAAAAAGGAAATTTATTTCATAAAGGAGAAAAACAAATGCTGTCATTTTTAAATCAGAACTGAGCATGCCTGGCTGTGGAATCCTGGGAGTTGAAGTCCATAAGTCTAAAAATATTTGAAACCCACCACTGTGTCAGTGCCTCACCAGCCATAAACCTCACCGCACGTCACTGCCTACGGCAATCAATAAAAGGGGATGGGGAATTATAACACAATAGGAATGATGAGTAGATGGAGTGATGGCAGCAGGTTTTAGATGTTTTTTTAAAAATAACTTGATGGGCACTATTGCGACAGTTAAGACACATGTACTACTGAAATTTTTGTTTTTGTTTCAAACGGCACCGACTAAATTGGACAAAATTTTTTTTAGATCCTTGGAGATAATAGTGGCCCAATTTATATGGCAAGGCAAGAAAGCACAAATTAAAGCCCAAATGTTGCAAAAACATAAAGAATCGGGAGGCTTCGGAGTACCCAACTGGGAAGCATATTATAGTGCAGCAATTATGACATGGGTGAAGGATTGGGTGACGTTGAGTAGAAGGCGCTTATTGGCTACAGAGGGACATGACCTCCCACAGGGATGGCATGCCTCCTGGCAAGAAAAAGATACCCCTCACAGGTATTTCATGGGACATTATATTCGGAAGATTTTGATGGGGGTGTGGGAAAAGGTGAGGAAAAAGTATTATCTTAAGGTTCTGTGCTGGTTGGCACTGTTGGAGGCCTTAACGCATCCCAGTGTATTTAACTGGACAAGAAATATAATATATAAAGACAGTATAACAGAAAATGGCAACATGAAAACAAAGGTGGAATTAGAGCAGCAGGGTAGGAATCTGGAATGGTGGGAATATTTACAGATTAGAAATAGGCTTAAAAGTGATAAGGAATGGTTTGGAATCTACACAAACCCGCAGGAGTTGGATAAGATTTTGTTCGGCGGAGATAAGAAATTGTTGTCAAAGATCTATCAATTTTTGACCTGTCAAGGTGTTAAAAAAGAGATGGATAAAGGCTCTTTAATAGCATGGGAGATAAATTTTGGCCATGAAATTGAAATGAGTAAATGGTGGGATCTATGCAGTAAGACTATTAAACTCACGATATCTACAGCGTTTAAAGAAAATATATGTGACTTATAGATGGCATTTTCCCCCAACGAGGTTAGCCAAAATGTTTCCTGGGTTATCCCCACTGTGCTGAAAATGTGGAAGAAGAGATGGCACATTCTACCACGTTTGGTGGTCCTGTATTGAGGCCACGAAATACTGGAGAAAGATTCAAAATTGGCTAAGAGAGGTTACCGGGACAAGTATGGAATGGATACCCGAGACTTTTTTACTAAGCATAAAACCAGAAAACATGAGTAAATCTATATGGCATTTGAGCCTACATATAATTGTGGCCGCAAGAATAACCTATGCGCAATTTTGAAAATTTACTACCATACCATCGGAAGATGTCATAATTAAAAAGATTTATGAATGTGCAGAAATGGACAGAATGACGGGTTGGCTGAGAGACAAAGGAGAAACGGAACATTATCTTAGCTGGAACTTATGGTATATGTGGGCGACAAAGAGAACAGCAGGGACTTAAAACTGGAAAAGTTAAATAGCAGTTGTTAACAATGGGAACTAAAAGTGAATGTGGGTATTGTAATAGATCCCTGAACTTTGTAACAAGAAGATGCTGGTTAGAAACTAAACAATGAGGAAGAAGAAAAAAATGTTGGGCTGTGAACGACTGTCACCGGGGGGTGGGGGATGGTTTGTATGTTTAAAGCTGCATTTGTATGTCTTATTAAAAAGAAAATGTATGACCAATAAAGATTACTTAAAAAAAAAACTTAATGAATCTCGCTAATCATATGCATTCCAATATGGTTAGTGGGATCGTCTAAATTGGAGGGAAAGCCTAAACAGAACTTGGGGGTACTACCTGTCAAGGAAAGTATTAAGTGAGGTTGATAATTTAAGAACTGTTTAAAAGACAACTTCAGATAGTTCTAGCAGACAACTCAACATTGTATCACTATTGTCCATCTTAATTTGCAGAAGTCAAATCTGGCACAAATGTAAGAAGGAAGACCCTGCTTCCTGCACATGCACCTTCCAGCCTAGCAACATCCATTACCTTTCTGTCCTGGTGACTATCAGCCAGGGTGAGCAAGAGGTCAGCTACTTTGAAGAGCCATTCAAACTGTACCATGCGGGTAAGAATTTTTGGCATCTCTTGGCCTCAGCACCATCAGGACTTTCAGCTCAAAAGAGTGAGCTGTCCTGGGCTGGTCTAGCATCAAAAGAACATAAAAATCAGAAAATGTGCAATACTATTTGCAGTAGACCTCTGTTCCCCCATGAAGCTAAGCTGACCTAACTAGCCACCTCTCTCCCTTTCTCCTGTTATAGTGCACACTGCTCCCCCAAGAATCCTGGAGGCTTCAATAGACAGAAATATACTAAGGCTGGCGTGGGCCTCCCCACTAGAAGAAATAAGTGAGCACATGGTATATCAGATACGGTATACGGTGCAGGACGCCTTGAAATGGAAGGTATTTTTCCCCAAGCAGATATTCTTGTGATATCCAATTAGCAGTGTCAGACAGTTGCAAATAAATGCTTCTATAATGCAAATTTGGAACTGTGGCTTCCAAGCTATAAGAAATTGCTACTCTAAATTTATTTTATTCTGCATGAATCATCTGGAATGCTGTGTCCTATTTGGGAACCTCTATGATATCCTTCTTATATCACAAAAAAAAAGGTTACAAAGAGTACTTCATACAGTAGATCCAAATTACAGTCGATCCAACTTAAAAAGAGTAAACATTTCTTTTTGGCAATTGCATGATCAAGGGACATTTTGATGATCATTCAAAGCACCTGAATCACAATCATGTGTCTCCAGGGCAGGGGTGGGTTCCAGCCAGTTTGAACTTCTTCTATAGAAGAGGTTCCACAAATCTACCGTGCCGTTTAGAACTGGTTCCAGCTCCCTCCCCCCGCCTGTCCGCACCACGCTTGCCCTGCCCACCGCTCACTGATTGGCTGACTCACCAATCGCCCTGCCCACCTCTAAGACTCCGATCTAAACCTTAAAGTCTTAAAGCTGTCAAGTTTGAACACCCCTGGGGTTTTTTCCCTAAAGGGTTAGGGGTGCAAGGGTCTTGTAACTTGACAGCTTTAAGACTTGCACACTTCAATGCCAGAGTTCCTGAGCCAACAGGGCTGGAGGAGGAATTCTGAGAGTTGAAGTCCACAAGTCTTAAAGCTGTCAAGTTTGAACACCCCTGGGTTTTTTTCCCCTAAAGGGTTAGGGGTGCAAGGATCTTGTAACTTGACAACTTTAAGACTTGCGTGCTTCAAATGCCAGAGTTTCTGAGCCAACATTTTGGTTGCTAAGCAAGAACGTTTTAAGTGAGTTTCACCACATTTCACAAGTTGGCCATGCCCACCCAGTGACATGGCTGGCAAGCCACTCCAACAAAGCAGGCCACACCTACAGAAGAGGTTCTAAAACATTTTGAAACCCACCACTGCTGCAGGGACACTGTGACCATTATAAGTGGGAACACCAATTGCAAAGTTATTTTTTCAGTGTTGTCATAACTTTGAGTCCCTAAACAGAACAGTCATTAAGCAAGGACTACCTGTAGCCTTAAATTACAGAAAGGTTGATCTCAATTGAAGATTTTTGAAAGCTTCTGGGCAGTAAAGGCAGATTCATACCAGAGGTGGGTTGCTCCCGGTTCGGCCCGGATTAAGCGAACTGGTAGTAGAGGCGCCAGGAGGCTCCGCCCACCTGCATGGATGCTTCTGCTCATGTGCAGAAGTGGTGTGCAGGAGCGCTCCTGAACTGGTAGTAAAATTATTGGCAATCCACCATTGATTCATACCCCCAATTCCTCAGGAATCAAGCCTACTACAGTGTTTGTCTCCCAAGCTTAAGAAGAGAATTCAAAATACCAACCAGCCAATCCATGCTTTTTCTCCAGATGACCAACTGAAGAAAACAAACAAACATCATTGTCCCATTAATAATAGCATAAATACCCTTGCTCCCATACCATAAATAACGGAAATTGCTGTCACTTCCTCACATCCACCTTTTTTACAGTACCTGTATTTCTATGTTATTATTTAACGGTAATGAACTGCAGAAGGGTTTTGACAGGTTTTTGCTATGAGGGAAATTTGCAGCGGAAGGTTGATATGAAAAAAACAATGGAAAATGACCGTTGGCTTACCTGAACGGTCGTTCTCTGGGCGCTGCGGGAGAGTCCAATTTCCTCCTGGATAGAGGAGGACTCTGGGTAATCCAGGGAGGCTGCAGGGGAAGAGGCCTGAAAATTTTTCCCCAGACCCAGTAGGGAATTACACTGCGCTGGGGATCCCTGAGGGAAGACCTCTTGGGGCTGGGGTGAAGGGCTGGGGTCCCTTGATGGCTGCCCAGAGGAGATGGACAATTTCCTGGCCCTCTCAAAGGTTTTTTCAAGGACCTTGTGTCTGCGGGCCTCAGCCTTAGACAAGGCCTTGCCACCTCTGGGGTTTAGTGTTCCCTTCCCCTTGGAACCCTTCACCTGCTCCACTTCCTGTGGATCTGGCCTACTGCGTTTCACAGCGTCCATGGCTTCCTCTGGTGCTCTCTTGGACTTCTCTGCCATCTGCAATCTTGATCAGGAAGCAGCAGATCTGGAGCTGTAGGCCAGTTATAGGCACGAGTGCTGGTTAATGACTGCGCTCCTCTCAGATGTGTCCAAAAGATGGGAGAATGCCCCTAGGGGTCAAACCTCTCCCAGGCCGCTTGTGCTTTCTTCAGTGGGGGAGAAAGATCTTGCCAGCCTCCCAATAAAGGCCAATCCACCCCCGCGGCGTCTATGTGCTGAAGGAGAAGGCAAGAAATGGCCGCCAGAAAAAAGCGCCAAAAACACATCTAAAATGGCCGCCGTGTCTCTCCGGAGCTTACAGGAGCTGTCTGCGGTGTTCCGAGATTGAACTGCATTGAACAGTGTGTTATTCAGTGTCTATTTTTTTTTTCACGGATGGAACTTTTGCAGGGGCTCTCTATTTTTTAAAAAAGAAGAAGAAAGAATTAATCCATTCAGTTCAACCCTTATTATTATATAATAATAAGAGGGTTGTAATAACAGGAGGAAAAGCAGTTACACTGCCACTTAGAGGCTAGAGGCTGGATACATTGTTTTTTCTTCTTTCTCTTTGATCACTTGAGATTCAAGGTTCTTTCAGTTTGTTTACTGACAGTGATAGTAGGAAGAGCACAAGTTGTTTATACAGGTGCCTTTTGGAAGTTCTATCACTAGCTATTGGAGGGAAGACAACATTTTGACTTGAAAGATAATAAATGAACCTGTTTAAAGTTTATTAAAATAGTCTTGAACCCTATAGTGGCAGTGTCTGCAAAATTGAAAGAATGGCTCAGCAGGAAAAAGAAACTGTAACATTGCCAATGATTATGTTTGAAATTCAAAATCTATTAGTTGTGACAGAGAGAATTGGAAAGAGATTAGAGAATATGGAATACAAAACAGAAAAATCCGATGGAGAAACTGAGAATGTTTACCAAATGAAGAAAGTGGAGGACAGAGTTCAAAAGATGGAAGAAAAAAAATGAGCAAAGATATAAGAAAACTGTGGATACTGACAACAAAGTGAGTGTGGTTGGTAATGGCAAGAGCGGAATATGGAAAGGGGAGATAGATGGATTGGAACTCTATCCCAGACTTAAAGCACAGAAGAAGAAAAGAGAGAAAAATTGATGGAGATAAGGAGAGAAATCTTGACAGAAGCACTAGTGATAACCAAAGATAAGCTGATGGAAAGAACAGATGTTGGGTTTCAAGCTTTTATGAGATACGAAAGGAATAACGTGTTGCCAAGATAAGTTTATACAAGATTTATTAAGAAAGTAACTAGAACATTAATGCTACAAATGGCAAGAGATATAAGACTGTACTATTACTGGAAAGATACAGGTTGATGCAATGAATATATATAATAAAAAATTAAGCTAAATTTAGTTTTCTAGTGGTTTGTATAAAATGAAGCGACAATAGCTATAGTTAAATAATGATTAATAATGATAACAATACATATAGAAATATAAGTTTGATAATATGAAATTTTATATAAACAACACATGGAGATTATGAGAGGAGGTTTAAAAGTTTTATCTAGAATATGTTGTAAAGATGTATTGTGATTGGATGATTTTAGGATGATTTAATGGAATGTTCTCATATAATCCTAGATTTTGAATATTATATATATAAAAGGATGTAAAAACAATTATAGTCAAATTAAGGTTGAGATATAATAATTGTGATATACATGAATATAGGTGAATTTAAAATATGCAATTTGATATGAAAAGCAGGTGGTGACTATGGAAGAGATGCATGGAAATACTGTAACCAACTAACACACTTTCTACAATTTGTAATGGAAGATGGTTGGTTTTTTTATATTTGTTTGTCCTTGTTTAAAAACAAATACAAATTGTTTAAAAACAAAAAACAGGACACCAAATCTCTCCAAACAAGCTGATCTACTAGTCTTAGAAAATGCGTAGAAAAAACTAAGGCAACCAGAAGTGTATGACAGCTTAACAAAAGAGGTTTTAAAAGGCTTAAGACTTTTTAAAAAAACTCCCTCCCCTTTTTCAAACATGCCATAACCTAAGGGACAATACTACTACAATGTATACTATAGTAAATGAAGTACAGTATGGGGAGTGTCTCATACAGAGGAAAATCCATGACTTAGTTAGAATAATAGCTAGGTACTGCTGTACAAATAATCTTCAAGTTATTACACAATCGGGACCATAATTTTCAATGGTAAACAAGGCAATAGTTGCACCTGATTTTATGACCTTTTTGCTACAGTTGTTAAGCAGTTGTTAAGTGAATCAGGTGGTTTGAAGCAAATCTGGTTTTTCCATTGACTTTGCTTGTTGGCAGTTGCCTGGGAAGGTCACATGACCCTGAGATGGTGCAACCATTATAAACACATGCCAGTTGCTAAGCATCTGAATTTTAAACACATGCCAGTTGCTAAGCATCTGAATTTGGTCAACATGACCATGTTTATTGTACATGTGAGGGCTACTCACATGTCACTCTTTTCATTGTAACTTCCTTTGCTAAATCGATGGTTGTAGGTAGAGGACAACCTGTTCTGTAGTTTGGGGGGTATGAAACCCAGGAACCTAATTTGTAGATTACAGGTACTCCTCAACCTACAACCACAATTGAACCCAAAATTTGTTAAGTGACAAATTTGTTAAGTGAATTTGTCCCATTTTATGACTTTGCTTGCCACATTTGTTAAGTGAATCACTGCAGTTATTAAATTAGTAACACGGTTGTTAAATGAATCTGGGTTCCCCATTGATTTTGCTTGTCAGAAGGTTGCAAAATGACTCCAACCGTCATAAATATGAGTCTGCTGTCATGCATCTGAATGTAGATCATGTGGCCATTGGGATGCTGCAATGGCCGTAAGTGTGAAAAATGGTCTTAAGCCACTATTTTCAGTGCCACTGAAACTTCAAATTGTCATTAAATGAACTTTGTAAGTCAAGGGCTACCTGCAAACATGATGGGGCCATTTTCTGGGTAGATTCTACAGGTGCAATACTCAAACACCAGTGAAATTCATCTGGCCACCCAGGATCGCTACTGCGTTCAGCTGCGTACCCAGCCAGATGGCCAGAAGTTCCGTGGGGACTGGAGCACCTGGTCAGAATTAGTGTGTATTGAAGTCCCACCTGGTGCAGGTAAGCAACATCAGTGGTGTGTACTGGAGGGAGGTTGCTAGATATGGAGAGAAAATACTTGACAAATGAAACAAAGACTGCTAAGCCTCGGGGAAAGAAGAGCCACAAATTCACCACCCTGTGCTTCCACTTCAGATTCAGTGATTATGATCGTGGCCATTGCACTCTTGCTGTGTGCAGGACTTGTGCTGGGACTGGGCTTCACCTGCCTCTCCAACTACAGGTAACGAAGTTCTGTGAAGCTCAGTCATTGAACAAAAAAGATTGTTTGGTATAGGTGTTATCCTGTGGTGGGATTCAGGCAGTTCGCACCACTTCGGGAGAACCAGTTGTTAACTTTCTGGGCAGTTTGGTGAACTGGTTGTCAGAATAAATCATTAGGGCAGAGAACCAGTTGTTAAATTATTTAAATCCCACCACTGGTGTTATCCTTTTGCAACCATCTGTGTTTCTTTGTTAATAGTAGTGTGAAACAAAAGCTCTGGCCACAGATTCCAGACCTACAACATGTCCTAGATGGATTCTTCAAGGATAATGACAAGCAGCAGCAGCAGGTGAGACTTTCTTTTTATTGTATTACTTCTAATGCAGTAAGTCAGTAGAAGCAGAATTAGGCTCTCTTTTGACTAGAAAAGAAGAACATTCTTGGTTTTTAGCTCCTTCCGATATACTTTTTTGTGAGAAACTTGCATCACTCTGTGGGCATCTGTTCCAGATTTCAGGAATAATATGAGCAAAACCATTTCTCATCTGACTTTTCCAAGATGCAGACTTTTTCAGTTCCATCCGATTTCTGAACTGTGATTATGTGATGATAGAAACAGTATTATGTACAGAAATAAAATGAGGTAGTTAGCTTGTGCCTAGAAGCAGGGATGGGATTCAGCCGATTTGGACAAACTGGTAGTTTCAAAGAGCATTCCCCCCCCCACTCCCCCTCTGTGCTTTCCTGTCCTACATTTCCCTGTGTTTTAGCTCAGCTGATTTGATTGCCGCACATCAGCTGTTTTACTCACAGACACTTACATAGGAGGTAAGTTTTGAAGGTTTAAAAGGTCATTTTTTGAATACTGCACGTTCAAAAATCAGTTATTGAACCAGTTGTTAAACTGATTGCATCCCATCACTGTCTAGAAGTCCCCCTTATTCAGACTACAGCACATGCTAAATTTGGGTAGAACTGTTCAAGATTTTTATCTCTTCCTAGTTGGAATAGTGCTATTTCCTTGTCTTTCACATTATTATTTCAAGCAGATTCCCATTAAAGCAAATGTCAGGGAGAGAGGGAATAATTCAGAGGGCCTTCTGAATTTCTGATTGTTTCTTTCTGAACTTTTAGGCAAACTCTTTATTTTGCAATAAAATGTTGGAGGATGTGCCTTTGACTTGCTTGTTGGAAGTACTATCTGAGAAACCCCTGGAAACAACCAGCTTTGACCCTTTGCTAGATATGAGTTCACCGGAACAGGCAGAATGGGGCAGCCAGCCTTCTTCCCATCAGCACTACATGGTGCTGAGTTCTAATAATCCCCAAAGCAGCCACCATGAAAACGAATACTTTGATGACACAAATGATAATGGAAATGCTTTCCCACAATCCTTGGAACATGATCTGTGTGTAACCTCAGAGCCAATGACTCAAATAACTCCCTTCACCTTGTTGAATGTACCAGCAGAGATTAAAGAAGAAAGAAGGCAGGAAATTTCTGATGACCAAACCACATCTGTCACTGACATTTCAAACCAGACATATTTGCTAATGGGCTGATTGTGTCTATCATTAGAGGATAGCACTATGAGAAATTATTAGGCCCTGTGGAAGTTTGTATACAATACAATACAAACAATTTTCAATTGTAAGGCATCTGTTTAGCCAATACTCTTCAAATCTGTTTCTTATAGACCAACTGAATTTAGCAGCTGATTGTACTAGAGCAGATTGGGCAATTTTTCATGTCCTAAAGCTACCTTGGATTTTTGAAAGGCAATGATGGAAAGTGACTAGAACTGTACTCAGACAGGACTCACTTTGGTTTGAAAGGGGGGAAAATTACACTACAATGTTTCCGTGTTTCTCATTTCAGAATGGCAGGCAATCATACTGCCAAATTCTGATACTGATGGCTGAAGGGTACCATGGGTACTGCCAAAGGATTTGAGGATCTGTGGCCTCAAATTACCAACCCAGGCATTGAATAGCGATGTGGAGTTGAATGTGGAATTTTATCTCAAGACATGTCCACATTGCATCTGGTAACCACAGATCTCCAAAAGCAAAGTGATTCTTCTGCTGAGTCCCAGTGATTTGTATGTCAGCTAAAAAAAAAGCAAGATTTTAAATACTTTTTCCATTTTGAAGAAACATGCAAAGTATGTTTTATGGAAATGATGAAAGGGTTATAGTAATACACCTGCTTAGCATAACCAGAAATGGAGCTAAATAGAAAATGTACCATGCTGAGCACAAAAATACAATTTGTGAGATAAGCACCACTTTTATGTCTAAGTTAGGTCACTATAATATTAGATTTATTTTACTGATTTTAAGTATGGCACGCATTGCTACTGACTTGTACAGATTAGGATTCGCTGTTACTATTTGCATTGCCATGATTGCTTGTAAACAAATGTAATGTTATTTGAATAATGAAACTGCTGTAATTCATGATAGTTCAATGAACTTTTTTTTCATGAGGATCAAATTTAGGTATTAACACAGCACTGATTTACTACAGTTTGTAATGTCAAAAAAGCACTTCTTATCATCTCCAGAGAGGTTTCACCAACCTATTAAAATCCATTTTGCTTTAAAAAGATAATGCTAACCCAATATTTAATGGAATCATTCATGGAGTAAAGGATAAATAAATTCTGTTGGCTTATTCTAGCCAGAACAAGAACTACTTCTGTTCTGATGCTTCCTTGTAACAAGGAAATTAAGTGCATGAGATGTATAATACAGCAATTAATGGCACAGATTCCTGGGCTCCTCAGAAGTGCTTTGGGTCAAACTAACATAAAGCCTCAGAGGACCTTATATAAGCTCCACTTCTGTAAGTAGAAAGTCCACAGAAAGGATCAAAGCAAAGGGTGTTTTTGAATGAAGCAAATGGACAGCTGAATCAGTATTGTAGTCAATGGAATGAACACAGCCACCTGCCATATATTGAAGAAAGCAAAACTCTTCTGACAGGGAAAAATACAAATGGCAGCTATTTGAAGGTGTCACTGTATATATCACTTTTATAATAAAATGTCAGCTAGTGATTTGGAGATGCCAATTCCAATGCCAAGTTGAAGATGTTATATTGAATATAAATGTACTCTCTCGTCGCTTGGAGAGGTTGAAGCGAGGAAAGAAAAGAAACTGGGATCTGAGACTGCATATTGTAAGTATTTCCATTTTCCTTGTGTAAAGATATATTCTGTTAGAACAATGGCAATTATATCTAGTGTAATAACAAATAAACTTAAATTTCTCCAGTTGTCCCAGAAATGTATTTATTAAGAATATAAAGGTTAAAAAAAACCAATGTAAAACCATTCAAAGGCAATCAAAAAGCAATAACGCCTCATTCCCTGGCAAAAACAATCAAACAAGCCATCTCATGGGCTCTATCACTCAAAGCCATGTCTTATGAAAGAGTGTCAGAGAGAACCAATAATCTCTGTGGGGATGATGTTCCACAAGGAGAAGGCAACCATGGAGAAGGCCCTTCTTTGTCCCACTAGATGGACCTCCTTAGGAGAGGGGACCCATAGCATTCCCTGCCTTCATGCTCTGGTGGATCAAGTAGATTTGATTGGGAAAATATGGCCCTTCAAATAACTAGGTCCCAAGCCATGTAGGCCTTTGAAGTGACTACCAGCATCTTGAATTGGACCCCAAAGCAAATCAGCAGCCAATGCGGCTCTCACAGATGAGGACACATATGCACATCTAGGCCTGCACCAAACCATGCACACCATCACATTTTCAACCAATTGAAGCTTCTGGATATTTTTCATGGATGTTTCAATTGTCAAGATGGGAGGGAGGTGACTAGGGCACAGGAGGGAGATGACTAAAAGATGATTAGGTGACTGGAGACTAAAACATATGAAGAACGGTTGCAGGAACTGGGTATGTCTAGTTTAATAGAAAGAAGGACTAGGGGAGACATGATAGCAGTGTTCCAATATCTCAGGGGTTGCCACAAAGAAGAGGGAGTCAAAGTATTCTCCAAAGCACCTGAGGGTAGAACAAGAAGCAATGGGTGGAAACTAATCAAGGAGAGAAGCAACTTAGAAGTTAGGAGAAATTTCCTGACAGTTAGAACAATTAATCAGTGGAACAGCTTGCCTCCAGAAGTTGTGAATGCCCCAACACTGGAAGTCTTTAAGATGATGTTGGATAGCCATCTGTCTGAAACAGTATAGGGTTTCCTGCCTAGGCAGGGGGTTGGACTAGAAGACCTCCAAGGTCCCTTCCAACTCTGCTATTGTATTGTATTGTATTGTATTACTATGGGCAGGAATTATTGGTCCAGGAAAGGGCATAACCGGCACACAACCTGCATTTGCACAAAGGGTGTCCTTAGAGGTGGGTTGCCAATTTCTTTACTACTAATCTGGGTGGGTAGGCACCACTACCAGTTCAGCCAATCCAGGCCGAACCGACAGCAACCCACCTCTGGATCTCCTAGTCAAGACTGCCACCTGCTCTTTGAGCGGGAGTCATGAGTCCAGAACTCCTAGATTATATTGAAATCTTTGAAAATGAATTTTGAAAAATGCATCCAAGATTAAGAGAAGTATGAAATGAACTAATCAAAGCACAAAAGGCAAAACACGGAGCATTTTTGTAAGAATAAAGCTTTAAAAAGTAACATATAGCAAGTCATAATCCTTGTTCATCTATAGTTGGTGAACGACAACTTTCAGCTTCTCTATCAACCCTGCCAGCAAAAGCACCCTGGAAATAATTCAGCAACATCTGAAGGACTGCAGGGCATCTGCCTCAGAGGACTTTTTGTCAGGACCCATTTTTCAAATAGCTGAGGTCAAACTGTATTTGCTAAACAGCTTCTTTCCTGTAGGTACTACCTATTTAGATCTTTCCTGCAAATAGAGGGTGCAGGTGCTGAGATGCTAGTGGTCACCAAAACAACAATAACAACAACAAACCACCAGTTGAACAAATTGACTTTCTGAATTAAAAATCTATTATAGGTCTCCATTTTAGGACCTTACTCCATTCCTTGGAAAACTGAAAAAAAATGTAGATTTATTACCACCCAATTAAGGCTGGAGACCCACAACTTGAGCGCAGGTGAGCTCCACTATCCATAGTGAGGCTTATCTGAGAGGATGCGCAGTATTGTCTGGTATAACGTCTCATAAAAACGAGTCCGTTTCCATAAATCTTGCCATTAACTTTACGAACGCTCTTTTCTGGTCATATAACTTCTTCTCCGATTCCTACCACTAGAATGCTTAAGCAGAAAGGTTTGCAGTTACACCAATGTAAACTAGCAATCAAATAAAAAAGCTATCCCAATGTAACTTGCGTCTTCCGTTTGACCTGCCTCTCGCTAAGCATCGAGCCAAAGCCGTTTGCTTTAGATTTGAGAACGTTGAATATTTTAATTATAGCGTCAAGCGCCATGGAGACGCTTTCCCTCCCCTCCCCACCCCGGGCAGAACATCAGCGAGACCTTCTGCACGCCACTTCCCCCCGTTACGACAATGTAAATCATAAAGGAACCATCCCAGACAACTTAACCATCCAGGGAAACTTTGGGTAGCAAAGCCACACCCCCTTACATTCAAGAGCCAATGAAAGTAAAGGAAGGCGGGCAAGCCGTAAGTCACCAGGCAGACGTTAAGTTCGAAATGGGCCAATAGTTGATCAAAGTGGGAAGTTTAAATCCTGAATGGCGGAAGGAGCCGGAAAAGTTGGAGTCAGAGCAGTGGTAAGTAAGAGGTTCCGCCGAGCCGGATTTTTTTAGGATCCTAAAAGCATTTTTGTTTTTCTTCTGGTTCTCGATTTCTTCCCGTCCTTTAGCATTTCTGCCCAATATCTCTTGCAATGTATTCTGCCGCGGTGCACGAGATGTTCCCCAGCCCCATCCCAGTGTCAGAAACAGGCCCGGAAATATGTATGAGGAAGAAAGCGTGCTGCTTTGAATCGGCAAACCTATCGCAGTAAGAGAAAAATCACTATTTCGCCTTGTTGCGATACGTTTGCTGGTTAAATCTCCAGAAATTAAACCGTTAAGTACAAAGACAGCTCCATCCTGTTGAGCTATTTTCGCCCAGATTGTGGGGCCTTTGCGGGAGGGGTGGGGGAAAGTCAGGTAGAAAGCGAAATATTAAAGAAAAGGAGGGTGGCCTTTTCTTGCCTCTTGTGCTTGTAAGGGCCACATTAGTCACCTGAATCTTATCTGGTTTGTTATTCTGGAATAAGGTTTGTGAACCTATAAGCTATACCCGTGGATGTGGTTGAGTCCATTTATCTGATGTTCTTGCCTTACTCTCCTTATCTGAGATCAACTTACTTTTTCTTCCCTGGCTCTGATTTCACAGCACTGCATCCCTATGGCACAGTTTCTGTTTGAGAGTGATTTGCACGGGCTATTGAAACTTGATGCCCCAATACCAAATGTGCCTCCTGCACGATGGCAGCGTAAGGCTAAGGATGCTGCTGCTCCCAGCACTGGAGCTGCCTCAGATGCCATAGCTCCTTCGCCTATGAAACCAGCTAACAGGCCTCATAGTACCAGCAAGACTCCTTCCAAAACACCAGGTAAGATATGTGTTATAACCAGTATGTAGATCACTGTATGTGATGAAATCAGACATGAAGTTCCAACTCTTTGTTCTCTTCTATTGTCCAATTTGTTCTCCAGTGCTGGAGATAAGCATTAAGATGTTTATCTTAATGACACTGTGAGAAAGCAATAAAGGAATCTTGCTTTCAGGCTAGGAATTATCTGAGGGGATACAGATTAATGAAACCTATGTTTTGCAGGCAAGTCTGGTTCCAAATCACAAAATACTCCAAACAAAACTGGAGGTGATAGATACATCCCTAATCGTAGTGCTATGCAAATGGATGTGGCCAATTTTCTCTTAACCAAAGAGGAATCCTCTGAGGAGACACCCACCAAGAAGGTAAAGAGTTTAAATGTCTGGTACAGTGATGGTCGCACACATTTGTACTTACTGAATTCTGTGATCAAGTACATTATTATTGATTTCTTAGTGTTTCTCCCCCTCTAAGGAGCATCAGAAAGCCTGGGCAATGAATCTTAATGGTTTTGATGTAGAAGAGGCAAAAATCCTGAGACTAAGTGGGAAACCTCAGAATGCCCCTGAAGGTAAGTCTGCATTGGGCTTATTCAACACAAGAGTAAATTGAAAAGTGAAGTGCATGGTGGATTTCCAAATGCATCCCTTGTGGATAAAAGCTCCTATCAATAATAGCTGGCTTTCAAATTGGTATTGCAGCAGTGGTCCATAATCCAGTTCATTCAAATTGATTGTTCTGCTGTTTTGTTTTAATGGGAATTAGTCAAGTCAAGCTGATAGACTTTTTTACAAACTTGTTTTTTATTTATTTATTTTTTGTTTCAAGTTGCTATTTAGAACCAAACTGGAAAAAAAATGCCTTTTTTTTTTGCATTTTCTGAATAACAGCAGTGATGCTAATTTGAATTAGTTTATGTTCAGCTTGTTTTTAAAAAAGAAAACTTGACATTCTCATAATGCAATCCTTCACTGCCCTAGAAAATGAACTCTCTTACATTTTTCTCTAACATATTACCTGTTGGATATATTAAGGTTGATGTGTCTATTGAAATAAATCCAGCTAGTACCCTCTGAGACTCCCACTTCCCAAAATTTTCATTGACCCGGTTAGCTTGGAATTTTAGGAACATTTGAGGTTTTTCTTGATTTATGCTGATAATTATGTTACCTCTTTTCCAGGATACCAGAACAATCTCAAAGTGCTCTATAGCCAGAAGAGCACACCAGGCTCCACAAGGAAGATAAACAGATACATAGCCTCTGTGTCAGAGCGGATTCTAGATGCCCCAGACATTCGAAATGATTACTGTAAGTAACCATGGATTTGGAGTTCAATTTTAGTGAGACTTTGTTCCAAAGTGCAGAGGATACCTATCTCCTCTGCCATATTACAGCTTCCTTATGGCTCCATATTGTATTGGATATGGCTACCATGGAGAGGTAGGAAAGGATTGTATCTTTACTTGACTTGGCTTTTTGCTTCCAAACTAGTGTGTATTGTTCTCATTTAGATCTGAACTTAGTTGATTGGAGCTCCCTCAACTTTTTGGCCGTGGCTCTGGATAAATCAGTATATCTATGGAATTATGATTCCAGAGAAATAATCCAGCTCATGCAAATGGAAAACCCTGATGACTACATCTCTTCTGTTTCATGGATCAGAGAAGGAAATTACCTTGCAATTGGCACAAGTAATGCTGAGGTCCAGGTGAGGTAACTGAGGCTGTATTTAATAACCCAATATTCTGATAATTGGACAGAGAAGAATAAAAAAAATCTTTTAATATCAAAGCAAGTTAAGTTCTCTTTTGGAGGGAAACCTCTGAGAGATATTTGATTTTTAAACCAACATGGACTTGTTACACTTTGGTTTGGAAAACTATAAGCTGCTTTCTTTGATAGTCCTTATGGCGATGATTTGATTGATTTCTCATTTCTACATATCTTAATAAAATAGGTTAATAATAAGTGGGACAGCCTTGTGCATTTTCTCATTTGGGCTGTATTCCATCAGACAATAAAAATGAATAAGATTGGGTATTTGTACTCTGTTTATATTGATTTAGTTATGGGACATCCAGCAGAAAAAGCGTCTACGAAATATGGTCAGTCATTCATCCCGTGTGAGTTCTTTAAGTTGGAACAACTACATCCTCTCCAGGTAATAATTCCTAAGCAATATATCTCATGGACACTGATTGGGAAGAGGCCATATGGCTTATTTTTCACAGTCAAGAAAAAATATATTATATTGGTCTTCTGATACATTTGATATAGAATATGCTAATTTCCCCTAACAGTGGATCACGGACTGGTCACATACATCATCATGATGTCCGTGTGGCAGAACACCATGTGGCAACACTTGCTGGCCATACACAAGAAGTATGTGGACTAAAATGGGCACCTGATGGGCGTTACTTGGCCAGTGGAGGCAATGACAATCTTGTAAACATATGGTCTGTTGCTCAAGGGGACAACTGGTCACCACGTCCTGTGCAAACCTTTACACAACATCAGGGAGCTGTTAAGGTGAGTACATATCTGTATTTAGAGAGTAGACAACATCTTGGTACAAAATTATATGGTATAAAGCTCAATTAATGGTCATTTGGGTAGCTCTTTAACCATGTTCTACAGCTTACAGTGGTCTGAATCCAAACCATGGCAATTTAGGTTCTCTTGGAAACTAGAATCTGTAATGCAGTAAACAAATCTTGATTGTAGATGTGATTTTTAAAGTCCAGAACGGTAGCCACTTTTAAGTTCTGCCAGCATAAGAGTGACCATAGCTTGTAAAGTAACCAAGACAAATTAAAATGATCCATTTTAATAAATCTTCTTAAATGATAGGTAGTTCTTGTTTAGCAATTGTCTCATTTATCAACCATTTGTAGTTATGACTGTAATGAAAAAGTAACTTTACAATCTTCACAGGTCTATAAAACAAAGGCAAACTGAAATAAGACCATAAGCACAATTGCAATTTCACTTAGCAATCTCTTTGCTTAATGGCCCAGTTGCCTCTGCAAAAATGAAGACTATCTGTAGTTTGCAAACACAGTATTTCTAATCACAGAGAATGGTGACAACAGTACACTTTCCCCTTTAGGCTGTGGCTTGGAGTCCATGGCAATCCAATGTGCTGGCTACAGGAGGTGGAACAAGTGATCGCCACATAAGGATCTGGAATGTGTGCTCTGGGAGTTGCCTCAACACAGTAGATGCACAGTCTCAGGTAGGTTTGCTTAATACATTTCAAAGAAAGGTAATGATTATTTCAATACTTTAACATGCTGCATTTTTTTCCACATAAGGTTATATCCAGTCAATATTTTACTTATTGGACACTTTCTCTGGTGTTAATAGGTCTGTGCAGTACTATGGTCTACAAACTATAAAGAACTTGTGTCTGGTCACGGGTTTGCTCAAAACCAGCTGGTAGTGTGGAAATACCCATCTATGTCAAAGGTTACTGAGTTGAAAGGTAAGACCCATTGTGAAAAAACTGCAATTACATCAATGAAGGTACTAAGAAGCCCATGAACATCAATGTGTACCAATAATCCCCCCTGACGCCCAATGGCATCCCTGTCTCACTTTTTAAAGTTTTTTATATAATTACAGGACACTGAGATCAGCACAAATCTTAAAACATACTTACAAAATTGTCTTTTGAGCCCAACAAACTTCCCTCAGGGATAGACTGCATGCTAAGGGCTATTTTGTTGCCTGGTAAATTGATGTTTGAAATTTGGTTGTGCTCGCTGTAGCAGCTCTTTTGTAAAGGTGTGAGATTTTTGTTTTGCTCCTAAATACAAATGTGCCAGTGGCCAAAATGATTGCTTTTCCTGGGTTAGATTTTAATCTACAGGTTATGGTGCTCTATTCCACAAAGAAAAATGCCTATGCCAACTTGAATAGATGACCAACTATCATTTACAGTCATTTGTAAAATATCTTTCCTTAGGTCACACTGCTAGAGTGCTAAGCTTAACTATGAGCCCAGATGGAACCACAGTTGCTTCAGCAGCAGCAGATGAAACCCTGAGGCTTTGGCGCTGCTTTGAGTTGGATCCAGCACGTAAGAAGGAGAAAGAGAGCAGTACTAAAACCAGCATTATCCATCAAGGAATTCGCTGAGTTTCATCCAACCCCCTTCCAATCTATTGCTTTATGTACAGAATTTTAAACTATTAATAAATATTTCACTCTCCTTTAGAAATAGTGGTATATGAATTGATATACGAATCACAAATGGTGTGAATGACTTTAATCGATATTGGCTGTTTGCTAGGACTTGGCTTGCATACCATTGTAATAAAAATAAACTAACTATTGAAGAAAAATAAAGACCAGACTCTCCTCCTGATACAACCGATAATGTTCCTTCTCTAAATCACTCTGGCAGCTTTATTACTAGGCAAACTGTCTTAGTTTTGGCCTTTTCTTGACTTTCGAGGAACAATTTAGCTTCCCTCTTCCACCCCTCTTGAGTTGTGGGACAGATTACTGTAGGTTTCAGAATTGAGAGTTAACCTGAAATATTAGTTTGGGATTGGAAGTATGTTTTCAAGTTGTAATTGAAGCTGTTACCCTCATGCACCTGATGCAAAACCCACATACTATGTAGGATGATTGTGGTAGTTTATCAACCTCCAGATGCAACATCCTGTTAACGGACCAACAATTGTATTGGGAAATATGTAACTAGCAATTTTGCTTGCAAACTATTGTTGCCTTACCAAACAGATAGATATTGCATATTTGCTTAGCTGAACCCGGTGATTTTACTGAACTATGTGTGCTGATATTTAAGACTGCTTTTCCAAAACTATTTTCTTTGAAATCAGCCTCAGCAGTTATGGAATAGTTTATCCTGAGAGTTAATCCTTCTGCTTCTTTGTTATTTCTCGCACTTCTTTTAAACTCAAGGCATTCCAATATCCCAAATGCTGAGTGAATTTGGCCTACTGTGGTTTTTTTTAGCCTCAATCAAATCACCTGTAATCTGAACAGTCCTACAAATGATTTTATTGCCTTCTGATTGAGTGGAAGTTGTGAAAAGCCAAGCCTAATCAAGATCAATGTTAGCCTCAGCTCATCTTTGCCAAGCACTGGCACTTTTCCATGATTCTTGGGTCTTACGAAAAAATGATGAAAATGATCTGTTCTAAGTAATCAAAATGACAGTAGAGGTTATTAGACAATTGCCATTTTAGCAGTAAAATCTGTAGTTAACTATTTTGATAACTGGTTGGGAGTCGGCCAGTGTACAAATTTAATAAATAAAACGATGCAGTAAGATAATTCATATTACATGAATAAAATACATTTTAATATTCAGGAGTTGGTCCTTCATCATTAGGGCAAATAAACCATTAATATTTCAGGCTTATTTTGAATGTAGCCTACTACAGTTATATTATGAAATCTATCCATAGTTGTAACTAAGTGAAGCTGATTGTGCCCAAGAAGATGTAAACACTTCTCTTCCCATATGTGATAGAGTTCTCTTTTGGATTTCATACAGGTAGTCCTTGATTTAGGATTGAAAATACAATGGGCCTGGAATGGGTTCTTTACAGCCTGTTAAGCATGTCTGCCCATCCTAAAATATGCCATATACAGCCTTACAGTCACATGACTCTTTCATAAGACATATATGATCACAATCCTGATCACAGTTTGCTAATATTTCCTGCAAAAACTTTCAGAGGAATAGGTTCACTTGACCACACTGTTCACTTAACGATTTGTATACTGACAGTGATTTACCTAATGACCATAAAAATGTAAAATTGGGTACAGTCACGGGTGCCTCCACCTACATGACAATTCTTGGCCATAAATCAATCCCAATTGCACTTGTAAGTCAAGGACTACCTGAATGCCTACACCAGTCCTGTAGCAAGCTAATGGAGACTATATTGAAGCCTTATTAACTAGTCTAAGCAAACAATTCTGATACCTACTCATTCAGAAAACTGCAGATAATCACACTCAAAATTTAGAGCAGTTAACTGTATATCCTATTTAGAAGGCACATGGCTATTCAAAAATGCACCACATCAGAAATACACTATGGTAATATGAATGTTATGTGACTGAAAAATACTAAAATCAGCACTTGTAAAAACGCTGAAAAAAATAACTCCATAAAGGCTTGTTCATTAGATTTCATGCAAACCAATGATTCGTAGGACAGAAATTTACTTCAGGTTTACAAAAAGAGCATTTTAGAATGGGTAAGCTATTCTGTCTAATTTGGAAACAGTGTCACATTGATTTTTCATCACCTTTGCATGATTATCATCAAATATAAGTACAGCAAAAAATGTTGAGAGCAGGCACACATATAGGAGAACAAACAAGTATCTTTTACTTTTTTCCAAATTGTACCCCTAAGTATCCCCTACATTGTAAAAGCTTCTCAGTCAAACATTGTATCATTTTTAAAGGTTGCCATTAGCATTGGTTTAGGATTTCTCAGACACAGGTGGGGAAACAGTACACAGCAGGATAATCAGCGGTGGAAAGGTAAGTAGTGTTACAAAACCTATTTCAACCTAACAGTGAACTTAGCTTAAAGGCTTTTAAACAAGATTGCCTTATTTCAGAATGGCCAGTGAATGTATCAAAATATTCTGGGTTATACAAATCTCTCCAATAGTATATACATGTTTATGTTTAGATTATGTTTATGGCACATAATCTCAATTCTGGGTTAGTCTACCCCTAGCATTGAGGTAGAGAGACCAATACAAGTTTATTCTAACAACATAAAAGGTATTCTTAGTGCCTTAGCTTTTTATATTTCCCAATATATCCTTGCTTTCACATTTTGGCACTCTGAATTTAGGATGCAATACAGATGTAAGATCTGCTACTAAGATTACTTTTCCAATTCATTCTATTTTAGAATTATTTTGTACGCCCCACACACAGTATTTGTAGCTTTTCCACTTATCACACTCAACCAGACCATAGGCAATAGCACCAAGGACTACAGGTCTTTTCAAGCCCAGGAGGATAATGCCCAGTAGTTGGAGCTTCACCAAGATCCTAAGCCAGTGCAAAAAGGAAAGCATCTGGCCTGAAGGAGTGTCCATATAAGAAGAGAAAGAAATTAACACTGTCCTGCCTGGAATAGCAGACAGGACAAGCAGGAGTCAAGGACTTAAATGCTGTATTAAACTTTGAGGGAAGGTATTCTATGGACCAGAAAACTAGTAAAAAATGAATTCCTGTGTTCTTGAGCAGAAATAATCTGATGCCTGACACCACGCACTGTAGATGGCCAGAACATAGTCACCACTCTATTATAACGGTTCACAGGACTTTGATTTCAGTTTTTCAGCTCCTCTCATCTAGTAAACCAACTTCAAGTAAGATACCAATTCACTGCAAGAAGCAGTAGTCATTGGAACTGAAAAACAATACTAACATACTACTTACAGTAAAGTTGTTCTTTTCGCACATCAGGCCCAACCAAACAATCATCAAGGCCTTGAAATCAAGAACAGAATGACTATTCTCTTTCTATCCATTTATTTCTGTGAATACAAATGGAAAGTTCAGGAGGGATGTACCTCCTCTTGAGAAGTCCTCCCCAAATTTAGATTATAGGGAGCCTCTGTTCTTTGGGAAAGATTCAATAATGTTTTAAAAGGCACACAGAGCAATGGCATACAAGCTGGACAACAGGGTCCTATTTCTTCTCCCTGGGCCTCAGTGCAATAAGAGCTTGCAGTCATCAAGCCATGTGGAGATTGAAGTCCAGAGTTATTGCTAAGGTCCTGGGATCAAAGCAGCCAAAGCTGAGGAGCAATGCCAAAAGAGGAATACAGCCAAGGCAGTAAGACTTGCCTAGTAGTACCCCATCTGCACACAGAGCAGGAAAAGTTATCTCCAGGAGGAATTATTTCCCACCCCCAGCAAAAAGGGACTACTTACATTCAAGTAGGAAAGGGTTAGGAATGGCAGAATACCAACGGTAAATAAACAGAATTAATAAATGACAACACAAACTTAGGGAGAGCAAAGGAACAAAAATCCCCACCTAGATCACATTGTGTACGTAGAATTAAGTGGATAAATGTGTCCCATCTGTCAGGGTTCTGCTTTGGTCCAGCTCTGAAGGGAGCCCAGCCCAGGGCAGACATAGGCACTTTGGAGGCCTTGGGCTGGATTCAGCACCGACAGCCCAGGCAGCCTGTCTCCTTTGGGGAAAGGTGAAAGCGAGGCAACGAGGGAAACAGGGAAGATGGTTTGGAACTGCAAGATAACAGTCTGTAGGCACTTGATCTGGTTAAGAAGCCCAGATATGGGGCTAGTTGAATCCACCCCTAGTTGGCTTTGACTTTTCCATTAGCAATGGCACCATTCTCGTGGAAGCCGTTTTGCTGAGGCTGTGCCATTAACTTGGGTAGACGCTTGCCTTTGGTATATGACTGGTACCAGAAGTTGGAGAAGAGAATGAAGAAGATAACTCCATAAATCCAGATGAGGTGGATGAAGATTGGAAACTGATATTTGCAGTCAGGCATGAAGTAGTACTGGGAGATGTGGATGGAGACAAGCACAAACTGCAGCTAGAAACAGAAACAAGGCACTGATGAAATAAATAAAGGTGACAGTTGGAGCTTCTTTTACTCACAGGTACCGTGTTTCCCTGAAAATAAGACAGGGTCTTATTTTCTTTTGCCCCATGAAATATGGCCTTTGGCTTATTATAGGGGGAGGGCTTATTATTTTCTGGGGCAGGCGAGAAGCAAGGCGTGCCTTTTACCTTTCCAGCTCTGTCGCGTTCCTCGCCATTTTGTCCAGGGAAGCCACTGGTAAAAAAAACCCTTCTTGCGAGTTCAATCAAACTTCTTGAACTCGCAAGAAGGGTTTTTTTTTACCAGAGACTTCCCTGGACACAATGGCGAGGACCGCGATGGACCTGGAAAGGTAAGAAGTGCACCTCGCGGCCCAACATCGCCCATCTCGCCCCAATGGTAAAGGCAGCCTGCCTGGTTCCCTTCCCCACCGTCCGTTTAGTGAGAGGTGGCAGGTGGGGTGGGGGAGAAGCAAGGCAGGCCTCTTATCTGACCAGCCCCGCTGCGTTCCTTGCTATTGTGTCCAGGTAAGCCGCTGGTAAAAAAGGAACCCTTCTCACAAGTTCTATCAAATTTCTTGAACTTGTGAGAAGGTTTTTTTTTAAATCAGGGTCTTCCCTGGACACAATGGCGAGGACCGCGACGGAGCTGGAAAGGTATCTCCCACCCTGTCCCAATGCTACCCCTCACCTTTTAAAGGGACAGTGGGGAAGGGAAGCAGGCAGGCAGGCAGCTGTTACCATTGGGGGCAGGGTGGGAGGTGTTGGGCCGTGAGGCGTGCCTCTTACCTTTCCGGCTCCGTCGCGTAGCCCCTGGTAAAAAAAAACTTTCTTGCGAGTTCAAGAAGTTTGATTGAACTCGCGAGGAGGGGTTTTTTTTACCAGCAGCTTTCCTGGACACGAGTGTCCTACTGCTACCAGACGCTGACAGCTTCGCTGCGTTCCTTGTCATTTTGTCCAGGGAATCCCCTTGTAAAAAAAATCTCACCAGTTGAACTCATGAGGTTTTTTTTACAAGGGGCTTCCCTGGACGAAAGAAGGAACGCAGCGGAGCTGTCAGCCTCCAGTAGCACTAGGACACGCGTCTTACTTCCCACCCTCTGCTATCCCTCACTTTTTAAAGAGACTGTGGGGAAAGGAAGCAGGCAGGAAGCCGTTCCCATTGGGGGAGGGGTGGGAGAAGTTGTGCTGCGAGGCGCGCCTCTTACCTGTCCAGCCCCACTGCGTTCATTGCTATTGTGTCCAGGAAAGCTGCTGGGGAAAAAAAACCCTTCTCGCGAGTTCAAGCAAACTTCTTGAACTCGCGAGAAAGGGTTTTTTTTACCAGGGGCTACGCGATGGAGCCGGAAAGGTAAGAGGCACGCCTCATGGCGTAACACCTCCCACCCTGCCCCCAATGTTAACAGCTGCCTGCCTGCCTGCTTCCCTTCCCCGCTGTCCCTTTAAAAGGCGAGGGGTAGCAGAGGGGGGGGGGAGAAGTGAGACACATTTTTTTTACAAGGGGCTTCACTGGATGAAACAGCAAGGAATGCAGCGGAGCTGTGCCAGGGCATCATGAGGTTGGGAGGCGCGCGGTCGGGGAGTGGAACAGCTGCCCGGCAAACCCCCTCTCCAGCTGGGCAAAACGCTGCTCAACGTGAGGGCCCTTTCCCACCCACCCCCGGTTCTCGCGGCTTGGCGCCTTCGGAATATCGCTAGGTTGGTGAGCGGTGCTCTGCCTGGCCGGAGGGAGGGTTGTCCAGGGAGCTTATTGGGCGGGGGTTATATTTTTGCCCACCTGAAAAATGTGGCATGGCCTTAGTTTCAGGACTAAGGGGAAACACGGTAATGATGGATAATCCTTGGAAGAAAAGGGAAAACTCAACATAGGCAACAAATATCAAATTACTGTATTTTTTGGAGTATAAGATGTACCAGAGTAGAAGACGCATCAAGATTTTGAAGAGGCAAATTTTTAAAAAAAGTTTTTGCACTCTGCAGACCACCCAAAAACATTTTTTTTTGTCAAAAAAGGGCATGAATAGCCTTTAGGAGGCTTATAGAGTATTCCTGGGGGGTGGGGGCAAAACTGAGCAAAAATCAGCCCATTTTTCGCTCATTTCTGCCCTCTTCAGCCCCCAGGAGCACTCTGAAAGCTTCCCAAGGCTATGCACAGCCATTTTGGTGAAGAGGACGAGGGTTCGGGAGGCAAAAAATGCTGTATTCAGTGTATAAGACGCACCCACATTTTCAGCCTCTTTTTTGAGGGAAAAAGGTGAATCTTATACTCTGAAAAATACGGTAGGTTACCAAGTTTCTGTAATTAGCCATTCAAAAGAAACAGAATCAGATGAAGTGACCAAAAGATAGTTTGTACAACTGAATAAAAAATGCTGGCATAATTTGCCTATCCTTTTCCCTTTGGTACTTACCAGTTGAATGGCAGTGATGTGCTTCTTCCACCAGAGGTACTTTTGGAAAGCAGGTCCTGCAGCTGAGAGCGCATAATAGAAGTACATCACAACATGTACCATACAGTTCACCATAGCATGGAAGGAGCCCATTCCTCCTGTACAGTAACAGAGAAAGGGAGAAAGATGAGGATAAATGAAATAACTAGACCTTAGAGTCTATATCAGGGGTGTCAAATTCAATTTCATTGAGGGCCACATCAGGATTGAGTTTGACCTCGAAGGGCCGTGTGTGTGTGTGTGTGGCCGTGGCCATGGAGTGTGTGGCCATGGAGTGTGTAGCCATGGTGGGCGTTGACACGTGACCACACCTCCGCAGACATGGTATTATAAACTTATAAAAATAGGGAAGTGTACATTTCTGTGATTTTTTTTAATACTTACAGTTGCAAGAAAAAATATGTGAATCCCTTGTGATTATATGGAGTTTTGCATGAATTGTTCATAAAATGTGCTCTGAACTTCATCTAAGTCACAACAATAGAAAAACACAGTCTGCTGAAAATAATACTACATGAACATTAGATGTTGCCATGGTTTAATTGAACATAACATGTAAACATTCACAGTGCAGGAAGGAAAAAGTATGTAAGCCCCTAGCCTAATGACTTCTTCAAGAGCTAATTGGAGCCAGGAGTGAGCCAACCTTGACTCCAATCAGTGTGATGCCATTGGATGTGTTGCTGACAGCTGTCCTGCCCTTTAAAAACACACACCTGTTTGGGGTTTACTGGTTTCAAGAAGCACTGTCTGATGTGAACCATGCCTCGCAGAAAAGAGCTCTCAGAAGACCTACGATCAAGAATTGTTGACTTGCATGAAGCTGGAAAGGGTTACAAAAGTATCTCCAAAATCCTTGATGTTCATGTGTCCACGGTAAGACAGACTGTCTACAAATGGAGAAAGCTTAGCACTGTTGCTACTCTCCCTAGGCGTGGTCGTCCTGTAAAAATGACTGCAAGAGCACAGCGCAGAATGCTTCATGAGGTAAAGAAGAATCCTAGAGTGTCAGCTAAAGACCTACAGAAATCTCTGGCACATGCTAACATTTTTGTTGACACATCTACAATAAGGAAAACATTAAACAAGAATGGAGTACATGAGAGGACAGCACGGAGGAAGCCATTGCTGTCCCCCAAAAAATATTGCAGCACATTTGAAGTTTGCAAAAGAGCACCTGGATGTTCCACAGCACTACTGGCAAAATATACTGTGGACAGATGTAACCAAAATTGAGTTGTTTGGGAAAAACACACAACACTATGTGTGGAGAAAAAAAGGCACAGCACACCAACATCAAAACCTCATCCCCACTATAAAACATGGCGGAGGGAGCATCATGGTTTGGGGCTGCTTTGCTGCCTCAGGGCCTTGACGGATTGTTGTCATTGATGGGGAAATGAATTCCAGAGTTTATCAAGACATTTTGCAGGAAAACGTACGACCATCTGTCTGCCAACTGAAGCTCCGCAGAGGATGGGTGATGCAACAGGACAATGACCCAAAGCATACAAGTAATTCAACAACAAAATGGCTTCAACAGCACAGAATACGCCTTCTGGAGTGGCCCAGTGAAATGCTGTGGCATGACCTTAAGAGAGCGATTCACACCAGACATCCCAAGAATATTGCTACACTGAAACAGTTTTGTGAAGGAGTGGTCCAAAATTACTCCAGATCTTTGTGTAGGTCTGATCTGCAACTACAGGAAACGTTTGGTTGAGGTTATTGCTGCCAAAGGAGAGTCAACCAGTTATTAAGTCCAACGGTTCACATATTTTTTCGTCCCCGCACTGTGAATGTTTACATGTTACGTTCAATTAAACCATGGCAACATCTAATGTTTGTGTAGTATTATTTTCAGCAGACTGTGTTTTTCTATTGTTGTGACTTAGATGAAGTTCAGAGCACATTTTATGACCAATTCATGCAAACCTCCACGTAATCCCAAGGGGTTCACATACTTTTTCTTGCAACTGTACTTGATCTACTGATCACCTTTTGAGAGAGACCAGATCAAGAAACTGACTCCCTAGGATGACTGGAACTATAAATTATTAACGTACGCTATAGTAGCAGAAATCTGCAAGCCTGAAAGGTAAAATATTTTACTTTTCTTCCCTTTTATAACCTTCTTAGTCAAAGATGGCCTCTTGGAGCACTCCTGAGGCCCTGTTTTGGGCCTGGAAGGCCTCCTGGAGCATTCCAAAAGCCCCATTTTGGGTCTGGAAGGCCTCCTGGAGGACTCCAAAGGCCAAAAGCGGTTGCGGGGGGTGCCCGTGCCCATCCCACACCCTATTTTTGCTAACAGAGGCACCGCAAGCCAGTCCTTTGCTTTTTTCCAGACCGCCCCCATGGGCCAGATGCAGGCCACGGGCCTTGAGTTTGACACCCCTGATTTATATAAATATTAGAAAAACAAAGAAAATTCATTTGGGGCACGTGGGATCAAAATGATATAAGAGAAAAAATGCCAGTAATTTGTATTCAGCACATACAGTCAATTTTTTTTGCTTGTTATTAGTGTTACATGTAAGTGTAACCTAGCTTAGGACATTCAAGTGTTTTATTTCTGAAAAGATAAAACTAAATATCCACCAAAATACATTCGCAACACTTGAAACAGAGCCAACGGAGCATGCAAATTCTGAAAATTAAAACCGTTGGTTAAATATATTGGACTGACTCATGGAGACCTTGTTTATAGATATGCCATTGAGACAGCTAGAATAAACAGAATGAATACATAAATAAATAAAACCAGTTTCCCATGGTGTTTGCTTATTTGTGGAACTCGCTGTCCTGAGATTATTGTGTTTTTTTTTCTTTTGGGGGCAAATCTTAGAGATAGCATTCAAACTACTTTAGTGAGAAAAGTTCACTTGGTCATTTTATAATTCTTCTTTTAACTGTTAAACGTATTTTGTAATATCACTAAGTATAAGGTTCTATTTGTTTTAGATCTTCAGACCATTTTAAAAAAAAATTAATATTCTAGATTCGATATTGCATTGTTGCATATTTATTAATAGTAGACTAGTTTGGAAGAATATTTATTGTTTATTTATTTATGAGAATGCCCTTTCTTCGTGAGCTCAAAGGTTAGGTATTAGGATACTCAATTTTTGCTGGAACAACCCTCGAAACAAATTGGGCTAAGACAGTGGTGGGCAACCCGCGGCTCGGGAGCCACATGCGGCTCTTTACACCCTTTAATGCGGCTCTTCTGTGTGCCGGGTGCCCGCTCCCCTCCCTCCTCTCGGGCTTCGGAGGGAAGCTTCTGCAAAAGCCCGGGTGAGTGACAACCAATTTTGGTCCTATGACTGCAGAATGCTGCAAAATACCATAAATGCAGGCCAGTTGTTGAGTGTTTCAAATGTGATTGGAACACTCAACAAGGTGACCACAGTGTGTGTGTGTGTGTGTGTGTGTGAGAGAGAGAGAGAGAGAGAGAGAGACAGACAGACAGAGAGAGGAACAGAGAGAGGGAGTGAAGGAGGGAATCAGAGAGAGACTGACAGACAGACAGACAGACACACACAGACAGAGGGAGGGAGAGAGGGGGAGGGAGGGAGAGAAAGATAGACAGACAGAGAGAGAGACACACTCTCTCTGTGTGATTGATTAAGTGAATGAGTGAGAGACAGACACACCCACATACACAGAGTGACAGAGATGGGGGGGGGGAGGGAGAGAGAGGCAAAGAGCCAGAGAGAGAGAGAGAGAAAAAAAGAAAAAAAGAAAGTGGGAGAGAGAGATGAAATTAAAAACAACAACATACAAACCTGACTTAATCAAACTATCCAAGGAAATGCAAGGCCAATGTTCACATTAGTGGTTGTGACTTTGTCAGTCAATGTCAGGATGTAATTTTCTCTACATTGTAAGGCAAATTTTATGGAATTTAACGTTATCGATAAATAATATCGTTCTAAAGTTTTTGTTTTATTAGTTGTGTTATTTGTATCCTCCCGACCTATGTGGATACTTGCATGCAGAATATTCTCAATAAAAACTTATTGAAACTAAAAACAGTGTACCATCCTATGTATTTTCGGTTTTAAAAATGTGGCTCTCAAAGTAAATTTCAATCGTGGTTTTGGCGAGATTTGGCTCAGTTGAAAAAAAAGGTTGCCCACCACTGGGCTAAGAGATAGTGACTGGCCAAAAGTCACCAAGTGAACTTTCAGGGTTAAAGACAGGTTTAACCCCAGGACTCTAGTCTAGAACGTTAAGCATACACCACACTAACTTTATTTTAGTCTAGAAAAACAACATAAAATATCTTAAATAGGAATGCTAAAATCTTTGATGATATAATGTTCTGTTTGACTTTTCTATAACCATTTACCATATGCCTAACTATTATACTGATATTTGTAGAAAAATTCTAGTATTCTGCGATATTATGTGTGTGTGTGTGTGACTTTTTATAAAAAAAAATTATTATACACACACACACACGAATACACACACTGATCTTTCACCTGGAAACATGGTAATTAAACATTGGAAATAGCAATAGCACTTAGACTTATATACAGCCACATAGTGGTTTACAGCCCTCTCTAAGCAATTTACAGAGTCAGCATATGGCCCCCAACAATCTGGGTCCCCATTTTACCGACCTCAGAAGGATGGAAGGCTGAGTCAACTCTTCAAATACCTGCAATAGCTACCTTTACCTTTACCTTTATTTCGATTTTTATACCGCCCCCTCTCCCCAAAGGGACTCGGACCCAAAGGGACCTGTCCCAAAGGGACCTCCCCAAAGGGACTCGGACCCAAAGGGACCTCTCCCCAAAGGGACCTGTCATCATTAAAGCTAGGACTTTAATGATGACAGGAAAATAAAAGAAGAAAGATTTTATTTTAAAATCTACATATATCAAAACAAAAAGGTTTGAGAACATCCAGGACTTCTACTATCCAAACATGACTTTAATAAAGGAAGCAGATGAGGGCAGATAGTTGAAAGTCCAAGACTGTCTTGTTGTTCCTATAATATCTTGGATAGATAAACTATATGTTCAAGTACATATGCCTATAATGAGAAGACACATATACTGCATGTATTCATGAGATACCATATTATAAAGAGGCATATCTGAAAATAATTATGAATACATTTTTTTCAAATCTTGGAATCAAGTTCTGGAGTAAATCCCCCATTAAAATCTTACCTGGACCAAATTTCACACCCCACCACCAGCTCCAGGGTAGCACTGAATGGTGGAAAACATGCAGAAAGGTCACTTGTTCGTTCTTTTTTCTTAGGATAAAGATCACCTGGAAACAACAATGCAATGTAGGTTTAAGGTTTTGGCTAGTAGCATATTTATATGTCTATCTACACCTGATCCATCTATACCAAATCTAAATTAGAGAAAAAAGACCACAATGCAGTCTTCAAAATATGACCATCAAGTTACTGCTAGACAATCTTTTAAATATAATTGTATTTATCAGAAAATATATAGCCTGACGCACCCAGAACATCCTGCTGCATAAATGCAGCAAAGTATGCAAAGATTGACCACTATAATTTTATAAGAATATAAATGCTGGAAGAATAGGTAGACTTGAGTGGCCACCATCTAAAGATACTGGGTGAAAATCATCTATGCTTTAACTAGAAAAATAGGATCATCAGAAGTTCAGAGTCACTTACTGTATCCATCAGCTCAATGATTTTAGAGAAAATGAAGATCCATGCCACACGGACCATCTAGAGACAAGGCAAAAGTTAAACATCCTAGCCATCACAAAATTGAAATCCCATTTTTCCCTCTAGTTTTCTCTCCCTTTATAGTCTCCCTTCTCAACATACTTTTTAGAACATCTTCACCAAAGGCTGTATTGAAAACTAAAGAAATCACAACTTATAAGAGAAACATAAGAGTACAGGGAGAATGAAGGAAGGACAAGACAGGAAAATGAAAAACAAGCTTACCCGAAGAGCCGTAGGATCCTGGGATGTATCAACAGGGTCACATCTCCATGTATAACCATTTAGCCAGCCTGACATTAAAAACTACAAACAAAAAAACTATTAGAAATTATCATTCCCAGACCTCTTCTTCATTAAAACTACATTCCAACAACATCACAGTTCATAACAGCTTTCTTTTCTAGGTCTCATATGCTGAGCAGGGTCAGACCAAACTTTACAAAATTTTCAAATAAATATCAATTCACTTAATAACTAATATGCACGTCTTTTTACTTGATAAATTTTACTTCAAATGTTTTAGTGAAGCAATGTTTTTACATATTATACTGCTACAATGCAAGCATTACACTTATTTTGCATTAACACCAAAGTAGGTTTTCAAGATATAATTGTCATGTACTACACTTATCTCATTGAATTACACTGATATAATTTTGGAAAAAAAAATCAGTAATAACATTGTATTCGTCCATATCAAGACAAATCCCATATGTTATTCTACTTGGGAAAATGTGCATTCACAGTGAAACATGAAATGATTCAGAGAAGTCATTTAGCATAACAGCTGGTAAAAATACATGACCTTGTATGATAGTAGCCTAATAGTAAAAATTCTGCTGTCTAACTTATAAAATGAGGTTGCAAGATTGCCTATTAAAAATCATTTACTTTTACAATGTCATTTGTATCATTCCTAGTACAAAAAATTCAAAATTCATGGAAATAAGCCCTCTGTATTGCATCAAATTTTAATGCCTACTATCTCAAATATAAAACAAACACTCTCATTTTGAGAAAACATTTTTAATAAGTTTGAAGAACCTGAAATATTCTGTTGAACTGAATCTTCTACCTAATCTTCACTTATTTGTATGTCTTACGGTAACTTTGAATTTGAATTTTTATGTCCTTGAAACTGATGTTGGAGAGTCAATGTAAGCTACAGATAAAATTTAATACGGGGAGAAGCTTACCTCATAAACAATGTAAACTGATAGTGCCATCAAAAAAGAATTATAAAGTATCATGAACTTCTTAAGGTTCACAGGTTTCCTGTTGGCCATGAGCCGTGGCCCCAGTGATAATACAAAATAGGCATAACCCAGTAGGATAGCTGTCATTGGCCAAGGAGAATCCATAAGTGGATATGAAGCAATCCGGGGGTCTGTGGAAAATATATATATATATATATAAGGATCCTGCAACACATTAAATCTTTTGTTATCTAATGTACCTGGAGTAGGTGGTTTTTAGGAATATTTAAGTGGTATTTAAAGAGTTGTGAATCCTTTTGAAATTTGAATATTTCTGCATAAATATAACCTAAAACATGATTGCTTATCCACACAAGTACTAAAACTAGATAAGAGAAAACCAAATTAAACTGTCAAAAACATTATACTTGTTCATTGATTTTTTTTAACTTCCCTGAGACTGGTGATTGGAGCTGTTTTCTACAAAGAGGGAGTCAGAGAGACAAAGAGGATTAGGTAGTGGCCCTTTAACTCAATTTCATTTGAACTTCCCTGAGGCTGGTGTTGGAGCTGTTTTCTACAAGGAGGGAGTCAGAGAGACAAAGAGGACTAGGTAGTAGCCCGCGAGCCGTTAGGATGTTAGCACATTCTGGATTAGTGCGCTTGAGATTTTATTTTATTTCAAAATGATCGGCTTAGTTCAATGTAATAGCTGTTTTGCACCTGTCTTTCGCAGTACTCTTTTCAAATTAGGATACTGTCCCCTTTGTAAACAAATTACTAGTCTACATAGAATCTCTAATCTCCAAGCAGAAATTAGGTGCCCAATCAGCCATTCCACACTATGGAGATGTCACGCTATTAGCCTCCTCTACTGCAAAGATCCTGCAGAAGAAGAGAAGTCTGGACAACCATGGGATCTGGCAGAGTAAGAGCTGTGAACCATAAACACAAAGCTTTTGCTGTGACCCAGCATAACAGATATAGCGCCCTTGCTGACCTTAATGGGGACACTAAAGAGACAAGTCAAGGTAGTTGTGATTATGATGATTCAAAAAAGCAGGGGATCGTGGTCCAAAATGAAGAACTTTCTTTGGAAAGGCAAAATGGGGACCCAGGTATCGCACATCAGTCACACAAGAAGATCAAGGTATGTAAAAAGAGAAGTCATCTTCTGGGTGGTGATTCATTCGTAAGGGATGTAAATTTAGGAAAGGATATGGAGGTTTTAAAAGAAGTCAGGTGTCTGCCAGGTGCTACTGCCAGCAGAGACAAGAGGCGTATTCTTAAATCAAGAATGAAAGTAAGGACTGTGACGCTGATGCTATTATACATCTTGACACAAATGATCTGTCCCAAAAGATGTATTTTCTGTGAAGAATGATTTCCAGAGCTTGGGGTATGAACTTAGTAGTGTAGGCTTATCTTTTCAGAGGTTTTACCAGTATATAAGGAACAAAAAGGGAAGGACCAACGTGTAGCAGAGTTTAATGTGTGGCTAAAGGAGTGGTGTAAAAGGGAAGGCTTTGGTTTTATTAGTCATGATGTCTGCAGCTGGTCCAATGAAAAACTGCACAAAAGAGATGGTTTGCACCCACCCAAGAAAGGGACTGAGTTACTTGGCATTAAATTCACAGATTTTCTGGATAAACATTTAAACTGAACAACGGGGACAGAGAATTAATTGATACAGAACATTTCTGTCCCCAGCAATCTAAAACTCATAGGGTTATCAGTGCATGTAACATAGATGTTTGTGCAGGTAAGATTATAGCTCCTGCTGTCAAGCAAAACCAAGCATTTAATAGTGAGTGCCATACCATGTGCATGAATCATACAAGTGGCAAGAAAATAGGGGCAGTCAGGCATAACACAGGTTATGTAGACAGTAAACACAGGGTTAATCAAAATGGACTCAAATGTCTATACACCAATGCACAGAGTATGAGGAATAAACAGGGTGAATTAAAAAATTAAGTAAACGAGGGCAGATATTGTTGCCATTACAGAAACTTGGTGGGATGAAACCCACAAATAGGACATACAGCTAGAAGGATTTAAATTATTTAAAAGAAATAGACTAAATAAAAGAGGAGGTAGAGTTGCACTATATATAAGAAATAACTACATCTCTACAGAAATAGAGCACAACAATGATGAGAACTATCTTGAATGCATTTGGGTCAATATTAAAGGTTGGGGTGGGGGAACGACATTGTCATAGGCCTATACTACAGGCTACCCAACCAAGCAGAGGAAGCAGATGAATTTTTTGGTAGTCAGCTAACTAAGGTATGTAGGAAGCACACAACAATAGTAACGGGGGATTTTAACTACCGTGACATCAACTGGGAAACAAACTCTGCACCAAGTGGAAGATCCAACAGGTTCCTAACAAACCTAGCAGACAACTTTGTCTCCCAAAAAGTAGAGAAGGGAACAAGGGGATCAGCCATATTGGACTTAATTCTCACTAACAGAAAGGAAATGATAGAAGCCATAGGAACCCTGGGGGCAAGTGACTATGCAATATTGGAATTCAACATTATCCAAACACAAGTAGTAGAACAAAGTCAAACTAGAGTCTTGGATTTTAAGGGAGCTAATTTCAATAAACTTAGAGAGAACTTGGGAAGAATTCCATGGATGAGAATCCTCAAGGGGAAAACAATTCAAGAAGCTAGGGAAATTTTGAAAAATGAGATTACAAAAGCTCAGTCTAGCACAATACCAATGAAGAAGAAAAATAACAGCTCCCAAAAGAAACCAGCATGGCTGCATAAAGAACTTTTGACAAATTGAAAGACAAAAAAGTTAAGTATAAAAAGTGGAAAGAGGGGGACATAACTAAGGCAGAATATCAGCAAATAGCTCGAGCCTGTAAAGATGAAGTAAGGAAAGCTAAGGCTCACAATGAAGAAAGGCTTGCCACAAAAGTAAAAAATAACAAAAAAAGCTTCTTCCAACATGTTAAAAACAAGAAAAAGGTTAAGGAAAGAATTGGTCCATTGCTGGGAGAAAGTGGCAAGAAGGTGACAAGCAACAGGGAGAAAGCAGAACTATTTAACTCATGTTTTGCATCTTTCCTTATACAAAGGGATAAAACAGTCCAACCTATCAATAACAGCACCACAAAAATCAGATTAGGAGCACAAATTGAAATAGGGAAGAAAATGGTAAGTGAGCACCTGTCTACCCTAGACGAGTTCAAATCACCAAGACAGGACGGATTACATCCCAGGGTTCTGAAGGAACTGGCAGATGAGATTTCAGAACCACTGAACTATATCTTTCAGAGATCCTGGAGGACCGGGGAACTACCAGAGGACTGGAAAAGAGCTGATGTGGTTCCCATCTTCAAAAAATGGAAAGAAAATAGATCCAGGAAACTATAGACCTATCAGCCTGACCTCAATACCAGGAAAGTTTCTGGAAAAGATAACCAAGCAACGAATTAGCGACCACCTAGAAGTAAACAAAGTAATAGCCATAAGCCATCATGGGTTGTCAAAAACAGATCATGCCAGACTGATCTTATTGCATTCTTTGACAAACTGACAAAATTAGTGGACCAGAGGAATGCCGTCAATATAGTTTACTTGGACTTCAGTAAGGCATTTGATAAGGTGGACCATAACCTACTACTAGATAAAGTAGAAGAATGTGGTTTGGACAGCATCACGGCCAGATGGATTCGTAATTGGCTGACCAACCGCACTCAACGTGTAGTCCTCAATGGAACTGCATCTACATGGGGGGAAGTATGCAGTGGAGTACCCCAAGGCTCTGTTTTAGGCCCAGTACTCTTCAACATCTTCATCAATGATTTGGATAAGGGAATAAATGGGGAACTCATCAAATTTGCAGATGACACCAAGCTGGCAGGAATAGCCAACACTCCAGAAGATAGGCTTAAGATACAGAAGGATCTTGACAAACTTGAACATTGGGCACTATCTTATAAAATGAAATTCAATGGTGAAAAGAGTAAGGTTCTACATTTAGGCAAGAAAAACGGACTGCACAGGTACAGTATACATGGTACCTTCCTTAATAGAAGTAACTGTGAGAGGGATCTTGGAGCCCTAGTGGACAACCATTTAAATAGGAGCCAGCAGTGTGCAGCTGCCAAAAAACCCAACACAGTTCTAGGCTACATCAACAGAGGGATAGAATCAAGATCACAGGAAGTGTTAATACCACTTTATAATGCCTTGGTAAGGCCACACTTGGAATACTACATTCAGTTTTAGTCGCCACGATATAGAAGAGATGTGGACGCTCTAAAAAGAGTGCAGAGAAGAGCAACAAAGATGATTAGGAGACTGGAGGATAAAACATATGAAGAACGGTTGCAGGAACTGGGTATGTCTAGTTTAATAGAAAGAAGGACTAGGGGAGACATGATAGCAGTGTTCCAATATCTCAGGGGTTGCCACAAAGAAGAGGGAGTCAAACTATTCTCCAAAGCACCTGAGGATAGAACAAGAAGCAATGGGTGGAAACTAATCAAGGAGAGAAGCAACTTAGAACTGAGGAGAAATTTCCTGACAATGAGAACAATTAATCAGTGGAGCAGCTTGCCTCCAGAAGTTGTGAATGCCCCAACACGGGAAGTCTTTAAGATGATGTTGGATAGCCATTTGTCTGGAACGGTATAGGGTTTCCTGCCTAGGCAGGGGATTGGACTAGAAGACCTCCAAGGTCCCTTCCAACTCTGCTATTCTATTGTATTGTATTTATTGAGGAAAATGATCCAAAGCTACATATTTATATGTGGCAAAAGTATGTGAACTTTTGAAGGATTCATTTCAGGGGGAAGTTAGAGTCAGGCATTTCAGTCAATGGGACAATAATCAGGTGTAAGGATAGGAATTCTTGCCTATTGAAAGAACAGAATTCTGGATATTCACTATCAAAGTCTGATCTTCACAACACAGGAATGTGGAAATGTGTTATGGATCAAACAAAGGGGGTATCTGAGGACCTCCAAAAATAGTTGTTGATGCTCACCAAGCTAGAAGAGATTACCAAACTTTCCAAAGAGTTTGGACTCCACCAGTCCTTTGTCAGACAATATGGACATTATCATTGTACTAATGGAAGTAGTTCATTACCACTGTTACCCTCTACAGGAATGTTCAACTAGCCAAGTTCACACTAAAAGCAAAGTGTCTAATATGCCAATAGATCTCAAAAAACCCAAGAGTAATATCTAACAAACTAAATGCCAGCATTTGTAAGACCAGAAAACTCCGGACAGCCACTACAGTAGACGGTATCAAAGATATTGCTTTGATGAAACTAATAGTAGACTACAATTTCTTGCTATGCTGTTTTTGCCAAGGGAAGGCCAAACTTGTATTCTCATCTGGGCAACTAGCCAAAAATCTTGTGCCAGTGCTGGTTCAAGGGTGTAGAAGTCCCCCTCATACTGACTAATAGTGCCAGCTCCGGCCATTACAAAGATTTGCTTTTTTAGAATAATTCAGAAGGAGGGACAGTGTTGGTTCCTCTACGATTTGGTACCCGGGACAAGTACCTATCAGCCTTAGCCTAAAGATGACCCTGTCTTGTGCTGTGCTACTCAGCTGTCACCTTCTTTTTTGTCTGCTAATTGTTCAGGTTGGATTGTTCCATTATTTTGTTCATGGATATTTCAAGAAGAGACGTTGCCCACAGAATGGGCCAGGACCTATCTAGTATGAATTTTAAAAAAAACCAACACAATTTTCCTATGTCATTTCATGGTTCATTTTTTTACACATAATACATATATTTTGGCCAGAAAGTTTTTAATTTCCACAGAGAAATAGTGTACAATGAGATAACCATTACTCTCCAAAAAGAATGTGTTGCTCATCTATAGTTTGCGTAAGACCATATGGATAATCCAAAAGGCTACTGAAAGAATGTTCTATGGTGAAAAGAGACTAAAAAAGAAATTTTGAGTTGAATAAAAAGTATTAAGTTTTGCAAAAGAGAAATGCTTCTTTCTACCCTAAGAACCTTATTCCATGTATGAAATATGGTGCTGATAATACCACAGTTTGGGCTTACTTTGCTGACTATGGACTCTGGTTTGCCATCATTGATGGAATTTTGAATTCTGAATTGTACTGGCAAATTCTACAGGAAAATGTCAGGGCATATGCGTGTGAACTGAAACTCAAGAGGAAGCGGACATGCAGCAAGACAGCAACCCAAAAACCCAATCATACAACCAAAACAACAGAAGAAAGTTAATGTTTTGGAATGGTTGAGCCAAAGTCTTGAACTCAAGCCTGTAGAAATATTGTGAAAGACCTAAAGTGAGCAGTTCATGCAAGGGAGCTCACTTAGATCCTTAAGTTGGAGCTGTTCGATAAGGAGGAATGGGCTAAATTCATCCAAGACAATATACAGAACTGATCAACAATTATTGGAAACATTTACTGGTAATTACTGCTGCTCAAGGGGAATACTCCAATTACTGAAATTCTGAAAGCAAAACCTTTGGATCATCTTTCTCAGTAAATTCAATTATCAGCCTCAACCTGTTTCCTTTTGGGGGAGGAAAAGGAATAAAAACAAAACAAAAAATAGTTGCAGTCATTCAGCTAAGATCTGCTCACCTGCTCCCTTCATGAAGTCTCGATACCTGTTCACCAACACATCCATGGTAACAGTATTAGTCGCTGTTCTGCATAAGAAGTGAAAGTGTTAGTCAGTGCACTAGAACTGGACAACCTGCAAATCATGCTGTTATTTGGATGCAATTAATGAATAGTTCTGTATTATTACCCAATTCTCAACAAACTATAATTATTTTTGGGATGAAACAAGTGATTTAATTCTTGTTTTTGCTGAACACATCTAGGATATTTTTCTATGAATGATTTTGATAGTACCAATAGCAAGTACTGACAAGTAAAAAAAAGTACCAGTGAAACAAAGCTATTCAGATACATTCAGTCTGGAGCTGGCATACCCAACCCTGTGGGGGCCACATGCAGTCCTGAACAGCTAGTAATGTGGCCGAAGACAACTTATTTTCACCCAGGCAAGCGAAAAGGTTGGACACACCTGGTCTACAGGAAGCAGCTCCAAAGTCTCATTTAACCTTCAGGATAAACAATTGGTGCCCGCATGTGTTATACAAGTCACATGACCTTCTCAAGAAGGAACAGTAGGCTTAGAGTGGGTTTTATCTATACTGCAATTGATGCATTTGAAACTGCAGCCCAAATTATTATTTGTAGATTAGGGGTTACATCTCTCAGACCAAACTGACTGCATGCAGAAAATATTTTCTAGTTGAGTAAGAAAAGACAACCAAAAACAATTTAGACACCTTGGCTCCTTCAATGAAAAAAAATGAAATACTGAATATTTCCAAACTAAACACCCTTTTTTAAAGAGGAATGCAAACCCATCTAGAAAATCAGTTTATTCATAATATGCAGGTAGAGGTCAAATAATACCCTAACCTGGTTCAAATGAACAGAAAATAATACATGCTATATAAATGGAACTTTATGTTACCTTAGACGTTGAAGCAGTAAGTCCAAAATAAAAAATGCTACTTTTACTTTCTGAAATTTATTTTGTTGATCAACCAAACAGGTTATAAATCAGAACAACAAAGGCTTTTAGGACAGCATGTTAATAACTACTCTAACATGACTAAAATATATATTTAAATAACCAACCTTAGAAATAGGACATGCAGAATAAGAAAAATCACAAGTCATTTTCTAAAATATTATTTTTGGTATAGTGACTCAACCTAGAAAGATGCCAAGAAAGACTAACATATCCAAGCAGAATACAGATAATTCAAAATAAGCTGTTACTGATGGGAAAGGGACTGACAGTATCAGTATACATCATGCAACAAGACCAAACAAGGGAATTTAGAACAGCCTCACTTTAAGAGGATCCAGTCTTTTTTTTAAAGAATTTGTAAGGGAATGAATAGTGAAAGATCAAGACAAGCTTAGGACTAAGAAAAAAAATTGGAGGACATACCAGGAGTCTTGTGGTGTCAAGTTGCCAAGTTTCAGAAATTTGTCAGGCAAAACCAGGAAGAACAGAACAACCCTAAAAGTACAACAGAGACAGAAGATTAAGATAAACAGTCCACATCAATTATATGTAGCTCTTTCCTGTCTATCATTATACTGTACATAAGAATATACTCTGACAGTGAAGCTAAGATAAAAGTACAAATAATGCTGTTTCAAAATATCTAAAGCAGGCATGTCCAATCTTTTGGCTTGCCTGGGCCACATTGAATGAAGAATTGTCTTAGCCAGATATAAAATATATAAAATAGCTAATATATATAAATGCACATAATAATGTTGTGGGGTTGCATTACTAGCTGTCCAGGACCACATGTGGCCCATAGGCTGTGGGTTGGACATGCCTGCTCTAAAGTATAATATCTACATGAAAGGAAGATTTAACTTTTCCCCCTGAAACAATTCACCTCATCATAGATTTGGTGTGAATATGGGAAATGAAACTAGGTTTTTTCTGTCCAAACATTCATGATTCATCCATGTAGTTTTCTTGGAAGTGTTATGAAATTCCGTTAAACCAAGATACATTTTTTTAAATCTCCCATCCTATTCATTCCGAGGTGGCCCCTATACCTGGCTACAATACAATGCAAACTCTCCCCACTATTCAAATCATGGCAATTGCTGTTGAATTGATGTGGAGGAATATGGAGGTTTCTTAAAGAGAAACCAAGTTTCCTATCTTTCTGTCTAATCACCTGTACTCCATTGAAGCAATAGGCAAAACTTAAGCAACTGATCTGGGCAATAGGAAATGACTATTCGTTGACTCACTGGTATATATCGCAAGAATTTACCGTTCATGAATAAGAGCTGAGCATAGCACTAGATAGACACATATTGCACAAATACTGCAGGTATATTAGTTCCTTGAGAGATTAAGGAACCAGAATTTATATGCTTTTGTATTTAGGGTTTCCCATTTCCCTGCTTATAGACATGAGCATCTCTGTTCAAAAGGTAAGATTTAATCAGGTCTAAATAATTCTTTTTTTACATAGTAGAGAGAGAGCGGGGAGCAATGAAGTATCCAATACATTTTCCTGCACAATCAGTAGAATACAGAGATTGAGCAGTGATTGTCCCCACATGGGCTCAACCTGCTCAGCCTGTTTGGGAGCTGGAGGGAATTCTGCTCAGCATTCTGCCACATAAGCAGCCCGGCCCCCACAGTCTAGAGTATGGCGCAATTGTGCCATACAAACACCCAGATCAAGAATACATGACAGTTCTTTCTCATATCTTAAATAAACTAGAAAATGCAACTAAAATCTGCGATATTCTCAAAATCCTACTCCTATACACTACGGGGCCATATAATATTATCCGGATATCATTCTGCCCTGGCACCAGTGCATACCAAAGCATTGAACAGGTCAGACTGGAACAGTGTGGTAGGAATTTTCACCAGCAACGTTCTACAGGTTGCTATAATGGCTTTAAAATTGAAAGGCCTCCACACCCCTCATTGGTTTGACAAGAAAAATGCTTTAGTTGACATCTGCTCACTAAAATTAAACTGCCATCAACTTTAGGTAGAAGAAATGATGTAACAGAGTTTTAGTGCTATAAGAATTCAAACCATGAGGGTAAAAAGAATCAGGAAATCATCCCTCCTCCCATCACATGCAATAAAGCAGATCTGAATATCTACATAGGAACACATTCACTATGTTTTTTCCAATTGGAATCATAGAAATGTTAATTGGAAATACTTATTGAAATAAAGCTCAGTTGTGCATCTATTATTGTAACCTAGTACCCAAAGTCCAGTTCCACCCACCTGTACAAACAATATTCTGGCAAAATTGTAACATGACACATCAAGCCCCTAGCTTGGCCGCACCTCCAACTCACTGACATTCTGAAATCAACAGCACAAAACCCCACACCCACATGAGTTGCTTGCATAGAATTGTTGTGCCTGGTACTGCCACGCACATAGATGCAGAGAAGAATCTCTCAATAGCATATTGATGCATAGAGATGGAGGAGGGGATTCTATGCTTGCCCTGCCAAGTGAGGCTGTGCAGAACATCCAGATCAGTGGGGAAAATACCCTTGAAATGGAGGATAACACTGAAAACAAAAGTTCCAACTCCAATTTTATATTCAGAGCATTATGCTCACTACAAACCATACATGCTAATTTCCAATAGTTCAACTTCTTTTAGAATAAGTCATGTTTTTTTAATAAATACTTTCCCTAGTTCAGTACCATACGGTAGGCTACACTAAAACAGAACTGCCTTAACAGTACAAATAGATTACAAAGGGGCCGTTATGGTTCTAACAATCATATAAAATTATAGAATCTAAAGCTTGTAATAGATGAACAAACTGATCAAGTCAAAAGACTTAGTATAGAGCTGCCCTTTGAAAGACTGTTATGTCCAAAGGGAGAAGTAAAGGGACTCTATTTCAATCATATTCTCCTCTGGAACCTACACTATTAACAGTTCTTAGTAAGTCATAGCTCCCCACATTGCCAGGTTAAATCCTTTCAAATCTCCCGCAGGCCACATTTTGATCATGTTGGTGACATCTAGTGAGATAGGCCCAGAAAGGGGATCTAAAATATCTTTTTGTGAAGGAGACAAAAACATTTCCAATTCAGTAAAACGTAATCATATTTCAATAAAAACAAGAGATAAGCTATTTATTTGCAATAATAATCAGGTCAAGCTATCAAATATGAGCAAGAATCACTAGTGTTGGCTTACTATCAGAAACCAAGCTACTCTGGTTTATTTATTTCTATTTGTTTATTTGTATCCCACCTTTATAGTTTTTGAAAATAAGTCAAAGCAGCAAATATATCCAACATAACTTCCTCCTATTTTCCTCAGAGCAGCAACCCTGTAAAGTGAGTTTGACTGAGAGTGAGTGACTGGCCCAAGGTCATGCAGCTTGCTGTCATGGCTAAGGCAACACTTGAACTCACAGTTTCTTCCTTTCTAGCCTGGTGCTTAACCACTAGCCCAAACTGGCTTTTATTTAACTTCAAGAGCCTTTACTAAACTTTAGTATAGCAACAACTATTGCTACACCCTGCCACCCCTTTTACAGGTAGAAATCACAGAGATTGTGTCAATAATAAAAGTCACATGTGTTTCCTCAGTGATAATCCAGAATTGAGCAGGCAGTGATCCTACCTGCCTTAAGGCAAACAACATTTCATTGTAATTGAACTGCTACTGGTCCTGCAATTAAAACGTTTCAGTCCTCAAAACACTGAGGTCTCTTTTTAAGTTAATGTTTTAGACAGGAGAAAGAATAAGTAAAAGCCATTCACTAACTTCATCCCATGTATTCACCTCCTGTAAAACTAAATCCTAGGCAATATCCAAATCCACCTAAATCCTAGGCAATATCTTGTGAATTAATAGAAGGCTGCAGTATTTAGAAAGCCATCTAAAACATCGTATATAAACATAATGCATATTGGCAGTTTCTTACTAATGACTGCTCCAGGACAATTAAAAGTAGTTCCTTAATTCAAAGAGGACAGCCTTGATGGGGTAGTCATATGAGTGTTTCATGGGTAGGTTGAAAAAAATGCATCTGCTCCAGGTAACCAGCAAAGCATAAGCCATAGTTAGACTGAGAGATGGATTTAGTAACTAAACAATTGATAAAATCTCTAATATACACAGAATATTTTTCTGCTTTTATTTATCAGCACGCCCATTTATATTACGTTCCTTGGATATAAGGATTCTGACAACAACTATTTGACCACATAATCTCCTAGACAAGCATTCTTGGCTCCTTTCCTTAATCATTTACACTTCAAGTACACCCTAGGATGTATACATTCATATGGCAGATGGTTTCAACTATTAAGGAAATATCCTCTATGAGATACCCTCACAGACTTATTTTACAAAATTAAACAATGGCTCCAAAATCTGCACTTGGACAATCATCCAAACCAGATGAGAGTTCCCCAGTGAATACTACACAATTACAAACATCACTTAAATATTAGATGCATACATTGATCTGCTGTTTACATAAAACACAATTTAACTTTTTGTCAAAAGACTGTAACATATCTATCAGCTGAATTTTTATTTTTCTGAATTTTCAGAAAGTCACGAACAGTTGCATTTTATGCAAGTTACATTTTAAGTCTACTGTTCTCCATAAGTCTCCCACACTGCCATGTTTTTCTTTTATTTTTCATACGGTATATACAAATTAGGAAAAATTATATCAATTTTTCCTTGCCCATAGATTTCCATGGCTTTTATTACTACTACTTCAATAGGCTCCTACATGCTACAGCATTGTAAATTAATAAAGGGATTAGAAGAAGCACATTTCTCCCAACTTCATCTGTTTCAGAATGGTGAAGGAGGAAATGGTGATAGGGCATATTAGAATGAAATAGCTGGAACTGTATTCAAAACTATTTAACAGCATTATGTATCTATATCAATATTAGACCAACTGGTGAACAGCATCTTCTTTTATAGAATGGTGAAATTTAAAATGCAAGATGCATAACTTGAGTTTAGTGGAAAAGAAATTAATGGAAATAGTCAGTGGAAGACTTTAAATCATAATTAAAATTATTTAAAATGCAAGCTTGATTTTCATTTCCCTGAAATACTGTCGCCATAGAATTCAACTTCTTTGATGTAACTGAGGTGTCAGCTAAGCACAGTAAAGTGCCCTCCCACACAACTACATTCCACATACTCAGCTCTTGTCAGGAATCAGCCATACAAGGTGGACAGAAAAAGTTTATAGGCCACCTCAATCAGAAGTAATTCTTTGTATCTGGAAGAAAACTGACTGAATATCTTCTTGCACAATCCATTCACTCATGATCGGATATCTTCATGAAACTTTTAACAACTCCAAATGCAGGATAAAAGCAGCCCAGCAAAGAAAAAAATTGCTATTGTGCTTAGTTGGGACTTTGGGTGGATGTAAAATAGTTCTAACAAATCAATAGCAATGACATACTCCATTTAAAATATTGCATTTATTGTGAGGTCAGATTTAAATATCTTCTCTCTAACTGAGCATACAACTGTCTTGATATACAACTGAAATAGAGTAGAACAATCTATGACACCGCTGTCTACTGAATCTAAAAATATAACATTTGATTATATATTTAATTCACATACATTTTTCTCAGGTCTCATCTTCACTATTCCTAATGTACATAAACAGGAACTAACTTTGGAAGAGAAGGTTCCTCTAACTTTGTATGGCGGAGAGAATAGAAATTTAAGCAGACCAAAGCAGAGGAAAAAAATTAAACATTCTACAAATTTTTTGCTTAGAACCTTTTAAAAACTCACAAAGAAACATGTGTGTTTGATTTTGATTCAATAACTTGAATATTGCAAGAATAACTTTAAACTGAAATACAGAAAATGTTGTTATGTCTAAATGTAAGCTTCATAAACATGTTTAATACAGAAAGTTTAAAAAGTTAAAAATGCAAAAATTTCCAGTAAATTTTTTGTGAGCATGAGGTTTCCCCCCCCCCCCAAATTCCAACAACAGCATCAGCCTACTAAGAAGGGAGTAGTCCTTTTGCTCTGTTCCAATGAAAATATAGTGTTGCAATAAAAATTAATTATTATGCATGTAACAAGTACATCCATTATGGTATAACTTTTCTGTACCTTGATCAGATATGATGAAGAGTCTCTACTCCATAAAGGTTGTGACATTATAGTATCTAAGTAAATTTTTGGCACTATACTTTGAGGAAATCAACGGGTAATGACTTGCCAAGCAAATTAACACACAGCTGGTAGCATGCATATAGATATGAGATTACTGACCTTTGCAAATTCTTGCCAAATGTATGCCTCAGTAGTTGTTGGTTTTTTGTTCTAATGAAATTCTGTTTTTGTTATGTTTGATGCTCAGAACATATTACATAGATGTGCGGCCATAATAAATCATTTCCTTACTTCCTTATCCCTAGTCCTTGAGAACAAGGATTACATTGAGGTTTTCTCTTATCACCATACATTTGAAAAGAAAACAAAGATGGAAGGGGAGCAGATGATTAACTTCCTTCTGTCCCTTTCTAACTGCATGGTGAGCTATAAACTATTGCTTACACATTCTGATATTGTTACTCCAATCCATCTATTTTTACTGAAAAGTTTGTGCAACCACAGAAGACTGTGCACAATAACTTATAGCAGGCACAATACAAGTTTGACCATTTCTCCTGCAGAAAGGCTCCTTTTTAAAATTAATCCTATTTCGGGAAATGATTTTTCTAAGGATAGCAAACAAGGATGAAGAAGAAGGGGGGGAGGGAGAGAAGAGGATGTACAAGAAATGGTTAAATTCAACTTCAGCATTCACATAAAGAAGGGAACCTAAATGAAGTCTATGATGCCACTAGCACCAAACCCAAATCCCTATGCTTTCAACAGCTACATATCAATGTTAGATTGTTTTATTTATTATCAGACTGCAAGATTACAAAAAGCCTCCCCTATTGAATGTCACACTGACGTCAGAAGCCCTTGAGTTTGTGTACGCTGTGGGGGAAGAGGGGGAATCTCGATTAGCAACTGTGCCTCCTTCCCTTCTTATACGGTTCGACAGTTTTGCCACAGATTAATCCGTCAGGAAGACCGGGGCGAATAGTGGCCTTTCCCCCAACTCGCTTCAGTCTCTCCGGCCCCATTTCTCTTAACGAATATACTCTCGGCCTCTTCTCGAAGCAGCATCCCGTCGTCGTCGTCTTCCCCGCCGCCGCTTCTCGCCCCCATTTTTTCAAATCATTGCGGTAAGCGAACCCGTGCTAGATTACTTCTGAAAAAGGAAACAGCCTCTTTGCCCAGCTCCCGTTGCTTTCAAGCAGAAATGCTCCCGCCTCTTAAAAAGGCTCCGGGAACTCTGCTCCTGTCAAGTCGGCCTGCGTCACGCGCGCTGCAGGCAGGCGGGAGAGGAAATCACTTCCCCGCCGGCTCAGCGAAAAGGGGGGAAGAAGAAGAAGAAGGAAAAAAAAAAAGCTCCCGGGTACGCGGAGGGGGAGAAGGCGGCGAGATCGGTCCCGAGCCCGCAGCGGATAGGGTGTGGTAGGCGGGGAATGCAAGAACGGGAGAGAGGCAGCCGCCTGAAGTCAGACGGGATGCGCGGCTCTCTCTTGCAGGCCCCGAAAAGCCGCCTAAAAAGTGTCGAGAAATCCTCCCCCCCCCCCCTCCCTGCACGACTGCACTCACCCGCCGGTGGCTCGGACAAACGGGAGGAAAGCGGCTCGAGCACGTCTTCCTTCTCAATGGACCCGCTTCGGAGTCACCCCAGAGTTAAAGGGAGCCGCCCCGAGCGTTCCTCTGCCGGCGATTGGCAGAGCCACGCTGCCTATGATTTACCTCACTGAGGAGGAGCCAGTGGTTGGCCTGCCCCGAAGGGGAGCGCTCTGACAGGTTGATAGGCCAACAGCTCCCGGCGGGTGGTCCATGTTAGGGAGGCCGCGCTGCCGATTGGAGGGAGGTTTCTGTCGGCCTCTTCGCCGAGTCTCGGCCAGGCTGCGTGGGAGGGCTGGGAGAGACCTGCTTGACTTTGGAATTGGCTCGCGAGAGTTCTTGGTCCACCACGCCATTCTGGGCCGTTTGGGTGGAAGTGTGACGGGAGGTGTGCACGGGGACCCGTGGAATAAACGTTTCCTGTCCTTACATTTCAAATAATTGCCTTCTCGGCCCAGGTTGAAATCCTACCTCACAGCCTGCCTCTAAACGTGACTTTGTCTGAAAATGGCTTTAAAATAATAAATTTTGTATTATTCAACCCAGTTTAGCAATCCATTCTCTAATAGTAGGTAGATAAATTGGATGTTGATGTGCCATTAAGTTGTAACAACCACATAGATTTAATCTTGGATGATATGTCCCAACCCTGGCCTACAGGCCTTTTTAATCCATCCACCTTGGCATTGGCCATTCTTTTCTTGTGTCTTACCCAATATTACAACCTTCTGAGAGGCATGCTTTGACATATTGGATCCAAAGTATGATCATTTGAGTCATTCCAACTGTGGATGATTTGTTCAATGATCTGTTTGATTTCTTGGATGCCCTCTGTGTTCTCAGGATTCTTAAAACACCAACACCAAAATACCGATACTCTTTCAATCCTGCTTCTTCAAAGTCCATCTTTGGACTTCCATCTTTCATTTCCATACCCTTAAGGGAAAAAGGTGACTTCCCTCCATTATTTTCATATGACTGGTAGATTTAGCAAGGCCATTTATAGTACTACATTGGCTTAATAAGAGTACATTTCAATTGCAATTATCTAGAAAGGCTTGAAACAGCTCACCAATTAAAACATAATTTCATAATACATTTAATAATGATATGATTCCATATAAGGATATATTAGTATACTTAGAGATGATTCACATCCTGGTCAGTGTCTCTTTGCACTTCTACCATCAGGCATAAGGCATCAAAGTATAGCCAGCAACAAACAGGTTTAAAATAGTTTCTATCCTTGGGCTGTATATATATATTGTCTAACCTTTTTATTAGGAAGAAAAAAAAGTTATACAGCACATGGATATATTCTTTACAGCCATACAGCAGCTATCATAGGTTGATATAAGACAAAGTGATCCAATGAGTTTCCATGGTTGATGATGGTAGGTTTGAATTTGGATTTTGAGCCTGCCTTTGACTTGAATATAATCATAGAAATTTGGAATGAATTGGAATTAGAGCAAAACTGCTAAAGGTAAACTGCCACTTAAAGAAAAACTAAATCAAAGACAAAACAAGTGAGAAAAAAATATGATGATATGAAACTACTCGCCATAACAAAGATACATCTGCAAAGAGTTATCGGTAAAGAGAGACTGATGAGACTGATTTCGTTCTTTTAAGAAGCAGGATGGGAGTCAGACTCACCTCAGGGGGACAAGATGTTCCAAATTGTTGGGCCATAGCAGAAAGGGCTTTTCTGGATCCCAGTACCCAGAATTCCTTGACTGACAGGATCTACAGCATGCTTCCTCTGCCAGAACGCATGGGGTGAGCCTGTCCCATAGGGATGAGACAGTTCCTCAAGTAACCTGTGCCTATGCCATGTAGGGCTTTATAGATAGTAACACCTTGAAGCAGGGAAGTAGCCAGTTCACCTTGTGGAACAGTGGTGTAACATGGCTCCAAAGATTTCCCACACTGCCATACTCTTCACCACTTTAAGCTTCCGAATGCTCTTCAAGGGTAGCCCCATGAAGAGGACATTGCAGTAGTCCAAGCGTGAAATAACCAGGGCTTGAATTAGTGTGTATGTGTATGGTGTGGGTGTATCTCTACAGCAGGGGTATCAAACTTGCAGTGACACATGATGGGACTGTTTTCTCCTTCGCTCAACCGGGCGGGGGTGGGGTCAGCACATGACGCATCCAACCCACAGGCCACAAGTTTGTCATCCCTGCTCTACAGTATATATACCATTTCTTCATTATAAGAGGCCTCTGTTATGTATATAACTATTAAATGTAAGAATTCACTACAATAAAATAACATAAGTAATATAAAGACATTTAAACAACTTATTTCATTCTGTATCATATGCAATAATTGGGTATATTGTAGTTTAACCTCATACCAAAAATAATCCTATTTATAAAAGCAATAATAATTCTTCCTACGAAAGGCCTTTGTGAAGGCAGATTATCATTACTAGAGAAGGCCCCTTTTGAAGTATGTATACTTAAATAATGTTGGTATAATGTCTCAGTATAGGAATTTAGATATTGTGGCCTAGCAGATGAAGTCATGACTTGATTTCTTAGATAAATCAGTAATAAACCTAATAAGTGCTAAGCATTCTTGTCTTGGATCAACTTGGGAAGAGAAAGGGCTTTGCATTTTTGCTGCTGTTACTGTAGGCAAAATCAGATGTGAAACGATTCTGGATCTGAAAGACAAAGGATGTATTGTCCTCATACCGATTAATTTGACCACATAATACATTGCTTGTTTCTTTGTGAAATCAAGTTCTGGCAGCTTTGCCTTTCTTTAATCAGCCTACACGGCATTGCTGTGGTTCTGATGACAGTGTTCAGAAGAAACATACAACATATTGTTCCAAAGGCTGCATGTAACTCCCCAGAAGAACCCCAGATCAGAATCTTAAAGCAACATTTCATCTCCCAATAACTGTCCGCTCTCCCTCGCAAAAAGAACAAGAAAAAAGTTGGTCCAACAAATCCTGCTGTTATGTTCTTTAAGCAAATGGAAGTTTCATGCTCCTTGTTTAGGTAATGACTTCTACAGGGGAATTATAGTAAAGGATTCTGCATCACTCTACTTAGCATATAAGACTTGAAGTCTAACAAGCAAAAAACAGCAGGACAGTATTATGGGAATTGTAGACAGGACACCTATGAAATAAAAGGAGATAAGAAAGAAATGACTTATAGACTTAGAATCCATATGCTTCTTTACAGGTTTGATTTAGAATGAAATCAATCATAGGCACAAAACATCAGAATTCCCATGCTTATGTGATAACAACATATCTGTTTCAACCTTGATTATGAAATAACCTAACTTTATATTCTTCTTTTTATTTTTAACAATCTTGATGTTTAGTCCCTTCAAATAGTTGAGTTGTAGAACTTGATTTATTTTCATTTGTTCAGTCTCAAAGAAATTCTTCCAAGTTTTAACAAGCTCTTTTGTAAATGTAGTATCGGAAAGTTATCCAGGTCACTTTTTGGTTTCTTATTTGTATATCCCTTTTAAGTATTAAGATATGAGCTGGTTTCATTTGTCTGTCCAGTATAGCATCTTCTTTCATATCATTCTTGTAGTCTGTCATTTTTAAATGCACCTGCAGATTAGTCTCAGTCTTGTCTTCCAAAACTTTATTCTGTTCCATAACACCTTTTAAACACAGTCTACCCTTAGAGGCAGACACTCTTAAAATTAACTTCTGGTCTATTGTTCACAAAAAAAAAACCCCTTCAATATATCTAATGTTAAAATATTTTGCTCCATTCTGCATTAGTAAGTCAAATTTAACTGTTCTTCTCCATTAGATGTAATCTTCCGTTCCTTCTAATTCCCTCTTTACCCCCCCCCCCTTATGCCATCACTCTACTGAATACCTAAAATTCATAGTACTGTCTAAGTATGTTCACCTATGTTGTCCGGCTATAGTATTATTATCCTTCTCATGTCGTCTACAACCCCCTCTTATTGGTATCATTATTATGATTATTATTATTCTATTGCTTTGCATGTACACTGAGAGCTTCTGCATTGCAGACAAATTCCTTGTATGTCTAATCACATTTGACCAAATAAAATATTCTATTTTTTTATATCTTCTATCTACTATCCAATCTTCAAAGTGGTGTGTGTGTGTGTGTGCTTTAAATAGAGTGGAAAACAAAAGCTTTTTGCCACAGAAAGGATTCTTATAATTAATTCCAATAATCCCATAATTTTATTTCAAATCCATCTGAACCCTTAGTCTATTTGTTTTCTTCCTCCTCCTGCTCTTCCTGTTCTTCCTCTCTTTTACCACAGGTGCAGGGTCCTTTTTTGGATCACCTTGGTCCCCTGCTTGGGCATTTGTATTTTAGTCTGTTTATACCATTTCAAAATCAAAGTTCTAATGGCCCATTTGCAGTTAAGTCCCCCCCCCCCCCAATAAGTAAGGCCTTGAACATGTACTTAAAACTTCTCTCTCTAAGGATGATTTAATAGATGATTAAAGGCTTGGAGACTAAAACATATAAGTATAATCTTTATTGTCATTGTACTTAAATAAAACAAAATCGGTTTTAACCTCACTGGTGCAAAATTATAACAGAAACGAAAAAAGAAAGAAAAAAAACTAGCGTGTGCATGGAGTGATTGTGGTTGTATTTAAAAGTCTCACAGCCCAAGGATAGAAACTATCTTAAACCTGTTTGTTGCTGGCTATACTTTGATGCCTTATGCCTGATGGTAGAAGTGCAAAGAGACACTGACCAGGATGTGAATCATCTCTAAGTATCTTTCTTACTCTGCTAAAGCAGCGAGATCTGGCGATGTCATCCAGTGCTGTCAGAGGGCAACCAATGGTTTCTTGTGCTGAATTGATCGCTCTCTGTAGTGCCTTCCTGTCCGTAGCTTTTAAACCAGCATACCATACTGTAATACAATATGTGAAGACACTTTCTATGGTGGACTGATAGAAAGAGGTTATCAGCCGTTGTTCCACCTGATTTTTTCTAAGGAAATGAAGTCTCTATTGCGCCTTCCCAATCACCAGGGACGTGTTGTTTTTCCAGGTAAGATCTTGACTAATAAGCACTCCCAAGAATTTAAAAGAGGAAACCCTCTCCACACAGCCCCCCCTCAATATACAGTGGGGCAGGTTCCTCTCTGTGCTTCCGGAAATCTAGCACCATCTCCTTTGTCTCACTAGTATTTAGATGTAAGTTGTTTCTTGAGCACCATGCGCATACCTTCTGGACTTCTTCCCTATATGCTGATTCGTCCCCTCCAGTTATGCGACCCAGCACTGTTGTGTCGTTTGCAAACTTTATGATGGTGGATGGATAAGAGAATATACAGTCACATGTATACATCGAGTACAGGTATGGGCTGAGCACACAGCCCTGAGGGGAGCCTGTGCTGAGCTTCAGCATGGAAGATGAAAAGGACCCAACCCTTACTGTTTGTGGATGATCCATCAGGAAGTCTTTGATACATTCACAAGTGAGGAGAGGGAAATTCATGTCAGTCAACTTTTCAATGAGAATTCCTGGTAAGATGGTGTTAATATGAAGAACAATTTGAATTTGGCTTGTCTAAAAAAAGAAGGAGGTGGAGGGAGAAATGATAGCTGTTAGATTGGGTAATGGAAAGGCACACACAGGCTTAACGATAACAACAGCTCTTTATTAACTACAACAAGTGAGAACAATCCAGCAAAAGTTGAGTGAACAGCAGCCCTTTTATAGAGAGTTGTCAGACCCTTCGACCAATAGGATTAAACCTCTGTTCCCGCCAGAACAGAGGGCCTTGGTGGAAACCACTGTAGTTAGTACAAGTATCTAGCACCCCTCCCCTCTTAGATGGAACAATCCTACTGGTAACGTAGTCACGCAGGTAGGCGGGCTTTTGGGTAGCTCTGCCTGACCTGCGCAGTTCAGTAGGAGGGTTTCCTTGGACAGGTCGGACAGACCTGTTTGCTCTGCAGCTCCGCTTGGTGGAAGCTCCTGGAACCTTTCACAGGCCACGGCTACAGCTTCTGGAGCCGGTTCGCTCGGAGCTCGCTGCGGGCCTTCAACAAAACCAGATAAGTTTCCTGGTACCCTCAGGCTTGAGCTGGCCATGGAAGAAGTGAGCGTTTGTTCTGTTTGAGTAGGGCTTTGGCTAACTGGTGCAGGAGTTACCCCTGGTTGTCTAAGAGTGAAGTTGGAGAGGCGGCCACAGAGTTGGTCAATATGCCTTCTCCAATTCCTACCATCCTTGAGCTCTAGGAGGTAAGAGCGAGGGCTGGTGATACCTATCACTCTGGCAGGAATCCACAGAGTTCCCCCAACATAGTTGTGGGAGTATACCAAATCCCCTACGCTAAAAGTCCAAATCTTGCTTGTGGAGTCTGGGGGCGATGAGGCAGAATAATTGGGGTGTAGTCAGTCTAAGTGGGACCTTAGCCGGCAACCCATGAGAAGCTCGGAGGGGCTTCTCCCAGTGGTGGCACTGGGTGTGATGTGCTGAATTAGCAAGTAATGGTCAACCCATGTTTGCCAATCTCCCGGGCCCATCCTAGGAGGGCCTCTTTTGCAGATCTCACCATTCTCTCCGCCTGACCATTGGAGGCCGGATGGAATGGCGCAATCAGAGCATGCCTGATTCCCTGAGCTGCTAGGAAGGTCTCAAATTGCATGGCCATGAATTGGGGCCCATTGTCAGAGACCAAGACGTCAGGCAGGCCGTGTGTGGAGAAAAGTCTCCGTAGCACCTTGATGACCGCTTCTGCCGTTGTGGAGGTCATCAGGACTACCTCTAACCACTTCGAGTAAGCGTCCACAATTACTAAGAATGTCTGGCCATGAAGTGGGCCAGCAAAGTCAATGTGCACCCTAGACCATGGTGCTTGAGGTTGCTCCCACTCCTTAGCGGGCACCTCTGGAGGAGCTGGTCTGGACTCTTGGCATGGTGTGCAGGTCGCCACCCATTCTTCGATCTCCCTGTCCATGTTAGGCCAGCACATGTAACTCCTAGCCAAAGACTTCATCCTGACAATTCCAGGATGCCCTACATGTAAAGCCTCTAATACTGCAATGCACAGTTTGGGTGGAACAACAACCCGGTCCCCCCACAGTAAACAGCCATTTACAACCAATAACTCATCGCGTTTAGTAAAATACCTTTTAAAATCAACCCCAACAGGTCCCTTGGGCCACCACCTCCACACCCAGTTCAAAATTTGCTTGATGGTGGAGTCCTTCGCAGAGTGATGGGCAACGTCAGTGGGCGAGACAGGCCCAGTCTCCAGGCAGTCAATGAGGAGGATTGGCATCTTGTGGGTAGGGTCAGAAAGAAGTTCAGGCAGCGGGCAGTGGCTGAGAGTGTCAGCATGCCCCAAAGTGGAGCCTGGTTGGTGGATGAGGTGGTAGAAGTAGGCAGCTAGGAAAATGGTCCATCTGGTCATACGGGGTGATAATGACACTGGGGTAGGTCGGTCCCCAGCCAGTAAGCCCAACAATGGCTTGTGGTCCATAATCAGTTCGAAGTCCCATCCATAAAGGTACTCGTGGAACCTTTTTACTCCGGCCACTGCAGCCAAAGGCTCACGGTCCAGCTGGCTGTAGTTCCACTGTGCGGCGGAAAAGGTCCTGGAGTAAAATGCAATAGGGGCTTTGGTTCTGTTGGGCATGCGGTGGCTGAGGACGGCGCCGACGCTGAACGATGAAGTGTCGCAGGTCAGCACCAATGGCAGGGTTTGGCTGTACTTCACGAGGAAGGAATCCGCCAATAGGAGTCGTTTTATTGCGGCAAATGTGGCGGCTTTGCCCCAGGACCACTTCGCGTTCTTAGCCAGGAGATGGTGGTAATGGTGTCTTTCTGTTTAAGAAAGACGCTGTAGAAATTAAGGAGCCCGAGGAACGCCTGTAGCTCGGTTTGATTGCAAGTGTGGGGGCGTCCTGAATAGCTTTGATTTTTTGTGTGGTCGTGTAAATCCCAGAGCCATCGATTAAGTACTCTAGGTATTCAACCCTTGGCACGTTAATTTGGCATTTCTCTTTTTAAAAACGGAGACCTTTTCTCTAATTCGAGCCAAAACTGTTCGTACACGTTTTAAAAGTTGCGCATCGTTTGCAGCCGATACCAAGATGTCATCGAAATAGGGGATGACTCCTGGAATCCCCTGCAAAAGCCGTTCCATTACGCTTTGGAACAGTCCAGGGGTGATACTAACGCCGAATTGCAGGCAGTGACATTTGAATGCACCCCTGTGCGTCACAATGGTTTGGGCCTCCACCGTAGCACCATCTACAGGCAATTGTTGGTATGCCTGTGCCATGTCCAATATAGCGAAAAAATTTCCAGGGCCTAACGAATGAAGGAGGTGCTGTACAATGGCTACAGGGTAGGCACTTTGTTGTAGTGCTTTATTTATTGTGCATTTGTCGTCCGCACAGATGTGGACAGACCCGTCAGATTTGACAGGTGTCACTATAGGGGTCTCTCAGCGTGCGTGATCGACTGTCTCTAGAATTCCCCAGCCTACGAGCTTGTCAATTCCCCTATCAATTTTGGGGCGGAGAGCAAAAGGACTAGAACACCTCCAAGGTACCTTGCAGCTCTATTCTAATTGTACATGTAAAAATACTTAAATCTAATTTAATATGTAAGAATGGTATTTAAATTTAATGTAATATTTAATCACATCTCAAATGTGATTGACCTGCCTCACTTGCACCAGCAGAAGGAGCACTCTGTGGATATCATTGGCATAGGAATTCTGACTAACTGGATGCAGGAGAAAAACCTTTTCTGCCATGGCCCTCAGGAACATCATGCCCTCTGATGTAGGTTGCCTAGAATCACCTGATGACGAATTGGGTAGCGTATAGTTTAACAAATAAATAAAATAAATAAATAATGGGTCTTTAGTTACTCATTATTCTTAAACTTGAAATACTTTATACACTTCAAACTGTTTGGTATATCTAAATATACACTTTATTCAGTACAAGCATAAATGTTATGTATACACACTCTTGTAGATTTTTCAACTATTGAAAATTCAATACTGTTACTACAACAAGAAAATGACTTCCATAACTATTGGATTTTTCTCCCAGTAAAGTTCCCTTTTGATAGTTTTCAGTACATCCTTTTCCCCCCATTTCTTTAAACGTGTTATTTTAATTTAGGCTTATGCTATTATTTATATTGATACTTATCGTGGGTTTTGAGAAGTTTTATAAAGTCACAGCTTTGGCTTTGTTTCTTTTCATTGTTTTGGTATGTATTGATTTTAGAAAGTTTAATGTGCAATTTCATTTTTGAATGGTGTGGGTTGATTTCATTTTTAAAGCTAGAAGCTCATTTGAAGTCATACTATAAATAGGAAGAAAAAAATTGGAAACTTTTCAACTTAGCATTCACATTTAGCCACTACACTAAGGCCATGTTCAGATGATATTTATGGTTTTATTTTGATGTGGTAAGTACCCAGAGTCGCCTTCAGAGGTGGGTTGCTCCAGTTCGGCTCCAATTGGGCGAACTGGTAGTGGCGGTGGGGGAGGCTCTGCCTACCCACCCAGATGCTTCTTTGCAGAAGCATTGCGCGTAAACGCACATGTGCACACGAGCAAACAAGTAATAAAAATAATGGAAAGTCACCACTGGTCGCCTTGCAGCGAGATAAGTGGCAAACAAATTTAATAAATAAATAAATGATACATCTGAGTCAACTACTTCTTGGTTAATTTACTTCTCTGTGTAGACATTGCATGACTGCTGATAACCGTATGAATTGTTGAGTAATCATTTTCAATGAGGTAAAATAGGCTGTGAGATTTGAAAAGACAAAGGTTTTCCATATTTTTTTAAAAATAAATATATACAGATATCCATTCTTCTGCCCTCAGTGGAGGAAGGCAAAATATAAAATGGGTCCGTCGCAAAAAGCCTACAAAGTCCAATTTTAGCATGGCCACTCTAGGTCAGCTGTGTTCCAGAAGCAGGAAGAGAGGACTAACATTTGGTTATTGCTATTCACATGAACTGATTGACTGGAGGTAGGGCAATTAATTTAACGCAAAGAACCTCAAGTCTATTTGGATCTGGAATTTATGCCCCAGATCTTTGTTGTTGACTGTATTAGATGGTCATATAAAAAGATAATCTCATGGTCCAGAGATTTGTGTATATATTTATGTATATGTATGTATGGCATATCACCCAGCATGATGTCATATATTTGTGCTTAATTTCAAACAAAACAGGTTTATCTGAACTGCAATTATGTTATATCTAAAACCCCAAATAATAAAGCTTAATCTTAAGGGAAGAGAAATAAAATTGAATTTTGATATAATATTAAATTATATTTTTAATTATTGTTATTGAACAAATTGTACTTTTGAACAATTGATAAAGTAAAGAAACAAACAAACATGAAAAACGAATTGTACTTTTGAACAATTGATAAAGTGAAGAAACAAAAATGGAAAAAAAATATTTTATTTCCTAAAGGAGTGGGAATAAGCATGGTCTTATCCTTAAATTTAGGCTATTGCAGAATTACAGTTCAATCCTATTCCAGAAAGAAACCTGCCTGATGGTGATGAGGAGGGGATTATTGTTCCTAAAAAAAGATCTACATTTATTGTCAGTATAAGTGATATTAGAGGTTCAGAGCTAATGCCACATGACATCACAAGGGGGGGGGGGGTAGAACAGTGTTGAAAGAGAGTTAAGGATTTACACCTCTGTCCCTTTATCATCATTCAGCTTGCTCCTTGTCTAAGAGATTGCAAAGGAGGAGGTCACTTTCTTTTGTTTTTCTTTCCAGAGATAAATGAACCAAACACATATTTTTTTATTGTTCCTCTGGTTGTACACCTTTTTCAATAATGTATTTCCTTAACTACATTATTTCTGTTTTGGTTAATAAATCTGGATTACTAATTATTGCTGTGGCTAGATTCCTGTTGTCAGAGAATGTTCATATGCAGACAAAAAAGTTGTCTTCCAACAAGTGTTGTCTAACCTAGCACAGTACTCACTCAGCAAATTGCTGTGTAGAAATAGATGATATGAGATGCAACCTCCGCATTATTCCAACTTAGCTATTATATTGCATAAGTAAAAGGGATAGGCAAACACATTGTATAAGTATGTACAATAGAGATTAATAAGAAATTACTGACACTACAAGTCCAGTGGGAAAGATAATTATAATAAGCATAAGGTGTGGGTGAGAATCTGACATACTAAGTGATACTGATTCTTTATCACCACATTTGCAATGGATCCAAGTAAATCTGACTGTTGTTGCTTCCTTATTCTGTACAGTTTAGTGTAAAAATCAAATTCAATATTGCAATGATTTAGGGGTATCTTCCTTGCCACAAGCATCATACCATTCAATTTTGTACTTGGACAAAAAAGTATACATTTCTGTTAAATAGATAATACCTGCCTTGCTGTTATCATTAAGAAAGTAACTCTTTTTTCCTGTAGAATGATGGTATCTTATCTATGCTAAGGAGCACAGTTGCACACGACCTTATGATTCTGGGTTGCAGGTTAGCAAGCCTGCGTTTGAGACCCGAGTGCTGCTACGTGGTGGAATAAGCTCCTGTGATTGGCTCCAACTCCTTGATGGTGATGTGAAAGGAGCGCCCACAGGCATCCCATTGGCAACAGTGATGTCACTTGCAACCCAGAAATGCCAACAACACGAGCAGGAATGGGATTCTCTGTGTTAGCTAGAAAACAGGATATCGACTTCCACTCATCTTTCTTTTCTTTGTTCAACAGCTATGCCACCTTTCTTCCAAAAAGTCAAGGCAATGTACACAGTGCATCCTCCACGGATTTTGTGCCATAAGCCTGTGAGCTAATGATTATCTCAAAATCATCCAATGAACTTTCATGGCCAAGAATGATCTTGAGTTACCTGAAGTACAGGCAGCCTTTGACTTATGACTACAATTGAGCCCAACATTTCTGTTGCTAAGAGAGACATTGCTCTATTTTACAACCTCTCTTGCCACAGTTAAGTGTATCTGCAATTGTTAAAGTAATAACACAGTTGTTAAGTGAACCTGTTGCCATTGATTTTGCTTCATTAAACAAACTGTTGTAGGTTGAGAATATAGGACTACCTATATTCACCACCCTACTGGTTTTCTAGACATTAATTGATCTAGGTGGCTGGGGCTGCATTTAACATTTTGGATTGGACTTTTTTACAAATGGGTGTACAACATCAATTTTCATTCCTTTATTCATGGTTCTCTCTTTCCTTTCCAGTATGGAATTTATTTTAATGCTTAGATAGAATATTATTTTTTTGATTTGTATTTCCAAATAATGAAAAAAACTTTCTATGACTTAATTCTGTGATCAAATGTGACACACATGGTGTAATATATAAAACCTGAATCTCATAAAAGCATGAAAGTGGTGGGTTTTTATTACTTTACTTCATGGTGTTTACCATGATGATAAAAGATTGTTGAGCATACAAGTGGAAACCGATGATAAAAGATTTTAAAAATGTACAAATATTTAAGGAGAATGATAAATATTGGGTGCTACGGGCACTGCTCAGAATTCCAGGTTCATATTGTCAGAATCATATTTTGCCTCAAAATAAATGCATAACAAGAAATGACATACAGTGGATATAGAAAGGCTACACACTCCTATTAAAATGGCAGGTTTTTGAGATGAAAAAACCCCATAGATAAATCACTTCAGAATTCTTTCCACCTTTAATATAACATATAAACTCTTAAATCAATTGAAAGATGAACTGAAATCTTTTTTTTGGGGGGGGGGGCTAAAAATATACAATATCAGGATTACATAAAGATGCATACCCTTAAACTAATGCTTTATTGAAGCACAGCATTTGATAGTCTTTTAGTCTTTTGAGATAGGAGCCTATCAGCATGACACATCTTGCCTTGGGATTCTTTGCCCACTCTTCCTTGCAAAAGCGCTCCAAATCTGTCAGATTTGCAAGGGCATCCCCTCTTCAGGTCACCCCACGGACTTTCCATTGGATTCAGGTCAGGGCTCTAGCTGGGTCACTCCAATACTTTGATCCTGTTCTGGTGAAGCCACTGTTTTATTGAGTTGGAGATATGGTTTGGGTTGTTGTGTGCTGAAAGCTGAAATTCCTCTTCATTTTCAGCATTTTAGCAGAAACCTGGAGGTTTTGTGACAAAATGTATTGATATTTGGAACTGTTCATAATTCCCTCTACCTTGACTAAAGCCCCAGTTCCAAATGAAGAAAAGTGGTCCCAAAGCATAATGCTGCCACCCCCTACTTCATTATGGGTATGATGTATTTTGGTGATGCACAGTATTATTTTTGCACTAAACATATGCTTTGGAATTATGACCAAAAAGACCTCATCAAATCATGACACATTTTTCCCACATGTTTTTGTCAGACTTGATTAGCCCAGACATATGAAGAATATGACATTGTTGTCATATGTAGTAGACAACCAGTACTTACCAGAAATCCCCACAGCTCCTTTATTGTTGCTTAAGTCTCTTGGCAGCCTCTTAGACCAGTTTTCTTCTTGGTTTTTTTCCCCATTTTATCAATTTTGGAGGAGCATCCAGTTCTCTCCCCCCCCACCCCAGGTTTAATCACAGTTCATTGTATTGGGGTTTTTGAGGCGCATCCAGTTCTTGATAATGTCATTGTTGACATTATCTTTACTTGCTAATGACTGTCTTCACTGTGCTCCATGGTATACCAATGCCTTGGAAAAAATTTTGCACTCTTCTTCTGAGTGATACTTTTCACCAATGAGCTCCCTTTGATGCTTTATAAGCTCTTTGCAGAGCATGGCTTTTCCTGTAAGGGGCAACTGAATAAATGTCAGAAAAATCTGACTAGAATAGCTGAACTTTAAATGAGCTTGATCAGTCACTGTAATTGATGGCGGGTGTGTATTGATTACTATTTAACATCAGTTTGAGTGTGATTGGTTAATTCTGAACATAACCACACCCATACTTATAAGAGGGTGTGAACACTTATACAGATCACATTATTCTAGTTTTTTATAGATATTTTTCACCTAAATTTTCAATATGTTTTACAATTGAATTGTACAGTTTATGTGTTATATTAAAGGTGGAAATATTTCTGAAACAAGTACGAATTTTTGTCAAAACCTGTCATTTTAACACTGGTATGTAGACTGTCTATATCCACTGTATTGTTCTTCTAACTGATTATTATTAAAGATAAGATGTCCTGCAAAGATAATGAGGAAGAGAATTATATCTCAAAATATGTTGTATGTTTTTTTTGAATTTGTTATTGTACCAAAAGTTAAATCAGAATTAAAGTTATTGATCCAAGCTCAGAATTTTAAATATCATTAATTGTATTAGCAATAAATAAATGCCTATTTACAAAGTTATATTTGAGGTCCTTTTTGAAACCTAGCATTTTTTATTTATTTAAAACGTGTATGTGGCTGCCCATCTTTCAACCAACTCTGGGCAATCAAAGTACCCAAAAAACATAAAATCATTTAAAACTATAAAACTTAACTAATTAACACATTAAAAAGTAACAAAAATCTTGTGCCAATGAGTTCTAATGTGCCTCTAATCATCTCTCAATGCTTGGAGGGGGGGAGAGATTTTTAAAATCTCACGGAAGACTAAAAGGGTGGTGATTTGCTGAACTTCAGGGAGCAAGTTATTCCATAGAGCAAGGCTGCCACAGAAAAGGCCTACTTCCTAGATCCTATCAATTGATAATATTCAAGAGAAGGAACTAGGAGAATGCCCATCCTATCTGACTTGGTAGGATGAGTAGATGTTCTTAGAGAAAGATGGTCCCACAGATAGCCTGACCCTGTGCCATGTGGAGCTTTAAAAATGATGACGAGTACTTTGAACTGCCCCCAGAAAGGAATTGGAAACCAGTGCAGCTTGTGCAATAGAGGTGTTACAGGGGCAAACCTATTCTGAACCAGATGAATTTTCTGGATGGTCTAAAGGGTTAGCTCCAAATAGAGTGCATTGCAGTGATATAGATGGGAGATGACCAAAGATTGTATGAGCAAGGTCTCCTGGTCCAGGAAAAGGGCACAATTGGTGCATCAGACAAATCTATGCAAAAACCTACCCCCCAGCCACTCTGCTACTTGCTCCTCAAGAAGGAGCCATGAGTCTAAGAGGATCCCCCAAACTGCACATCAGCTCAGATCAGTGAAGTGCTGCCCTGTCCAGAGTCCAAGAGCCTGGGGAACTCCACTGCCAGTTGCAGGGAGGAAGGTAAGTGGGTAGTAATCCCCACTGGACCCAACCTTACAAAGGAAGTCTAACATCTGGTGATGTCTGGGCAGGTCCCCTAATGGCCAGGTAGTGATCACTTCCCTCAGTCTAGCAGAGTATATTAAACAAAGATTAAATGACTGCCAAAGGAACCCATGGCATCTATAGTTAAATCTCTTGATTTATTTCAGTGTGCAGAAAAGACCACATAAAATATTACTTTTTAAAAAATAATCTGGGCCTGAAGTGTAACGGCTTTAAACCAAAACTGTCTAATTCTATCTGGAAACCTATTAGCAGTCAAGATGTGATTTGGACTGCAAAGTCTTGTAAAGAGGGACCTGAATTGTTGACAAAGCGAAGTTTCTAGAGCAGATCCAAAAACAATTTATCATAGAGTATACAATAATAATTAAGGCTGGAGGATATTAGCATGAGTACAATAGTTTTAGGATATAATCTGAGTCAGTCACCAGGACCAGATGCTTGTTCTTCCAAACTTTCAGACTCTTGTTGGAACCCATCCCCAGGAAACGTCTTAACCTCCAGGATGCATCCTGAGGATGGGCTCCAGCATGAGTCTGAAGGCTTGGAAGAACAAATATCTGGTCCCGGTGACCAACTCAGATTGGATCCTGCAATATTGTCCTGGGACATGTATATTTGCTTTCATTCAAAATAGTTTTAAGATCATTTTCTTCCAGAAAGGAACAGATTTGCGTATCAGCAGGAATTGATAAAATATATGCTTAAGTATTACTCTCTTTGGGAAACTAAGGAGAACCAGACTGAGAAGCAACCTCAAAGTGTGTACCTACTCTTTTGGGAAACTGTAACTTCATTCCTCCTAATAAGCATTTCCATTCAATTTCAACATATGGTATTATCCTTCATGTGATTGAATCTGGATTGTTAGCAGTCATTAAATCAAATCACACCGATACTTGAAGACGCATCACCCTTACCAGACAAGAAACATTACCTGTTAAGCTAACTCGGCTTTATTGTAAAGCTGCATTAATATAAACTTGCAAGTCTGAAAGTACATTTCTCCCACTGTCTCTTTTATAACCTGAGAATCTAGGGACAGTCCCTATTGAGCCTCTTGCCCTGTCCACTATCTAGCCATGGATTATGTTGTCCCTTATCTGACTGTTCCCTAGGCAGCATATCTTCACTCTGTCTCCCAAGGTCTTTCCTGCATACCATTACATCACCCCCCCTTTCAGATTCATCTTCCCCAGATGAAAACGATTGTGGACTCTTAAGTACAAAATGAAGCCGTGTCACTCCCCTCTTTGGCTGGTAACTCCTCAAATTCATATGAGGTATCTGGTAAATGAACTGTGCCTGTAGATGTGGTAGCCACCCCTTCATTGGGAATCTGTGTCTTTCCCTCATGTCCTGAATGCTAAGGTGACCAACCGTCTTCCTTTAGGGAGGACAGTCCTTCTTTTGTAAGTTCTGTCCTCCCTCGAAAAATGTCCTCCTACATGTCCTCCTTTTTGATATTTGAAGACTAATCTGTTGCGCATTATGTGACATATTTTATTAAACAGTTTTTAATGGTGTTTTTTTTTACTTCATCGCAAGTATATTGAACAGATATTGAATCTTGTGTTGAATTTTTATCTAAAGAAATGCTAGACATTAAAATAGACGACAATTGTCTCTTTGAAGAAATTAGAAGACTGAATGTATATTTAAATTCTAAAAAATTAATACAATGGGAAAATCAACATGTTGAAATTGATAAAAGATGGGTGGATATTTTCAGCCATTTCAAAAATGAACATATTCCATGTGAACATTTATTTATACTTGTTCAATTTACGTTGTGCTGCCCTGGAACTAATGCAGCAGTTGAAAGAGTTTTTTTCAATTGCCAATGATTTTTCGACAAGTGAGAAATCGAGATTGAATGTTGATACTCTAGCTGCAGCACTTGCCGTAAAATTCAATATGAAGGATATTTCTTGTTCAGATATTTCCAATATATTGTTAGAAGATGATACATTGACAAAAAATATTAATTCAATGGAAAAGTACTCATTTAAATAATAATTAACAGGCATGTAAGCATAATTACAATATAAAATGTTGCAAATGTTTTTATTATGCATATATCATATTTTAGTGTATTATTGTTGCAATGAATAAAATATTTCTTTTATTTACGATATATTTTTTCCAATTTATTTGTCCTCCTTTTCATTGTAAAAAAGTTGGTCACCTTAGCATTTTGGACAATAGAACGTGTTTTGTCCTCCTTTTCATTGTAAAAAAGTTGGTCACCTTATGAATGCCTGATATGGAAATAGCTAGATTATTTATTTTGTCCCCCACTTGGTCTCTTGCTATCCTTGAGTTGCCCTTTACCTCATGGAAAAGCTACTCCGGTTCATCTTGGTCAGCACCTAACTCACGTAAGGCTGGTAGTTGCTAGGCGGGGGTTTGTTAGGAGATTGGTCATGAAAGCAGAGCAGCAATTGTGGCATATGCACATCTATTGCTGCCTTCTATGACCTCTCCAGCTCTGAATAGCCATTCCAACGTATCAAATGCTTAGCCCTCTTCCCTCTGTATCTAGAGTCTAGCACTACTTCTACCTCATACTCTTCCTCCCTCCTTTATCAGTATGGGAGGGTTGTCATTTGTAAATGCAGAGTGCAGGGGAGTGCCTTTTTTTTTTTTTACAAAAGCCAATAGAATTCAAGAAGAACCTTCACTGATGCTTGCAATTGCAAACAAAATGTTCCTGTGTTATTTGCTTAGCCATTAGGAAACAAATTTCAAGTCTAGTTTCTTGTGGCCAGAAATTTTGTAGAAAGCCACATTCAATCCCATTCTGAAATTGTAGCTCTCTGTTGTCTGCATGGATCTGTTGGTTTTTCTTTTTTAATGTGCCCTTTGCTAGTTTCAGCTATTGCCGTGGGTTGCTTGTCTCTCATGCAGGAAATCTACAACACAAGGAATGGAGCTTTTTTGCCTGGCTGTGGGAAGATTTATGGGTGGAGTCCATATGTTCACTGTAACAGACACATACCAAGTGTGTTGCATTGTGGTGAGCAACTTCAGCAAGAGGTGTGAGATCAGTGTGAAATCACTAGGAGTGACATGATAGCAGTATTTCAATATCTCAGGTGTTGCCACAAAGAAGAGGGAGTCAAGCCAAAAGCACCAGAGGGCAGGACAAGAAGCAATGGATGGAAACTAATCAAGGAGAGAAGCAACCTAGAACTAAGGAGAAATTTCCTGACAGTTAAAACAATTAGTCAGTGAAACAACTTGCCTCCAGAAGTTGTGAATGCTCCAACACTGGAAGTTTTTAAGAAGAGATTGGACAACAATTTGTCTGAAATGGTATAGGACATGGGTGTCAAACTCAATTGTGTCACATGACGTAACATGACGTATCACGGCATTTTTTGCCTTTGCGGAACTGGGGTGGTTGTGGTCTGTGTGTGACACATCTGGCTGATGGGCTGCCAGTTTGATATGCCTGGTATAGAGTTTCCTGCCTGAACAGGTTGTTGGACTAGAAGACCTCCAAAGTCCCTTCCAATTCTCTTGTTCTGTTCTGTTCTGTTCTGTTCTGTTCTGTTCTGTTCTGTTCTATTCTATTCTATTCCAATCCATCAGTCTTGTTGGTATGAAATATAGAATCTTAAATATTTCTTCAACAGTTGATTAACCTCAGATTCTTCATTGGACTTCATTGATGTGAAGAAGAAAATGATTTTAATATTTAGTAAGTGCAAGAGGACCTTCCAAAATATGGAAGGGAATTATTTCCTCTCTCTCAGATCACATGACTGACTCAATATTGAAAGATGTGATTCAAAAAGAATTGAGAAAAAGAATCAATCTGTTTCCTGGGCCATTGGGAGAACGTTGCAACCAAAAAAAATGAGCCACTTTGGTAAATAAACCCACTATTACTAGTATGCTAGTATATCCCTGCACCGAGAAAAGATCAGTAATAAAATCTAGTGAAACAGTGTCCCAGAGCTGCAATGGGGTGTCTAGTGGCTGCAATACCCCAGCTGGCTAACTAGGGATTGGTTTTTATCTATGATTGATATGACAAGAAGAAATATAGTCCTTAATGTTGGCACAAATGTGAAGCTATCAAAAGTTTCTGAAGTCTATGTTGGGATCTCTGAAGTTTATGTTAGGTTTTAAATTCTGTATCTTTCTGTGTTCTGCTATTTTGTTGCTGTGGCACAACTGTAGTACCTTAGGGAAGGGGAACATATAAACATCCATTGTTCAACAGCTGTCCTCCCTCCTCTATGAAAGGCACAATAGCACTTTGGAAATTATCCATCTGGGCTATGGCATATGCATCAGTACTAATCTGATCAAATATATCAAAAGTCTGTCTTCCTACTCCCAGATTTTCATGTTGGTTCAGATTTATGGTGCAACTCAAAAGTTGTGTGGATGGAGTACTGTTGTGGGGTGGAGGAAGAGATGACACAAATATATTAGTGTCTGTCTGGAACTTTGCTTTGTGAGCATGGTATGTATGAGATATAAAAACCAGGTGGAAAACAATTGTAGCCACCTGATTTGATACAGGATGAGAGATTAGATGTTTTGGATTAAAAAAAAAACGATTATGCTCTATGCTAATTTGTATAGAATGGATTCCCCCTTCCATTAGGAGCCTCCATTGTTTAAAAGCATTTTTTTTTACCACCGCAACCCTTTATTAAAAATGCCAGTTCCTTTCTGCTAGGAGGAACACTCTGGATTTAAAGGTACACAGTAGTAAATCTGCCCCTTCCACTTTTCCTCTTGGAGCAGGACTGCTCCTAACATCCACATCTGAAACATTTGTCTGCACCACAAAGGGGCAGGAGGGGTTGACAGTGAAGAGAATGAGAAGCAAGGAAACATCACTTGCTCTTGGGTCAGCCAAGAGAGTCACTGATGCTTTCTTAAGAGTTGGGACGTGGTCAGCAAAATTGGGGATGCATTTTTCTACAGAAGTTAGCAAATTCTAGAATGCATTGCACATTTTTCACATTATGGGGAGGAGACAGGTGCCATGATAGAATAGATTGTACCTTTGCTGGATCCATCTGCATGGCTTCTGTGAAGATTCTGTAATCCAAATAGTCTAATTGTGGGAGCTCAAATGTATATATTTCTAATTTAGCAAAGAACTTGGCCCATAATTTTTGCAATACATTGCAAAATGATATGCAGGGAGGGATCTTTGAAATAAACTAGTATGTCCTCTAAATATACTATCATGTACTTGTGCAACATTTTTGAAAATATTTAATTCATGAATCTAAGAAAACAAGATAGCCGGAGGTAAAAAAAACATCACTATGTATTTGAACTTCACATTTCCTGTATAAAAAGCTATTAAATACTTGTGTCTTTCATTCTAATCATGTTGAAAGAATTTTTCAAGTCTAGTTTTGTAAAAATGTGTCTTTTGAGCCAGTCTTGTAGAGCTGAGATACGTGACAGTGATAACACACTCTAATTATTACTGATCAAGTCTTCGTAGCCATGAACGATACATGCCGGTGCTCCCACCCTTCAGAAAGGCTGCTGCTTGTCCTTGTTTTGGGGAGACAAAAATGTGGACACCAATATTGGTGAATTGTAAGGAAACACAACCAGATAAGCTACTTTATTGTAAAGCTACATTAGCAGAAGCTTGCAAGTCTGAAAGTAGTTCTTCTGCCATCACCTTTATAACCTGACAAACTGAGGAAGGTTCCTTCTGAGCCTCTTGTCCCACCCACTATCCAGTCATAGGCTATGTTGCCTCTTATCTGTTTCCTGGGTAGCATCTTTCTGCCCTATCTCCCACAGTCTTTGTCACATACCATTACATGATATTACAAAGCAATAAATCTGGTTACCCCCAGCAGACAAACACAGTTAATATTTCTTAATGATCTCTTTGTATGGCTTCATGTAAAGAGCACTGAAGACAGAATGGCGCTGTTAGGGACATCATATAATAAATAACGTCTTGAGGCAAATATCTCAAAGTAACACTATTTAAATTAAATAAAAAGTAAGAACTAGAGCAAAAACATGCTTCTTATTCACAAACCTCTCAGGTGATCCAGAATGGTATGGTTAGAAGTTCATGTTCACAATTCATAGTCTTGAAAGCCATTGAAAGATCCAGAAGCAAAGAGTCACATTCCCTTTGTCAAGTTTAACTATTCTTTCAGATGATTAAAGCAGTTTTGAAATAGATTGAAGTTATTTGTTTATTCCAGATTCCTGCTGCTGGAAAACAATCACCCACTTGAATACCTTATTCATAGAAGATGAGCCTATAATTGCTAATCTCCAAAGCATCCAATGTAAGCTTCTTAAGGTTTATTATTGCTTTCTTAAAAAAAGAAGAAGCTATGCTGACACAATTAAGAGAGATAATAATAATAAATAGGACATCTTTTAGATCACAATTTGAACAGGGATTAAGTGTTCTAACATATTGCTCAGTATGCCTTCTTATACCATAAACATGAATTGATACAGTCTAATAATATTAGTGAACATAGGCAGCTATATATTTGCTGTGTTTCCTTTCTTCACTCAATGCACTATGGTTATTTTAAAAGCCCAATAACCAACTGGAGTTCCTATAATGAATACATCTGACTGACCAACCTTTTTTTTATTATTGATATTAAGTTAATTCTTGATTGGGAACTGCCAGAGTTTGGTATAAGATGGATGATTACATAAATGTTGTAAACAAATGCAGAGGTGACCATGTAATTATAAACAATTACAATGCAGAGGTGGCCATATGTTATAAATAAATAAATAAATAAATAAATAAATAAATAAATAAATAAATAAATAAATAAATAAATAAATACAAACATTACTGGCATGAAATGTACGAGACAAGCACATGGCTGATTGGAAAACAATTGGTTTAATTCTCTATTTTGTAAACATATTCTAGGCGGCTAGATATTTTGCCAGAGTAGTTTTCATGGATGAAAATAATGGTAGAAGATATGTTAATCAGATCATTCAAGTACTGTTAAGAAGTGATGGATACAAAGTAGAATTATGAGTGCCTCAAAACCTCCACTAAGCCTGCCATCTCATGAACACATGGCCTGAAACTTCGTGGCCCTCTTTTGATTATCTTCAACAAGCAACACAGGTTGGTTGGTTACTCAGTGAGTTTCAGTTATGTCCACAAAGTTACTACAGGGGTGTGCTGAGATTGCAGACATACTGGTGATGGGAGAATGGGTCAGATAACACTGCAAGTTGACAATCATTGTTTTCTCTTGAGCCAATTTATTTTATAGTAACAGAAAACAAAGATACAACTAAGCTATTAACATGCAATGCAACATTCAAAAACATGCAATAGGAGCACAAGTATCAATGTCTAAATGCAGCAATCAAATGCAGTCAATCCAGAAATAGCTAAGATAAATCACCAGGACAGTGGACAATGGCTAAAATAAAAAGTGAACAGTGGCTGGTCACAAAATCCACAATTCCATCTGCCGGCCAGTAGGGTCTCAGAAAAAATTCTTCATTATTAATTTCGGTCTTAAGGAGGCTTCTACTTAAAACATAAACTTTGGGTCTAAAACATACCAGCTTTTGCAATTTCAGCCTCCCCCGTAGTTAGGGATGGCCCTATAGTTATCCAAACCTGAATCTCCAATTCCTGAGCTTCTGTCTGAGTAGGGCATGCAGCATATCCAGTGGTTCATTCTTAGGTTCTGATAAGACTCTTGAAGAGGAAGAATAGCATCCTTATATTTTCCTACTCACTTGAAATTCCCCATTAGTCACAACTTAATTACCAGATTTAAATTCCCAATTGGGTACAGCTTTGGGCAAGAATGTTCCTTAATAGAATACTATTTCCCAAACAAAGCAAGATGGAAAAATATTCAAAAAGAAGATGACTAAAGGTTTAAAAAAGATGGAGGCACATCTTTTAATGCAAGCTGATAAACCTTCAAAGGAATAACAAAATGATTAAATCTCTAAAGGAGGAAAATCAGAAATGTGTAAATATTCATTGTACTGTTTATTATTCAAATATTATAAATGCTAGGTTTCACATAAGCATTTATTACCAAGGGGGAAAGGAGCAAACACTGGAAAAGCTGAAGAAAGATATAGCTTAAACTAAAGTAATCTACTTGCTTTCTTTTAGCAAAGCTTAATTATATGGTGTCAAACAAAAAATAATTTAAAAATAACCTCAAGTTCTAAGAAACTTAAGCAGCTATTCAATTCTAAGAGTAGAAAGGATTCAAGTCTTTCAATTGTCACCTAGGATTTGGAGAAATTGCTACGCTATTAAACCAATTATGGATACACTTAAGTTGAGTTCATAATTAGAGCTTCGGCCAAACTTTTGACTAAATAATTACTAAAACAATCTATACCATCTTCAATAACCAGTTATTGAAATAATGAAGGACTCATTACCAGATCCTAACTGAATAAAAAGCAATGCCACTGCCTTAGTTTAAATAGATATTTTCATGAATAAGAAAATAATATTTGAAATGAGCTCTTTAGTAACTGTATTTACTTTTCTACATAATCACCATTATGCTTTATACCAGGTCCCCAAATTTGCAGCTTTGGACTTCAACTCCCAGAATTCTCCAGCATAGCATAGTTGTCTGGATAATTCTGGGAGTTGAAGTCCACAAGTCTTAAAATTGCCAAGTTTGGGGACTTCTGCTCTATACATTTCTACCAATGATGGACACGCCTCTTCTACCAATGGTGGGCAAGAACTCTACACTTTTTCTCTTCAATCAGCTTCTGACAGTCCTTTCCACCTCTTCATTTGAATCCAATAGATGCTCACGAAATCATCCTTTTCCATTTTCAATGTAGTTCTGAGGTATTAATGATATTAGGTTCAAGAAATCCTTGTCCATAACAAAATCTGCATCCCCAAAAATGTAACATGAATTTTCCTGCCTGGGTTTTGATTTTTTTTCTTTTGAAGGTGAAGCTTTTTGATATTTCATAGATTGATTCTTCATTTCTAGGTCATAATGATGAGCACATTTCATCAGCTGTCAAGATGCTTTAAATAGATACCTTAAGTTTCATTCTTGTGTGACAATTGCTGTCAGATTTTAACTCTTAAAGCTTTAATCTTTGCTGTCAGCATACAAAAAAAAAACTATGTTGCACAAGCCTGTTGAAGAACATCAATTATATAATCCACATGTTCATATGCCATGCCAAATTTGACAGTGATTTCCCTTCAGGTGACCTGCCTATCGTGCTTAATCAGGTCATCTTTTCTTTTTCTTTTTTCTTTTAAACAAAATTTTATTGGTTTTCAAATATATAGGGAAGGGTAAATAGGTATACAATTTTTTTTGGCAGCTTTCATACTGCTGGTAGAGATCCCAGCACGATACTCATTTATATAACATTGTACAACAAATTTATAGAAGAAAACAGTAAACCAAATCTTACTCTATATTGTTAGTCTTGTGTTCCTACATGTTTCTCTTTGTCGTTTTCTAAAATATCACTAACTGCTATTGTTCCAAATAATTTTATTTTTGAGATCTGAGCCTTTTCGATATTGCTTCTTCCTCCCTGTCGCCAGAGAGAGCCTCAGTGCCCCCCTCCTTCCCGTCTTGGATCTTACTATCTTGTGTTTTACTGTCTCTTTCACTACTCCCACTCAATTCCTCCTCTGAGAGTGGAAAATTCTTTTTAATGAAGGCCTCCGCCTCCTGGACTGTATTGATTCTGATCCTATTTCCCTCCCAGAAGATTAACATCCCCTCCAGAATCAGCCATTTAAACCAGATCCCTTTTTCATATAATTTTTTTGCTAGGGAGGAAAATTTCCTCCTTCTATCTCTTATTTTTTTCGGGATCTGTTTGAGAATGGTGATCTCTTCACCCTTGTATTTCAATGGTCCCTCCCTTTGGGTCGCAAGTACCTCGTCCCTTGTGGATCTCCTGACAAACTTAACATGTATCTCCCTCGGAACATTGTGTCTTCTAGCATATGCTGAATTTATCCTATATACTAGATCCATATCCCACCATATTTGTTTTTTATCTCTCTTGAGATAATCTGCTAAAATTGTACTCATAATATCTTTAAGGTTTTCATTCTCTGTTTCTGGTAAGTTCTGGAATCTAAGAAAAAAGGACATTCTTTCAAATTCTACTTTTGTTTGAAAATTTTCCATATCTGTGTTTCCCTTGCGCATTGCTTTCACTTCTTCCCCCAGCCCCGCCATTCTGTCCTCTAACACCAAAATTCGTTGTGTATTTCCAGCTATATGTTCTTTAACCACTCTGAGTTCTTCTTTGATCTCAGCCCTCATTTCATTCTGTCCCTTCATGAGTTCCTTAAACATTTCCGTAACTTTATTATTTATTAGATTTATAGACCGCCCCCTCTCCCCGAAGGGACTCGTAACAGATAATTAGATTTATAGACCGCCTCCTCTCCCCGAAGGGACTTCCGTAACAGATAATTCCTTAGGATCCTCCCCAGCCACTGCTTTCTGCAACATTGACGATATCTTGGACTGTTGCATTGTGGGGCTTGGGGCAGCCGATGAGGGGGCTGAGTGCGCTTTGCTGGTAGAGGGTTTCCTTGCTGCCATTTGTTTAAGTTCAGACATGCAAATCCTTGCCAAGGAAAGTGGTGTCAGAGGGTTTCACAGCTACGCTGGTCTCCAAAGGAAAACAATCGCAACGGCACCCAATTTGCAGTTCCAAGAGTAAAATACACCAAGATGAATGAAAAGTCAGCCAAAGATCAGAAGATCCATACACAGGAGGAGGTCCCAGTTTCCCTTTGGGAGAGTAAACAAACAATCCACTTTTCTTTATTCTCTCTTTGGGAGTAGCTTCAAAGGACAGACTTCATTTGCATAAAGACAAAGAAAGAAGGGCGAGCGCCATCTTGGCCCTCCCCTTCGCAGGGAAAGAAGTCGCCGAAAGTTTTTTGTTTTAAAACAACAGTTCAGAGTCGTTTCCAGCAATTGTGAAAGTCATTTTCAATTAAAAGTCAAATAAATCAGTCTTTTAACCTCTCTCTTCCCGAGGGTCCATTTTCAAAGCAGCTTAGTCCAAGGGGGGGAATGGTAACCCCCCCCTCTAATCTCTCTTCAAGAACAGAAACACAAAAGACTCACAAAGTGACTGTTGCTTTTCTCCTAAATCCTCCAAGAGCGCCGGTCAGGATCCCCACCTTCAGTCTCCAGCTGCACTTTTCCGACTCTTCTTTTAACCTCCGGAGCCATCCGACGAGAGGGGCGGGCAGTGCGAAGCTATCTCTCCCCCCCTCCGCTCCCCAGCTCCTAGGCGAAGCCGAAAAGCACTCCAGCTGGCTGCCGCCACATGCGGGGTGCCTTGGCCAGCCGCCCTTCGGCAGGACCGCCCTACAAGGGGTCCTGTGTCCCCTAAGGGACCCACCGAGGAGACGAGCGGCGGACAAACACGTCCGTTGTCGTCCGATCCCAGAAGTGACATTGGATCAGGTCATCTTTTCTTGTATAAAACTCATTGGTTGCTGACATCCATTTTGATTTCATTACATAGACCAGCTCTTTCTAAGTTTACCTTTGTATTTTTACATTTTTTGGCACAGCAACACACTAATCATGTTACCATAATCATCAAAACAATGTACATTTGCTGATGAAATTCAGATGGAGGTATTCTTTTGCCATCGAAACCCAATTGCAGCATATTAATGAATACTTACCGCATGATTCCATTTCATTTCATAATAAATAAATAAATAAATAAATATTTATTTCTTAGCCGCACCCTCTCCCGAAGGACTCGGGGCGGCGTACAATAAAACATATGAAATAAATATGTGGACAAAACAAACATATAACAGAGACATATACCGAGACATACACAAGGAGGAGGTCGGCTGATGAATAAAAAACAATTAGAATACAGTGATTAAAAAACCCCTAAATAATTAAATATAATTAAAATACCCAATTAAAAACCCGTCAGGAGCGATATGGTTAGATCAAAGTTGAGCCAGGCCAGCTACTTGGAATAGGTGGGTCTTAAGCTTAATACGAAAGGAGCGGAGGTCAGAGGTATTCCTAATATCCGGAGGGAGGTCATTCCACAGGGCTGGGCCCGCCACAGAGAAGGCTCTACTCCTAGGCGCCGCCCCCCGACACTGTCTAGTGGACGGAACCTGGAGGAGGCCCTCTCTGTGCGAGCGGATTGGTCGCAGGGATGTATGGGGCAGAATACGATCCCGCAAGTAACTAGGTCCTGAGCCATGGAGCGCTTTAAAGATTGTTATCAAAACCTTGAAACGCACCCGATAGACCACAGGAAGCCAGTGCAGCTCACGCAGGAACGGTGTCACATGGGAGTACCTAGTACTCCCCATAATTACCCGCGCGGCTGCGTTCTGGACCAACTGTAGCCTCCGGGTGCATTTCAAGGGAAGCCCCATGTAGAGAGCGTTACAGTAGTCCAAGCGAGACGTCACCAGCACATGAGTGACTGTGCGTAAGGCGTCCCGGTCCAGTAGGGGGTGCAATTGGCGCACCAGGCGAACCTGGTGGAATGCCCCCCTTGCCACGGCTGTCACATGGTCATCCATGGACAGCCGGGCATCCAGGAAGACGCCCAAATTGCGCGCCCGCTCCACGGGGGCAAGTTGAATGCCCCCAATGGCCAATGATGGAGTTAATTGGCTGAACCGGGGAGCTGGTACCCACAGCCACTCCGTCTTGGAGGGGTTGAGCTTGAGTCGGTTGTCATCCATCCAGATCCGTACGGCTTCCACACACCGGGACATCACTTCGATGGCCTCGTTGGGGTGGTTCGGGGTGGAAAAGTACAGCTGAGTATCATCAGTGTACAGGTGGTATCCCACCCCGAAACCACGGATGATCTCACCCAGCGGCTTCATATATGTGTTGAACAGGAGTGGCGAGAGGACCGACCCCTGTGGCACCCCACAAGTAAGGGGGCGTAGGGTCGACCTCTCTTCTCCTGCCAACACACGCTGCATCTGGCCAGAAAGGTAGGAGCCGAACCACCGCAAAACGGTGCCCCGGACCCCCAACCCCTCCAGCCGGCGCAGCAGGATACCATGGTCGATGGTATCAAAAGCCGCCGAGAGGTCTAATAGGACCAGGATAGAGGAACAACCTCTATCTCTGGCCCTCCAGAGATCATCCACCAATGCGACCAAGGCCGTCTCTGTGCTGTGACCGGGGCGGAAGCCGGACTGGCGCGGGTCTAGATAATCATTTTTCTCCAGATGACGTGGAAACTGGTAGGCCACCACACTCTCTACAACCTTCGCCAAAAAGGGAAGGTTGGAGACAGGACGATAATTGGCCAGCTCCAAAGGGTCCAGGGAAGGCTTCTTGAGCAAGGGTCTCACCACCGCCTCTTTCAAGGCGGCCAGGAGAGACCCCTCGCTCAACGAAGCATTCACTAGGCCCAGGAGCCAGTCTCGTGTAACCTCCCAGGATGCCAGTACAAGCCAGGAGGGGCACGGGTCCAATAAACATGTGGTGGGTCGCAGTCGTCCACGCATTCTGTCCAAATCCTCGATGGCAACCAAGTCAAACTCCTCCCAGATCGATTCCTCAAGACTCGCCATGGACGTCTCCATTGGACCACTGACAGGGACCCAATCCCTCCGGATTTGAGCGATTTTATCCTGCAGATATTTATCAAATTCCTCTGCCCTGCCCTGTAGAGGGGCCTCCCGCGGCCTCTGAAACAAGAGGGAGCGGGACACCCGAAACAGGGCGGCAGGGCGGTTCTCCGCGGATGCAATGAGAGTGGCACGATATTGGCGTTTGGCCACTCTCAATGCCACAAGGTACATCCTTAAATGGGCTTGTGCCTGTGTTCGATCAAATTCGGAGCGAGAGGATCTCCAACGACTCTCTAGACGTCTCTTGCGGCATTTCATCACCCTTAGTTCCTCGGTAAACCAAGGGGCCAGGGTGGATCGTTGCCGCTGGAGAGGCCGCAAAGGCGCCACCCGGTTCAAGGCCCCGGTAGTCGCATTATTCCACGCGACCACCAGGTCCTCTACCTGGGGGCGGGTCAAGGTTACAGGAGGTGGCCCAAGCTCCGTCTGGAACCTATCAGGTTCCATCAGGCGCCTGGGGCGGAACCATCTGGTACTTTCCGGTTCCGCCTCCCCGCAGCGGGAGGTAGCACCAGGGAAGTCAAGACGAAGGAGTGAGTGATCTGACCATGACAGGGGAGTGATGGTTAAGTCCCCTCCTCCCAGATCACTCAGCCACTGGCCAGAGACAAAAACAAGGTCCAGAGTGTGTCCTCCCTCATGTGTCGGGCCCTGAATCATTTGAGTCAGGTCCATGGCTGTCATGGAAGCCATGAACTCCCGAACCCCCTCTGATGCTTCTCCCATCGATGGCAGGTTAAAATCCCCCATCACTAAAAGTTTGGGGGTCTCAACCGTCACCGATGCGATCAGCTCGAGGAGTTCGGGCAGGGCTGCTGATGTATAGCGAGGAGCCAGGTATACTATCAGCAGGCCCAACTGTCTCCCAGGGCCCCATTTCACAACGAGGGATTCACATCCGGACGTCTGTGGCACAGTAGACTCCCTCGGCTCTAAGTCCTCCCGAATAATTACTGCCACCCCACCGCCCCTTCCCTGGGCCCGGGGCTGGTGAAATGCTCGGTAGCCTGGTGGGCACATTTCCACGAGGGGAAGACCTCCCTCGTGGCCCAACCAGGTCTCTGTTATTCCCGCGAGGTCCGGCTCCCCCTCTAAAATTAGATCGTGAATGAATCATGTCACCTAACAGAAGTTTCCTGCCAGCTGAAGTGAAATAAGACATTGAGCTTTAAATGCATCTATATATTACTCTTAATTGAGCTCTTGTATAATATATTTATTTATTAGTACTATTAACAAGATACATCTAATTAACTAAGGAGGCCAGAGAGGCACGGTTGTTATTTTCCAAGGGAGATAGGTAGTTAAGCAAAATATAACACAAACAAACAAACAACATATTTCTTCACATTTCATCCCATGAAGATGGTCACCCTACAGCTCCAGAGACCCTTAAAGGACATTGATTATCTGGACCTCACTCAATCTGCATTCCAGCTGGATCATAATACTGACATCAATGGTTACATTTCCCAATGAACTTTGATGGGCTTGGGTCAGGGGTGGGATTCAGCCGGTTTGGACAGGTTTGGGTGTACCGGATGCTAATTTTATATCTGGTTCACTGAAGATGCAAGGATTGGCTGGCCCTGCCCATACTGCCCCTCCCAGGAGTATCCATGCAGCCCAATTTGGATGCTGGGTAAGTATAGGGCCCGCATGGAGGCTCTGGGAGGGCAGAGGACCCGTTTCCGGCTTCTGGAGTCCAGGGGAGGGCGTTTTCGGCCTCTGGAGTCCAGGGGAGGGCGTTTTCGGTCTCTGGAGTCCAGGGGAAGGCGTTTTCGGCCTCCCGGAGGATCGAGGAAAGCCTCCGGAGCTTGGGGAGGGTGAAAAATGGGCCTCCCAAAAGTCCGAAAATGCACCCATTTTGGGCCTCCGGAGCCCAGGGGAGGACATTTTTGCCCTCCCAGAGGCTCAAAAAAAGCCTCTGGAGCCTGGGGAGGGCGAACCCCCCCCCCCAACATGGTGCAGGAGGCTGAGTAAGCCACGCCTACCCAGCAACCAGGCAGAGAATAGGTTGCTAACATTTTTGAATCCCAGCCCTGCTTGGGATAGGAATAGCCTATATGGCCCTTCTTGAACTCTTTTGATACAATTGATCACAGTATGATGCTGGATGGCTCAGGTGGTTGGATGTGGATAATACAGTTTAGAGGTGATTCTCTTCCTTTTTCCAGTAGCCTGTAGGGGCAGGGAGATCAAGCCTGAGGCTGCTCCCTTTTTTTCCTACTTTCACCATGTGACTTTGCTACTTCAGAAACAGAACTGGTTATGAAGTAAGGCAATGGTATGAAGTGAGGCAATGGTTATCTCTACAGTATGAAGTGAGGTGATTATATTCAGATGTAATGTTAAATATTCTGATCTTTTTTGTATAATGTATCTCTTGAAACTCAAAATATTATTTAAAATTACAAACAGTTTAATTTAAAACTCAACATTTTATTCAATTTCTAATAGAAATACAATATAACTTTTAGTTTGGAATGGTATGTCTTTGTCATGGAAATCAAAACGAAAAAATGTTAGAATGGGAAAATTCATTAAACTATTGGACAGAGTTAAAATGATCTTTTCTAAATTACTATTTTACTACAAGTGATTCCTCCATCTTCAGACAAACTTTCTCCATAGCAAATATAAACAAATTCATTAACACAGCAAACCATTTTAGATTTGTCATGTTATGTAGACTGAAACAACAGGGAAACGTTCCTATATTTAATTTTGAAGTCTTTTATAATGCATATCAAGTAAAATAGTTAATTAATTTTGTATACCATAATGGTTCACGGCAGATTTGATTATGGACAGAAGACGTGCCATTTACAATTGTAAACTGTATTTTTAATTTAAAAAAAAAACATTGTCAATTCATTTTATAAGGCAGCCTTAATGGTATGGGAACTGTGAATGAAATTTGAGCTTTTTCCCCCTCCATTTAATTCATCGTATTTTAAGTTAAAGATACACAATTATTTTTAAAAACACACTTAAAAATAACAATTTGCCATATAAAAGTGGGATGGACAACTATGTTTTCAAATTAAAAGCCAACATGGGTTGTCAAAAACAGATCATGCCAGACTAATCATATTGCATTCTTTGACAAAGTGACAAAATTAGTGGATCAGAGGAATGCCGTCAATATAGTTTACTTGGACTTCAGTAAGGCATTTGATAAGGTAGACCATAACTACTACTAGATAAAGTAGAAGAATCTGGGTTAGACAGCATCACCACCAGATGGATTCGTAACTGGCTGACCAACCGCACTCAACATGTAGTCCACAATGGAACTGCATCTACATGGAGGGAAGTATGCAGTGGAGTACCCCAAGGCTCTGTTTTAGGCCCAGTACTCTTCAACATCAATGATTTGGATGAGGGAATAAATGGAGAACTCATCAAATTTGCAGATGACACCAAGCTGTCAGGAATAGCCACCACTCCAGAAGACAGGCTTAAGATACAGAAGGATCTTGACAAATTTGAACATTGGGCACTATCTAATAAAATGAAATTCAACGGTGAAAAGAATAAGGTTCTACATTTAGGCAAGAAAAACGAAATGCACAGGTACAGTATAGGTGGTACCTTGCTCAATAGTAGTAACTGTGAGAGGGATCTTGGAGTCCTAGTGGACAACCATTTAAATAGGAGCCAGCAGTGTGCAGCAGCTGCCAAAAAAGCCATTACAGTTCTAGGCTACATAAACAGAGGGACAGAATCAAGATCATGTGAAGTGTTAATACCACTTTATAATGTCTTGGAAAGGCCACACTTGGAATACTGCATTCAGTTTTGGTTGCCACGATGGAGAAAAGATGTGGAGACTCTAGAAAGAGTGCAGAAAAGAGCAACAAAGATTAGGGGACTGGAGACTAAAACATATGAAGAACGGTTGCAGAAACTGGGTATGTCTAGTTTAATGAAAAGAAGATCTAGGGGAGATACGATAGCAGTGTTCCAGTATCTCAGGGGTTGCCACAAAGAAGAGGGAGTCAAACTATTCTCCAAGGCATCTGAGTGTAAAAGAAGTAATGGGTGGAAACTAATCAAGGAGAGAAGCAACTTAGAACTGAGGAGAAATTTCCTGACAGTTAGAACAATTAATCAGGGGAACAGCTTACCTCCAAAAGTTGTGACTGTCCCAACACTGAAAGTGTAAGATGTTGGATTGCCATATGTCTGAAACGGTGTAGAGTTTCCTGCATAGGCAGGGGGTTGGACTAGAAGACCTCCAAGGTCCCTTCCAACTCTGCTATTGTATTATTGTAAAAGGCTTGTTTCACTGTAATAAACATTTTATAGTAAGGGATCCTCATGAGAATGTAATACAGCTATCCATTTCAAATCAGTTTTTAAGCACAGGAAGTTCCAAGAGAACAACCTTTGAAAAATTATATTTGACAACAATTAGTTCATCTAAAGAAATTGTTAACACCAAATCATAGAAGTCTAATTGTTAACGTATTTTAAAAATATATTGCTGAATTATTATAAAAAATCTTAAGGTTATCAAGCTTGTTTTCTGGTGATTAGAGAGATGTACCCATGTAGGGATGTATAGAGGTGATTTATCGCTGCATTCTTTCAGGCCTCTCTCTCTGTTTGTTTATTTCTCATCTACCGTAGTATACAGTTTTTTCTAAGTATTTTCTCATTTATATACTAATAAGAGTCAACCATGCCAAGTCTCCAGGATCATTCAAGATCAGTCAGGAATTATGTTACATTGAAATTTTGTAAGATTAACAGCTGTCCCAATGTGTTGAAACCTGAAATTCATTATCACATAAATGTGGACTGAATTCCCATGGATGTAAATTTCTGTAGAACACTGTAGTAGTGGCAATTTTCCACTGTTGTTGCAATAGTTGAGGCTGAGGAAGGGCTATTTCCTAGTTGCAAGAGGTTGAACACGAGGCTCCTGCCAAATTAAAAGTCACAGCGGTTGCTGCTCCTGCTGCTGGCCCAGAAGATCCAACAGGATATTTCTACCACAATTACCAACATCAAATAGAACAAATTACAGGCCGCCAGCATCCCTGCATGGGAATAGTTAAAAGCTTGAGCTTGAAGGTCAAGTTTGAGCTCAACCATTGCTAGGAACAGCACATTAACTGTCTTTCAACCTTGAAAATATTTAAACATGTTTAAGTCTCCCTTAATATCCTTTCTACTGCTAGCAAGAGTAGATACTCATGTTGTCACTTAATAGTAAGTTACTATTCTTAAGCAGAACCTGAATCCAGTGTCTGAGACAACTGACAGATTGTAAGTGATGGCTTTGGATAATCACAGAGTAATCAGGTCATTTCTGACTTCTAAGTCCCCTCAACTTCAGCAAAAAAATAGTGCCTTTCCTTTGTCACTGACACAAGGAAGATGTGTCAGGACTATTATCATCCACCTGAGAAACCCATTGCAATATTTACCATCTATCACACTTAAAACATTTTCATATGGTCATATTAATAAAATTTGAGCATGTTTTATCCCACGATGTAAAAAAGATGTGGAGACTCTAGAAAGAGTGCAGAGAAGAGCAACAAAGATGATTAGGGGACTGGAGACTAAAACATATGAAGAACGGTTGCAGGAACTGGGTATGTTTAGCTTAAGAGAAAGAAGGACTAGGGGAGACATGATAGCATTATTCCAATATCTCAGAGGTTGCCACAAAGAAGAGGGAGTCAAACTATTCTCCAAAGCACCTGAGGGTAGAACAAGAAGCAATGGGTGGAAACTAATCAAGGAGAGAAGCAACTTAGAACTGAGGAGAAATTTCCTGACAGTGAGAACAATTAATCAGTGGAACAGCTTGCCTCCAGAAGTTGTGAATGCCCCAACACTGGAAGTCTTTAAGAAGATGTTGGATAGCTATTTGTCTGAAACGGTATAGGGTTTCCTGCCTAGGCAGGGGGTTGGACTAGAAGACCTCCAAGGTCCCTTCCAACTCTACTATTGTATTGTATTATTGTATCCATTGTGCCTGCCCAGGAGTTGATTATTTAACAAAAAATTATATAACAATAAACCAAGAACTAGTATGTTACCTCTCCCCCAGTCAATGAAAAATGGGGTTGAACAGAAGAATCTCAAAGAGGAATCAAAGTAGATTATATGTTGGCCTATCTAATGGTACAGGTTTTAAGCACTGTATGAAAAGTGCAGCTAACACAAAGCCACAATTTTTCCCAGGAGTCACCTAAAAGTAAAAATAAAAAAACAAAAGCAAAACTACATGAGAAGGAGCACTTGAACTTTATTATTATCATTATTTTAAAAAAAACATGTCTCATATAATCTCAGTCACAAAAGAGACGCACCACCTCAAGGAATCAGGCTGTACATTAGCGAACAATAAAGTTGTTTGCCATCTTGGCTTAGCTATCAGAAACCGGTCTCTTGTCTCAAAATTGCCTCTATCATTTGGAATGAAAAATACATGTCCATATTCTGGATCCTGGATCAATGCAGTTGCATTAATAAATGATACAAGTGATCTTCAGAGAAGACTCCAAGTTTAATTGCTGAGATCAGTTTGAAGAAGTGTTGACTCGGAAATGAAATCCATGACCAGCAATAGACCAGAATACTTCCCACTCATCTTTGATAGGGATGCATTGAAGCAGATTTGATATTGGTTTTTATGCCACTGGGCATCTTACCTGGAGAGATGAAAGAAGCTGGGTTTAATAATGTAATAAGAATCTGACCAATTTGGGAGGGCAATACGTTTATTACTATCTCTGGCTCTTTCTTGTACATATTTTTGAGGCAGGTATATTTAATTACTCACTCAAACTCCAACATTACTTTGGGCAAGTTTCTCAGGCATTTTATGCACTAAACAAGAAACCTGATGAATAAGAAAAAAGACTTAAGCTGCCCACTATCCTATTTTCCTATGGTAAACAAAGGCATTTTGAAAATACCATCCAGCTGGACATAATGAGAGTAGTCTTCTCCTGATTTTGATTACTAGCCACTTATTCTCAGTATAATGGACATTCCTATATTTAATAAAATCCTATCTCATCTCCAGGCTCACAGACACCTAGATAATGTTAATATAAATCATATGCTGCCATATCCCTTGTCCCAAATAGCTGTCCTTTTCTAAAGCCTGACCGTTTATACAAAACGTTTAATTTTTGTGGGGCAACACTTCCTATTGCCCTAGTAGTACCACTATATATTTGTCTCTGTGATTCTTTTTACCTGGTTGCCCTGCTTGTGGCATCTGCACTCCTCCAAGCATAGGCTGTGGCTGATTTGGTGCGCCTGACATTTGTACTTGCTGCATGGTAGAAGCACCAGCTATGATGGCATTGGCAGCTTGCTGACTGGTTGGAACAGAACTTCCCACTCCTGGTGGACGTCTGTTGGACAATCCTTTTCCAAAGGCTACAGCTGCAACTAGGGCATTGGTATCAGCAGGGTTGAATGTCTGCTTGTTCTGGCGCAAACCTATAGGGTAGAAAAGCATTCGTACTGGTCTCCAAATTTCCTAAAGGTGTAGTTTTTACTTCTTATCATACTTTAATCTCTGTTTCTGGGATTTCTGTCTCTCAATAGTGTTGTCCCCACTAAAGCTCATTTGGTCCTCCTCCTTATCTAGAACCATACCTCCACTTTCAGATTCTCGATCTTCTTTGTTGATTTTCTCTAGCAAGTTCGAACACATTTTGTTTAGGCTTTGAATCTGTTTCTGCAATCATAAAAATCATATTATGTCAGAATTCACAAGTGCTTCAGGTTGCCTGACTTCATGCAGATAAAACTCATTAAAGCCTATGTCTAGATATTCTGGAAGCTGGAAACAGTTTGAAACTCCACACTGCCTTGACAGAATTAGAGGTAGGCATCATTTTGGATCTGAGATGTCATTGGTACCAAATTAGACCTGGGAGTGGGGAAAATTATGCCTAGTGTATTTGGATCTATGTAAATGAACAATTAGCATATATAGACATATATATCCATCCATCCACAAAACAGAGAATTATTGACATTCAGAGAAGTGTACTGCTTATAACAAGGACAGTGTGTTGGTTGTGATGATTTCAATCAACCTTCGTTGCAAGGAAATGTGGTGCAGTAGGATTTGAGACCAGTGACTATCTCTCAGTCCATTCTACATTAAAGAGCTGTTATGGGAAAAGTGGAGGGAGTACATATATACCGTATTTATCGGCGTATAACACGCACAGGCGTATAACACGCACCTTCATTTTAAGAGGGAAATTTCAGGAAAAAAATTTAAATTTCAAATAAAGAACTTTGAAGCAAAATAAGGGTAGCTCAGAACTTTTTTTTTATTAATATTATTACCATTTATAAGGTAAATAATGTAAAAGGACAGTAAAAGCAACTATGAACACTGCTGCTTTCACTGCTACTATCTTCCACCCTCCCTTCCTCCTTCCCTTCCTTCCTGCCTCCCTTCCAGTTCCCTCCTTCCTCTTTCCTCCTGCCTGCCTGCCTTCTTTCCCTCCTGCTTATCTATGCTTCCTTCCTTCCTTGCACCTCCCTCCCTTCTGCCTGCCTGCCTTCTTTCCTCTTTCCCTATCCTCCTATCCTTCCTTTCTCCCTCCCTCCTTCCCTGCCTCCCTTCCAGTTCCATCCTTCCCTCCTTCCTTTTTTTTATTAACTTTTAGTCGGGAGTCCGGGGAGAGGAGAGACGGCTCATCCATTCTCTCCTCCTCTCACCCACACCCCGCTGTCTAAAGCGCTTCCTTTCGCCCGCCCGAGCTCTTCCGCGGGCGAAAGAAAGTGTTTTAGTCGGGTGTCTGGGAGAGGAGAGACGGCTCATCCATTCTCTCCTCCTCTCGCCCACACCCCACTGAGTAGCGCTCCGTGATCCTTTTCTGTGCGCCTGGTGTTTAGATAGATAGCCGGATGTTTTAAACGCCAGGCGCACAGAAAAGGATCGCGGAGCGCTTCGCCCCAACAGCAGCTGCTTTTCTGTGCGCCTGGCGTTTAAAACATCCGGCTATCTATCTAAACGCCAGGCGCACAGAAAAGGATCGCGGAGCACTTCGCCCCAACAGCAGCTGCTTTTCTGTGCGCCTGGCGTTTAAAACATCCGGCTATCTATCTAAACGGCTGCTGTTGGGGCGAAGCGCTCCGCGATCCTTTTCTGTGCGCCTGGCGTTTAGATAGATAGCCGGATGTTTTAAACGCCAGGCGCACAGAAAAGCAGCTGCTTTTGGGGCGAAGCGCTCCGTGATCCTTTTCTGTGCACCTGGCATATATCGCCTGGTGTATATCGGCGTATAACACACATACATCATTTGCCCCCTATTTTTCGGGGGGGAAAGTGCGTGTTATACGCCGATAAATACGGTATTATATTATCTGGAAGGCAATATAGAATAGAGCAACAACAACAGAACATTACGTACATCTTGTTTAATGTGTAATAGAGCTTTGATTCATTTGCATGCTACCAAACAGCAATTCCTGAGAGAGAATTAAAATTAGTGAGGGTAGCAAAATTGTGGTGGTGCAAAACCATGCTGATCCATATACACATTTACCAAGAAAAGTTTTTAGATTCCAAGCATGTTTATTCAGCATTCAATAATTTAGATTTTATCCCAAAAATGTGCTTTGGGGTGCACAGGGATAAAATAGATCTGCATCTCTTTAAAGCTGACACTTTTCCCCACCCCCTGGATCATGAGGCAACTGCAGAGGATAACCAAATGATCCCAGAAAAAGACCCTGCTGTTTTATTGGGCTGAAGACAAGTGCTATGTTTGTGCTCCCTCAGGCTCCAAGTTTCTTTTTTTCTTCCTGATCCTGTTAATCAATCATCGTCCTACCTGTGCCACATCAGTGCCAATACGAGCTGCATCTGTGCTTAGCTGCTTCTCTTGCTCCTCTACCTCAGGATCAGGCTTCGTTCGCAGATGATCAGGTACAACTTCATGGCTGAACACTGGTACTCGTCCTTCTGTCTGCCGCTGCAATATTCAGTCTATTAGGACTCATAGCTTGCAACAAAATCAGACAATACAAAGCTAAACGTATAGGTCTCAGGTTATTGGAAATGTAGTTTCAGAACATCTACCTCTGCAAGTTTTTAATCTTTCTCTTTTTTATTATAATAAAATGAAGCAATTAAAATAAATGTCAATGAGTTAGCGTCTTCACCATTTGCAAGTCAGCCGTTATGAAGAAACAGCTTGAAACCTGCCACATCAAACTGCCATATACAGTATACATCAATGTACATTGTGATGAGTTTTGATTCATCCTGAAAATAATATTGACTGAAATATAGGGAACAAATGAGCATTCTCTGATCACCATGTTCATTTTGGAAGTGTCCCTCTTCTTTGTGGCAGCCCCTCAAATACTGTTCTGAATTAAAGCAATTACTTGAGAATATGTCTTTCCCATGACACTTTCCCCATTCACTTTTATAATTCTGTCACCTGTGCATAGACCAGCTTCAGAAGCAGGCCTTCCATCCTTAACTTGATTAACAAATATGGTGTCCATTGGCCCTGGCTTCCTCTTGGTTTTCCTGGTTGTAGTTTCCTGGTGGTGGGGCTTTTTTCCCTTGGGGTGGCCCTGCAGTCCAACGGGTTGCCATTATTTCAGTCTCCAGTTGCAAAGAAAAAAAAAATTCACCAGAGTCCACGTGTGAGGAGAGTGGCACTATAGTTATTAAATACTAAAGTGGATAATTTTTAGATACTAAGTTGATAAGTATCTAATATGTATATTTCACAATTTAAGGATTAAAAATCAATCAAAAAAGAGCTGGAAGGGACCTTGGAGGTCTTCTAGTCCAACCCCCTGCTCAAGTAGGAGACCCCATACCATTTCAGACAAGTAGCTGTCCAGTCTTTTCTTAAAAATGTCTAGCAAAGAAGCACCAACAACTTTTGAAGGCAAGCTGTTTCACTGGTTAATTGTTGTCACTCTTAGGAAATTTCTCCTTAATTCCAGGTTGCTTCTCCCTTGATTAATCTCCATCCATTGTTTCTTGTTTTGCCTTCTGGTGCTTTGGAAAATAAGTCAACTCCCTTTTCTTTGTTGCAGGCACTCTAATACTTTTCTGAATTAAAGCAATTACTTGAGACTATGTCTTTCCTATGACACTTCCCCCATTCACTTTTATAATTCTGTCACCTGTGCCTAGCCCAGCTTCAAAAGCAGGTGCTCCATCCTTAACTTGTTTAACAAATATGGTGTCCATTGGGCCTGGCTTATTTCTTGGTTTTCCTGGTTGCAGTTTTCAGTGACTTGGCTGGTGGGGTTTCCCCCCCTGCCCTGCTATTCAATGGGTTGACATTATTTCAGTCTCCAGTTGCAAAGAAGTAAAAAATTTGCCTGAGTCCACATGGAGTTGGGGGGGAGGGCACACGGCAAAAATAGGCACCCGAGGGAAGAAGTGAGGAGGGAGGGAAATGTAATGTAATATAATATAATATAATAAACTATAATATACTATACTATACTATGCTATAATATAATATAATAATATAATATAATATAATGAATGTGTGGAATAATAGTACATTATGGCTTGGCCATGCTCTTGTTTACGTGCAACTGCCAAATTATGATTTCAACATAGATTTGATTTGTTTATTTGTCATTATTTTATTCTAGAACTTTTAACCAGATACTCTTTGAGAAGTTTTAATTGTAATGGTCTTTGACCATAATAAATATTTGATACTTAAAAGGTAAAGCAATACATATAAAAGCAATTTAGACTCACCACATGAATGTGTGCATGCACACACAGAAGAACGCATTATTTTTTTCCCTATTATAAGGTTCTATATAATGACAAAATAGCTTGACTTCACCTTTAAACATATACTGGCCTGTCTTTTAAAGTAACTATTCCCTATATACAATTTTGTTGTGCAACTGAAGCTTGAGCTATATAGCATGTGATAATTGCTCCCAGTTTAAAATCCAATCCTGTAATTTTAATGCTTTCTTTTTGGCTGTAAAATCTTATTTTTAAGCTTTGCAAAGCATTTCTTTAACTATTGTCTAAAGTCTACTATTATTATGATGTTCCTTGTCAGACAGAATTGAGTGCTATAGGCAATCTACAAGGGTGGGGTCCAAAACTTAAAGTTGCATTTAGATCTGCCAACTATCCATTCAATCTGGTTTGCTCAGCATACTGCAAATCCTTCTTGTTCTATCTTTAGCAAAATTGGACGGACGGTTCATAATCCCATTTAATGAAAGAAATTGTTCTTCTCACCATAATGAACCTGGGACATTAATTTCTTCATTGTTCCATCTATATGCTGGCACACCCATACAACCTCCTAGTAGAAATCAAACTTTCAGGAAGAGAAAGGTGGTCAAACATCCTCTTACAGAGTTGCCAAATACTTATTGGTAGCTATTGCTAAAAGAAGTCTTTAGATGTCCTAATCCTGGAATGATGTTACAAAGAAGTCCTTTTATTCTTTTATCTAAATTTTATTCTTATTTATTCACTTTTGCTTTATTATATAGTGTTGTCTTTTCTTAATTCTTGTAAATTTTAATTGACAGTTTATATATTAATTTTATGGGATTTAAGCCTGCTTTTATGCATTGTATTTAGTTACTTAGCTGGTTATTGATCAAAAATAAAGTTTTAATACTATTACTATTCAATAACAACATATTTATGTCTTTTTATTCTATTGTCATACAGAGGAGTATCCATAACACCTATTTCTATTCATCAAATACGTTTAGCCTATAGGAAGAACAATTCTCTTGGTTTCCTATTCCTTCTATACATTTGTCTTTGTGAAAGTTTGCAAGCTTTACATTATTCACTCAACTTTTTCCTCGCTGATAAAAGATTCATTGTTCAGTATACATAGTTCTTGACTTATAGCCATTTGTTTTGTGACTGTTTGAAGTTACAATGACCTGAAAAAAGTTACTTAAAACCATTTTTCGCACTCCATACATCCCCACAGTCACATGAGCAACATTTGGATGATTAGCAACCGGAATGTGTTTATGTGACAGTTGCAGTATCTGTTGTGGCCCAGCAGCGGCTGGCTGAGCTGTTGGTGGACTCTGACAGCTCAGACCATTATGGGACTGCTCTGGAGGATGAGGAAGACTCTGGAGGGTGTTTGGAGTCAGAGCAGGAACTAGAGAGGCCTGTTGGCCACCAGGTGGCATCTGAGTCAGGGAGCAGTGAGGAGGAACAGAAGGAGGTTGTCCCTGATGTGCGTGTAGTAGAGCTGAGAAGAGAAAGGAACAGTTGTGGAGACGATATCATAGAAGGAAGTAAGGACAGCTGGCTAAGGGTGTGGCTTCTCCCAGAGAGTTTATAGGTGGAGCGACGGGAGGGGAATCTTTGCAGGAAACAACAGCCCATTTTACTAGCCGTTGAGAAAGCATTCCATAAGTTTAATCTTGGTTCTTGAAGATAGCTGTCTAGGCTCCTAGCCAAGGGGTGGCTTTATCTATGTAATTAGTCGTGGCAGACAGCCAAGCCTGTATCTGCATATTCATTAGAATCACGGGACAGAACAGTATCTGGGATTACGTGATTACTTTCTGCAACTTTCTTACAAGCAAAGTCAATGGGAAAGCCAGACTCACTTAACCACCACATTACTAACTTAACAACTGCAGTGATTGAGCTGTGATATGAGAAGGCAAAACTCATTTAACAACCGTTTTGCTTAGCAAGAGAAATTTTGGGCACAACTGTGGTCGCAAGCTGATGACTACCTGTATCTTATTTTCTCCTAGAACTAAAAAATAATTATAGTGGTCAAGAAAAGGTACAAACTGAGTCAAATTCTTACCATTATCTCTTCATCCCGATCTGGCGATAACACTAATGGGATAATAACCTGGTTGCGCAACAGTGGAGTTTTCTCATGCTTCAGCACTTTGTTCAGAGTATTAAGCTGCCCTGAGAGCAGAGCAAAACTATCTAGCACCGAGGGCCTAAGGCAGAAAAATGGAAATAGAAATACGAGAATTATATCAAAAGGACATTTGTGGATATGTTTGAGGAATTAAATTACTCTTTAGATCAGAATGCTGTATCAAAGAAATAGAACTCATTGAGCATAACCATTCTAATTCTAAGAGATGTCATGTACAAATTTTCCTATAAGGAATATTTAGTTATACAATATATATATTCTGGTTTCTACACATTCAAGGCAGCTAACAATTAAATTCAAAACACAAAACTTAGAAATTTAAAGGCAAATTAAAACCAATGAAAGCATTGACAATGACAATTTTGATGAAGAAATGTGTCTTAGCTATTTTTTAAAGAGCCCCTTGTACCAAACACTGCTTCTGGGGAGTTCATTTTATGCTTTTCTTGTTGCAATACACAAGAATGCCTTTTGCTGTGTGTCAGATAATTGAGCCTTTGCCAGCCAGGGCATTTTCAAAAAGATCTTAATAGAAAGACAGATCTTAATGTGAATACTGGGAAGTGCCAAACAAATCTAACTTTGACCATCTTGTTAGATCAAAAAATTAAAAATGCTGCTTGTTCAAAGCCCAGTGAATTCTGAGCAAGTATACTGATTTTATATTTTTATATTTTAAAACTATTCCAAAACAAAGAATAATTGTTACAGGGATCAAGCAAAACATTAGTTTCATTTGTTTTACAGCCTGAACCTTTGTATATTTATTCCAGAATAATTGCCACTCAATTTCATGAAACTCACACAAAGATGAAAAAGGAAGGGAGTAAAAGATTTCCTAAAAACATAATAGGCGGTAACATCCTGAAATCAGAAAGTTTGCTTCATTCTCCAAATAAACTGGGAACTAGGAACAATTAAGTTTTGAATTGCAGCATATTGAGTTCAATGTATGTTGGCAGGTATCCTAAATTAGGTGAAATGTTACATGAAATACTGTCCCCTCCCACCAGTACCAGCTGGCTATGAAACCATACCAAGTGAGACGGTCATATTCATTCTCCAGTTTGTAAATGAAATTGACCAAGGAGTTCTTCAGGTCAGCCACTTGACTGATAAGAGCTTCCAGGGATAGCTCAAGCTGCTTTTCCTCTCTCTGGAAAGGACATACAATAAGATTGAATATATTAACTTTCCAACAGAATGGCAAAGTGTCCCTCAAAGTTTACTTTTTGACTTTTTAAACAATAATCTCTCTGTTGTTTTCAGCTACAGATATGTCATGACAGCTCGCTTCCCCATTAAAACATAAAACAACAAGAAGAGGTTTTTTGGCTACATTACAGTAGTAGTAAAAGGAAGAAAAGGGTGGACCTTATAAATACATTTATATTTTACTCCCTCACCTTATGGTTGCATTATAATTTCCTTTCCATAAGCTACCCTTTCTGATCTTTAAATCTCAAGGTGATTTTTCTGTCATTAAAAAAAAAGTTTATAAGGGGTTTCCAATCATTGATAAATGTAATTGATCTTTTTCTAATCAAATTAATTTTGCCACTGTGCTAGCTTTGTCCATCTTCATCAACCATTCTTCCGTTGTGGGTATTTCAGAATGCTTCCATTTTGTGCATGTCTTATTTTATACAGTAACTGTATAAAAATAACCTTCCTGATTGTCTATTATTCCCAGCAAGAAAAGTTATGGTTTCCGTTGAAGGTTCATCTTTAAAGTTATATCACTCTATATATTTGAATTCAGAAATTTCTGATATTTTTTTACAAATCCATCACATATGATAAAATGACCCTTCACTGTGTCCATATTTCTAACATAAATTTGAAGTATCTATATACATTCCAGACAATATTTCTGGAGACACGTACTGATGGTATATCATTTTATTTAAAAAAAAATCCTTTAAGTTGTAAAATAATGTAAATTTCAATTCTTTTAACCACTTATTTTGCCACTGTTCCGTCAGAATATTGCGTCCAAAGTTTTAAACCCATTTTATATCTTTCATTTCTTTTATCTCTTTTATCAAATTTCCGTTTCAAATTTCAGTAAGTTTATACATTTAGCAATTCAACTTACAATGCAAGTTCAACTTACAATTCTGTCTTCTGCTGCTCAATTCCAAATGTCCTATTACCTACCTTAAATCCTTCTTTTAAGTGATCATACAAAACCATTAAAAACTAAATCCCTCTGCTGTCAATTGCTCTCTTGATTTCGTCTTATGTTGTCCATGTCTGACAAGAAATATGATCAAATGATCTAATTCTACTTTATTGTAAGGCTGCATTAATAGAATCTTGCAAATCTGAGTACAAAATTCCCACCGCCACATTCAATTGCATGATCAACTAGGACAGTCTTTCCTAAATTTCTTTCTCTTCCTCCTAAATTCAACCACTTGGGATCCTACCCCCCTATTTTTTTTTTCAAATTGTTTCCAAGGCAGCATCCCCTTGTCCTTCAAGGTCATCCTCATGTATTATAATATAGGACATTGAGCCGGTCACTTTTTCTTAGCTCTGGAAAATAGGCAAAAGCAAACTGTTTCCAAACTCTTGAGCAGAACACTAAGGGACTACTCCAGGTATTTGCCAAGAGTGAACATTGACTGAAAGAGAGGTACCCACATATAAACACAAAACACAGACATCCCCCCCAAATTGGTAAGGTACCTCTCTATACTTCAACGGTTATTCATGGTCAAATTATCACAATCACATTCAATTGCAAAGCAGGAATTCGGTAACGTGAAGCAACAAAATACTCAGCAATAAAATCCAGCTTCGTCAAACGTTAGGTTATGAATCTTTGCAGACACTACAGGCTGAGTAGCTGTCTTAGCAATTATCCACAGGCAGTAATTATTAAGGAACTTTAGTTTTATAAAGACCAGCAGTCTGTAAGCTATGTGTAGCAATGTTGAAATTACATTTAATTTTGTTTCTTTTTTTTTATTCTAAATGTACTCTCCCACACCTGAGGTGTATTGATGTTAGAACATTTTCACCTCCATTTGCAACTGTGCAATCTTTACTCTGTATTTTTCTATATTTGATAATATGTGATTGGTTGATTAGATCTGCACCAATACTTTCTATAATTAAAATTGTTCTTAAGTTTTATTATTTTTATATCTTACATCAAAAGTAAATTTGTTTAGTTAAAAAAGAAGTAATTCACAACATTTCTGTTAAAACCCAGAGAGTTAAAGGTTAAAATAAAAATCAGCTAGCGATTTATCTACTTTCAGCATCTTTTGGGATTTTCCAAATTCCTATGCCTGAAGTTTATTCAACTGTTTATCTTAACTACACACATCAGACTGTGACATACTTTAATGTTCTTTCTTTAATTTAGCCAATACTAGCCCCTTTACAGGGTAGAGCAGAGGAGTTTGGGAAATATCTACATGACAAAGTCGCTCAAATCCGGATGGGATGGACTCCCTTCAGTGGTTCAGTAGAGACGCCCGTGGCGAGTCTTGAGGGTCCGCTTTGGGAGGAGTTTGATTCGGTTGCCATCGAGGATTTGGACAGGTTGCGTGGACGTCTGCGACCCACCACATGTTTATTGGACCCGTGTCCCTCCTGGCTTGTACTGGCATCCTGGGAGGTTACGCGCGACTGGCTCCTGGGCCTGGTGAACGCCTCGTTGGGTGAGGGGTCTCTACCGGCCGCCTTGAAAGAGGCGGTGGTGAGGCCCCTGCTCAAGAAGCCTTCCCTGGACCCAACGGACCTAGTCAATTATCGTCCAGTCTCCAACCTTCCTTTTTTAGCGAAGGTTGTAGAGAGTGTGGTGGCACAGCAGTTCCCACGCCACCTGGAGGAAAATGATTATCTAGACCCGCGCCAGTCCGGCTTCCGACCCGGGCACAGCACGGAGACGGCCTTGGTCGCATTGGTGGATGATCTCTGGCGGGCCAGAGATAGGGGTTGTTCCTCTATCCTGGTCCTATTAGACCTCTCGGCGGCTTTCGATACCATCGACCATGGTATCCTGTTGCACCGGCTGGAGGGGTTAGGAGTCAGGGGCACCGTGTTACGGTGGTTTGGCTCCTACCTCACTGACCGGACGCAACGTGTGTTGGCAGGGGAGCAGAGATCGACCCGGAGGCCTCTCACATGTGGAGTGCCACAGGGTTCGGTACTCTCGCCTCTCCTGTTCAACACATACATGAAACCGCTGGGCGAGATCATCCGTGGTTTTGGGGTGGGATATCATCTGTATGCTGATGACACTCAGCTATACATCTCCACCCCAAACCACCCCAATGAGGCCATCGAAGTGATGTCCCGGTGTTTGGAGGCCGTACGGATCTGGATGGATGGCAACCGACTGAAACTCAACCCTTCCAAGACGGAGTGGCTGTGGCTTCCGGCGCCCCGGTTCAACCAGGTGTTTCCATCTCTGGCCATTGGGGGCGTGCAACTAGCCCCTATGGAACAGGTGCGCAATTTGGGCGTCCTCCTGGATGCCCGGCTGTCCATGGATGACCATGTAACAGCCGTGGCAAGGGGGGCGTTCCATCAGGTTCGCCTGATGCGCCAATTGCGCCCCTTATTGGACCGGGATGCCCTACGCACAGTCACCCATGCGCTGGTGACGTCTCGCCTGGACTACTGCAATGCTCTCTACATGGGGCTTCCTTTGAGATGCACTCGGAGACTACAGTTGGTCCAGAACGCGGCCGCGCGGGTGATCATGGGGAGGACTAGATTCTCCCCTGTAACACCTCTCCTGCGCGAGCTGCACTGGCTTCCTGTGGTCTTCCGAGTGCGTTTCAAGGTCTTGATTATGATCTTTAAAGCGCTCCATGGCACAGGGCCTAGTTACATGCAGGATCGCATCCTGCCCCACACATCCCTACGACCAATCCGCTCTCACAGAGAGGGACTTCTCCGGGTGCCGACCGCCAAACAGTGTCGGGGGGCGACACCCAGGAGCAGAGCCTTCTCTGTGATGGGCCCAGCCCTGTGGAATGATCTCCCCCGGGACATCAGGATTACTTCCGATCTCCGCTCCTTCCGTGTACAACTGAAAACCCACCTCTTCCAACTATCTGGCCTGGCTCAACCGTAATTTTCTCGTACTCCTCCTGACTGTCTGTTTTTTAACATTTTGAATTTGGATTGTACATGGGGTTTTGTAATTAGGGTATTTTAATGGTTTTTAATTGTCTATGTATTGTATCTGTTAACCTCCTCCGAACATGTGTGTCTTTGTACTTATGTATGTCATGGATTTATGTAAATGTTATATGTTTTTTACTCCATTGTACGCCGCCCCGAGTCCTTTTCGGAAAGGGAGCGGCTAATAAATTTAAATTATATATATATATATATATATATAAACAACCATATACTAATGATATTCAGGATACAGTACAAAACATCTGATATACATTTTTCTGTCCCAGGTCAGGGAGTGCAAGGTACAATAAATAAGATAGTTGGAATAGAAACTGACATATGGTTTGGTCCATGTGTAGGAAAGGGAAACACAGAGATATATCAGTACATATATCATACATTATTCAAGCAGCCAGGAACATTTGGCTTATATTAATTCCTAGAAATCATGATACATAAACTACAATAGTGTGTGTACAGAAAACATTAAGATGTAACTAAGCAAACTGTACACAATATACAGTATGAACCCAGCCAGTATTTGTGTTTTTGGAATATGTCCTCTAATGCACAAGGAATGTATTTCAAGAATACTTGTAATCAATGTCACAGTATTTTGAAGAGAAATGCTGTCTGTCATGTAATCTTCCGAGCAAGCTGTGATGAACCTGCTGGAAAAGAGCCTTCACTTTTTCAGATTTAAGAAAGGTGGGATATAACAAATCTAAAAACCTCCACTGAAGATGTACGGCAAGATCATTGAATTGTGAAAATTTATTTAGAATGGGAAAAAGATTGTCTAGAGTGGGGACTTTGTTCTGGAATAAGATTTAGGAAGACCTGATATTGCCAGCCTGAGGAATTGCCAACTAAGATGAATTAATGCCCTTGTGTAACTCTAATTCTAAGAAAAGAAGGCAGAGGATGGGGGAGGTGAAAACTGTTAGGTAGCAACTGTTATCCAGGTACAAGCTCAGAAGATTTTCCAAGCAGGGCAATAATTTACTTAGTACGCTGAAACAGGAATAGCTGTTTAGATATTATTTCTATGGTGGAGCAACTTCCCCAGAGGAAAACTAGATTTAAAAATATTAATATGCTGCTAAATTATATCCCCAAATCTGGTATTGGTCCACTTATTTGGGCATATCAAACTACACTATACTGCCAAAAGTATTCGCTCACAACTGATTCTGATTATGTGGATGGGTGAGCGAATACTTTTGGCAATATAGTGCATCTTGAAAGGGTATTGGGAGATGGATATTGGGTACAAAGACCCAGAGGATTTCTGGAAGAAGAAACTTAGAATTTCCATCTTTTCATTCTGTAAGCCACAATAATTTGCTGCATGGTCAACAACACTATATCAAACCCCAGCTGCAATGCTTCAAATATGACCCAACCTATTGAGCGGTAAGCCTTCAACTGCAAAAAAGAAAAGAAAAAAGAAAAAGAATGAATGAATGAAAGAAAGAAAGAAAGAAAGAAAGAAAGAAAGAAAGAAAGAAAGAAAGGATATTTCAAGACTATCCCCAAGTGAAGAGGTCAAATCTAAATGAAATGAAGAATTTCCCAATAAGAGAGAGTGGATACCTTTCTACCAAGCAGTAAATATTGTAATAGTAAATGGATATTCATTAAGGGTCAGGAGGAAAACTGAAGTCAAGATTTCCATTATAAATGCCAAATTCCTTAATGACCAACACTTGGCTTAGGCATCACAAGTGCAACTGCTGTTTGCCTAAGCCCGTGATGGCGAACCTATGGCACACATGCTACAGGTAGCACGCGGAGCCATTTCTGAGGCACGTGAGGCATTGCCCTGTCAGCTCCAGCATGCATGCGTGGGCTGGCCAGCTGATTTTTGGGCTTGTTTTTCGGCCATTTTTCGCCCTCCAGAGACTTTCCTGAAGCTCCAGAGGGAGAAAAATGGCCCAGCAAGCAATCCAGAAGTCCGTTCTCAAACTTCTGGTTTTTGTGCTGAGCCATTTTTCACCCTCCCCAGGCTCCTAGAAAGCCTCTGGATCCTGGGGAGGGCAAAAAACAGACCTACCAGGCCCACCGGAAGTCAGAAAATGGGCTGTTTCCAGCCTCCGAAGGGCGGGGGAGGCCGTTTTCACCCTCTCCAGGCTCCAAGAAAGCTGTCTGCGCATGATGGGGCAGCGGGGGGTGTCACGCGTGCATGCGCAGGGGGCACAGTGTGGGGAACATTAAATTATGGGGGTGGGCATGCGTGTGCACGTGATAGAGCAGAAACGCGTGCTTTTGGCACCCGAGGCGAAAAAGGTTCGCCATCACTGGCCCAAGCCATACAGAAAGTGCACGTAAAGCTACATTTTAAATGGAAAGTGAGAACCTGCTGCACTACATAGAGAAGATCTAGCAGAACATATGTGGGAGACCAATCAGGAAAGAAAAAGTATTAACAAGGATCTGCGATTCCTGACTGCAAGCAATTCTTCAAAGTCTTCCATAGAAGCCAGGGACATAGCTGTAGCAGACACAATGACTATAAAGCAGCAGAATCAAGTTCAGGTCCAGGCTCTGAGCAAATTAACAAGATGGAAAGGCAAGTACTAAACTTGCCCACCTAAGTTGCTGTCTAAGAAGCAGACACCTTAGAAGGAAGAAAATCTGCATAGATGCCAGAAACTGTCCTCAGTTGCAACAGAGTAGTTCAAGACAGAGCAAGAAAAGGAGCAGAGTCTGTATATGATCTGGAAGAAGGTGGAATGCAATCCCACTCCCTTAAGCAATTTCAGATTTTGAATTTCATCACAAACAATAGACTGTTGTATCAGGAGTATTTTTCACAAGGAGAAGGAGAGAGAGAGAGAGAGACAGTGAGACAGCTAGTTATGCTCAGGTTTTGCAGACTATTTTAAGTTTGCAAATAACCATCCACATGGCCATATTAGAAACAAGGAAAAATCTTAATTGGCCCAGAAAACAAATTTATAACGAAAATGTATAAATATTTGCTAGAAATAAACTTAGAAGAAGAAATAGTTAAAGGCTGTATGATAGCATGGGCCAAAAAGTTTGGTTATAATATAGATCTAGCGGATTGGGAAAAAATTTGGAATATAAATTATAAATTAACGAGATCAGCAACACTGAAAGAAAATATATACAAAATGTTTTATCGTTGGCACCTACCACCAAGATTGGCAAAAATGTACCCAATACTGAAACCGACCTGTTGGAAATGTAAAAAAGAACAAGGGACCTACTACCATATGTGGTGGACCTGCCCGGAATCGCAAAAATATTGGAAAAGAATCTGGAAGTGGGCACAAGAAATTACGGGGGAACAAATAAAGTATAAACCCGAAACCTTCTTACTAGGAATAATTAAAGGGAACTACACAAAAAAATTAAATATCTACTAACACATATATTAACCACAGCTAGAATAGCTTTTGCCCAATGCTGGAAGCAAAATAATATACCGCCGGACGAATTAGTGATAAAAAAAACCTTGGATTGTGCAGAGATGGACAAACTAACCCTAAAATTAAAGGACAAAGAAGAATCAGAATACTACGAAATTTGGAATAAATGGTATGAATGGTTGGAAAATAAGAAAAATAATTAAGCCGAAAACAATATACATAAATAAACAGAACTGTATATAAAAGTAGATAAATATGTAAAAGATCATAAAAATGTATAGATAAGATGACATAATGATGTAATAAATGGTAAAGAGAGGAAAACACATACAGATACGACGATGTAACATTGTACAAACTGTTGATATAAAGATTGTAATATGTGATGAAAAGACAAAAACAATAAAAAATTATTATAAAAAAAAAATAGAAACAAGGAAAAGTTCAGACCATATTTTTTTACAAGTCTGGAATTGGTAGGAATGTGACCAAATGTGCACAATTCTGAGATGAAGAATAATATGTTGAAGGCAGATATTTAAAACATGCCATTATTAAAAAGTTCATAAACTTTCACATTTTTTAAATAAACATATTGAACATGGAAAAAGGAATTCTATGAAACTCAAGGCAACTATTCAGAGTTTATTGCAAAAAATCAGACTGAAAAAATGAGAAATAAAGTTAATCATTTTTTGAATAATTATATAACTCACCAAAATCATATAAAACAATTATGATACTGATATTTTACAGTATCTGTAAATGGAACTCAATTATTTTTATAGACCTGATATTATTTAACATTTTGTGAGCAAACGAAAAATCAGAGTTGGTGGACTCAACTTTTAAAAACCACTAATTATGAATCACCAAACGATAGGTTTAGAAGGGATCTTAGAGGTCTTTTAGTCCAATCTCCTGCCCATAAAACAATCCTTGTATAGATAGTCCTCAACTTATGACCACAATAGAGATTGGATAATTTGTCATTAAGTGCCCTTGTTGAGGGAGGCATCATGTGATCACATCCAATTTTCCCCCAAATCTTTTTATTTTTTAAATAAAAACAAACAAAATCATCCTCCATTACAAAATTGTAGAAAGTGTGTCAATTGGTTACACAGTTTTCTTGCATCCCTTCTAACTTTATCCATTAACATTACATTTTTAACATAATGCTCTAATTTTAAGAAAATTTTTAAACCTTTTTTCTTAATTATTGTTTACAATTTATATCCAATTTTCCCTTTTATCATGTCAATACAAATTATTACATTATCATTATCAGTTATTTAGTTTGGCTATGTTTAACTTACTTTTCCCCCTTTTTTCACCATTTAAAAATGTATACCAAATTTACAAAATTTTAAAACCTCTTTTCTTAATCATTGTTTACAATTTATATCCAATTTCCCTTTTATCCTGTCAATACAAATTATTACATTGTTAGTCATTTATTTAACGATAGTTTGACTATGTTTAACTTACTTTTTCTTCTTTTTTCACCATTTAAAAATTTATACCAAATTTCCTCTTATCAAACCAATACATATGTATACATTGCTATCATTATCAATTATTTACCTAACTCTCATTATCACTACATTTTTAACATAATGCTCTAATTTTAACTAAATTTAATTAGTATTTTATTATCAGTTTTCATATCTCAACCTGTGTCTTTCCAGTAATGGTGTAGTCCTATTTCTTTTGCCATTTGTGGAATTGATCTTCTGGTTATTTCCTTAATCAAATTTGTTCGGACTTCTCTTCGCAACTTGTTGCTTATTACATATCTTGTAAAATCTCGAAACCCTTCAGCAGCTTCCTTAATCAGTTTATCATTGGTTATCAGTAGTGTTTTGGTCAAAATTTCTCTCAAGTCCATCCATTCTTCTCTTTTTCCTTCTTCTATACCATGAAATCTGTAGTAGAGCACCTTTCCATCTATCTTCCCTTTCCTTGTTCCACTCCTTCCATCTCCAACCACACTCAGTTCACTGTCAGTATTCACGGTTATCTTGCCTCTTTGTTCATTTTTCCCCTGGGTGTTTAGACTCCAGCCTCCACTTTTTCCATTTGCTGAATATCCATTTTTCCATCAGGTTTTGCCACATTAAAGTTTATATTTTCAATATTTTCCAATCTCTTCTCAATTCTCTCTGTTGTTTCTAATAATTGTTGAATTCCCAACATAATCTGTTGTAGTGTTATGGTTCCTTTTTGAAGTCATGTCATCCTTGCAATTAATAAACACTGCCACTCTAGTTTAAAAACAAATCTTTGTTTTCACTTCTTTCCAGCTAGCAACAAGCATCCAGAGAGCACCTGCGTAAACAATCCATGCCCTTCTTTATAAACAAGCTGAAGCCTTTGAAGTGCAAGGTCAAAATGATCAAAGGGAAAAAAGAAAAAGCAATGTTTCCAGGTCTCAACCTCCAACCTCCAAGTGGCAATGTAACTTTTTTCCCTCTAAGGTTACTACCCTCTTTATATACCTTTTAAATCTTCTTTATGTTTCAGGCTTAGAAGAAATAAAGTTCTTTTTTTTTTTTCAAAGAATTTTATTGGTTTTTTAAACATTTATAGGGAAAAAGGTAAATGGAAAGGTATACAAATTTTGGCAGTTGCAAAGTGTGGCAGGCGCCCTCCCCTCCAAACTCATAGGATACATCTAGGTAGAAAACATTGGTACATAATCATATATAATCAGCATGTTAGTTCTATTAATATTTTCCATCAGTTTACATATTGTAGTATATGTTCAACATATAATTCCATTACTACTTTCGGTCATTTTATAATGTGAAATTTTCTTGTTTATTTTTGTGATCTGAGCTTTCTTGGTATTGCCCCTTCTCTCCCCGCTGGCAGAGCTCTGGCCCCTCCTGTGTCCTGCATATCCGTAGTAGGATCTTCTGTTTTTTCTAGGTTTATTTTGTTTTTTTCCATAAAGGCCTGTGCCTCTATGGGTGTGTTAATTCTAATTCTCGTCTCCTCCCAAAATATCAGCATACCTTCAGGCATCAACCATCTAAACCACACCCCCTTCTGGTATAATTTATTCGCCAATTGCGAATAACTTTTCCTTTTTTCCCTAATTTTCTTGGGGATCTGCTTCAGGATGGTTATCTCCCTGTCGTGGTATGTATGGGAGTTCCGGTTCCGGCGGCTGACGGCAACGGGCAAGTCCTTTGCCCGCTCCGGCTCCCCGGTGGGCTCCCCGCTTCTTGGGGGGCACAGGACGCCCTGGAGAGGCGTCCTGCCGAAGGAGCGGCTTGGCGGGGGACCCTGGCATCGGCGGCGGCTGGTGGGGGCTCCTCCGCTTCGCTCCAGGCATCGGGGAGCAGTTTCGGAGGGCGCACGCGCGTCTTCGCAACAGGCTGTTCGGACTGATGCAAAAATAGAAGGAAGCAGTGGCGGTGCGGTGAGGCGCTTTCCCCCTTCATTCCCTTTTGTTTGACTTGATGGACCTTTCAGCAACTTAAAACGTTAAACTTTCGGATTTCTTTGGAGGCGCGGCTGGAGGGAGGGGGATTTTCCCCCCCCCCCTTGGACAAGCGGCTTTGAAAAATTTTGCTCTTACTCCCAGGGGAAGGAGGAGGGGGGAGAGCCAACCAATGATGCCTCACCCCTGTAAAGTGACTTTTCATTAGATTTAGCTCCATAACTTACTGATGACCTGAGAACTTTGTGAACTTTTAAAACTTTATTATTATGCCTCTGAGCCCAAAGCTGGCAGGGCAAGATGGCACACTTTCGTTGTCTTCATGAACTGTGAAACCTGACTCCACCTTTAAAATTCAGGCTTCCGGTCTTTGTCTCCGTGTCACCCAGAAGAATCTCTTGTGGATTGTTATTTTTTGAACTCTCTGGGGGGGAAATTCCTCTCTATTGCCAGTCTGACTAAAGAAACTCTCTTCTGCTTGGATCTTCTGCCTCCTGGACTCATCTGTCTGCTCTACTTCTCCAGCTGTCCATTCTCCATATTGACTGATCTCTCTACTTCATAAACTATGTCCCCTAAAAGACCACCCCCTGGAAAACCTGGCTTTGCAACTTCTGCCCCGACATCTGCAACATCCAGTCCTGCCACACAATCAAAGATCACAGAACTGATGCAACCTAAGAGTACAGAGATGGATTTGCAACAAATGCTACAGCAACTTATACAGGGCCAGGAAGAAATTAAGAGACAATTAAGGGAAATGAAGGAAGAAATCAAAGAGAAGAAATAAAGTTCTTAAATGAAACCAAATAAAACGAAAGAATTGAAAAAATCCATCCCAATCAATATTGTAGAAGTAAAGGAAAAAAATTAATCCATAGATAAAATGCTTAATTCCGCTGCTTATTTCCTTTTCTTTACCAATTTAACTACAATCTTTTTTGGGCAGTCTTTTATAAAAATAAAATTTCCTCACCAGATGGACACACTTTCTCTTTCCTTCCGTTGCGGAGCTGTCCCGACTTCAGCAGCTTGAGGCTGTGCTTTTTGTCGCTGGCTAGAAGAGATTCTCTTGGATCAATCAGGGACTTTGCAATGTCCCTGAGATCAGCAACACGTACTCTTCCCTGTCACCACCTCTTCGGGACGGTTTAGGTCCAGATGGACTGTCCAGCGGCAAAAGTATCAACTGTGATCTCGGAGCCCCGAGATCGCATGTCGTATCGTTGCAACGTCAGCTCCTTTCTCTACACCCAATTTTTCAATCATTTTTGCCATGGTGATTAAATGAATCATCCATAGTTGTTAAGTGACAGATCATATGCTTATAATTTGTGATCTCTTGCTTGCTTCCCCAGTAACTTTGCTTGTTGGAAAACAGCTGGGAAGTTTTCAAATGGTGATCAGGTGACTGCAGGGTACTGCAACTGTCATAAGGAGCTGGAGGCCAAGCACCCACACTGCAATCCCATGACCATGGGGATACTGCAACAGTATTAAATGTGAAGATAAGTCATAAGTCACTATTTTTCAGCACTTTCATAACTTCAAATGGTCATTAAACAAATATGAAGCAAGGACCACCTATTCCATTCCAAATAGCTGTCCAATGTTTTTTCAAACCAACAGTGACATCACCCACAACTTTAGAAACAGGTTGTACCACTGTTTTACAACTGTCAAAGTTAGGAAATTCCTCTTAATTTCAAATCTGGTTCTCCTGTAAAGCTTTCAGCCACTAGTTGTCTTGCCTTTGGATGCTATCATGAATAAATCTTTGATCTGGTGACCACTAGGAGACTCTGCTTCAGAAATCACCAGAACTGAGACACTCCACAAGAGATTAGGATGTAGGGGTCATTAGAGATTGCTGCTCACTTACTTTTTTACCTGCAGCATAACAGCATCCCTGCTTGTGTCATTGGACTGCATTCGGGTTGGCAGTAAAGTTCCCCTGGCTTACGGTTCTGGAGGATTTCAACCAATCTGCCTAGAGCAGGGGTGTCCAAATTTGGCAACTTTAAGACTTGTGGACTTCAACTCCCAGAATTCTGGGAGTTGAAGTCCACAAGTCTTAAAGTTGCCAAGTTTGGACACCCCTGGCCTAGAGTCTTTTTTTTTCCCCAAAAAGTTTTATTGGTTTTTTAAAACATTTATAGGGAAAAGGGTAAGTGGAATGGTTACAAATTTTGGCAGTTGCAAGTGTGGCAGACGCCCCTTCCCTCCAAACTCATAGACTACATCTAAATATAAAAGATTAATACATAATCATAAAAAATCAGCATATTAATTCTAGAAAAAACAGTTTTCAATCAATTTATGTAGTTATGATATAAAGTCTAGATATAATTTCATTATAACTTTCGGTCTGTTTATAACATTGTGGTTTTCTTATTCATTTTTGTGATCTGAGCTTTCTCAGTGTTGCCCCTTCACCCCCCGCTGGCAGAGCTCCGGCCCCTCCCGTGTCCTGTGTGACCATTGTGGTGTCTTCTATTTTTCCTAGGTTCGCTTTATTTTTTTCCATAAAGGCCTGTGCCTCTATGGGTGTATTGATTCTAATTCTTGTCTCCTCCCAGAATATCAGCATACCTTCAGGCATCAACCATCTAAACCACACCCCCTTCTGGTATAGTTTATTCGCCAATTGCGAATAGTTTTTCCTTTTCTCCCTAATTTTTTGGGGGATCTGCTTCAAGATGGTTATCTCTCTGTCATGATATGTCAATATTTGCCCCCTTTGTACACCCAGAATTTCATCTCTTGTGCTTTTCCTAAGGAATTTAATATGAACCTCCCTGGGTACATTGTGTGTTCTGGCATATGCTGAATTCACTCTATAGACCAGATCTATCTCCCATTCCATCTGCTGTTTATCTTTATGTATGTATTCAGCTAAAATATTAATCATAATGTCCCTTATATTTTCCCCATCTGCTTCTATTACATTTTGAAATCTAAGATAAAAGGACATTCTCTCAAACTCTGTTTTCATTTGTTGGATGTCAAGTTCTTTGTTTCCCTTCTGTAAAGCCTCTACCCCCCCTCTCGCCTCCGCCACCCCACCCTCCACCAGGTCCAGTCTCTGTGAGTGCTTATAGATTTGAACTTGGTTCTCTTTAATTTCTTCCTTCATTTCTTTTAATTGTTTCTTTATTTCTTCCTGGCCCTGTATGAGTTGCTGAAGCATCTGTTGCAAATCCATCTCTGTACTCTTAGGTTGCATCAGTTCTGTAATCTTTGACTGTGTGGCAGGGCTGGATATTGCAGATGTCGGCGCAGAAGTAGCAAAGCCAGGTTTTCCAGGGGGTGGTCTTTTTGGAGGCATGGTTTATGAAACAAAGAGATCAGTCAGTGTAGAGACTGGGCAGCTGGAGAAGTAGAGCAGGCAGACGAGTCCAGAAGGCAGAGGATCCAAACAGGTGGGAGTTTCTTTAGTCAATCTAGCAATAGATGAAAGTTTTTTCTCCAAAGAGTTCAGGAAATAACAATCCACAAGAGATTCCTCTGGGTGACACGGAGACAAAGACCGGAAGCCTGAATTTTAAAGGTGGAGTCAGGTTTCACAGCTCATAAAGACAACGGAAGTGTGCCATCTTGCCCTGCCAGCTTTGGGCTCAGAGGCATAGGAAAAATTTTAAAAGTTCAAAAAGTTCTCAGGTCATCAATAAGTTCTGGAACTAAGTCCCGTGAAAAACACTTTTACTGGGGTGAGGCATCCTTAGTTGGCTCTCCCCCCTCCTCCTTCCCCTGGGGGCGAGAGCAAAATTTTTACAAGCCGCTTGTCCAAGGGGGGGGCTTTCCCCCTCCCCTCTAGCCGCTCCTCCAAGGATAAATCCGAAAGATTAACTTTATAAAATACTGAAAAGTCCATCAACTTAAGAGTAAGGGGATGAAGAGAGGAAGCATCTCACCGCACCGCCGCTGCTTCCTTCAGTTTTACGTTCTCCGATCAGCATCGGGCGAGACGCTGACGCGCCCTCCGAAACTGCTCCCCGGTGCCTGGAGCAAAGCGGAAAAGCCCCCACCAGCCGCCGCCGGTGCCAGAGCCTTCCGCGAGCCGCTCCTTTGGCAGGGCGCCTCTCCGGGGCGTCCTGTGCCCCCCCGAAGACAGGGGAAGCCCACCGAAGAGCGGGAGCGGGCAAAGTTCTTGCCCGTCGCCGTAGCTGCTGGAACCGGAAGTCCCCTGGCCTAGAGTCTTGAGGTAACCCAGGGGTTCATTGTCATGACAGCAGGTGCTAGTTCAACTTATTTACAGCCTGAATCTCATGGGGGGGGGGCGTGTCACACATTGGATCTGGTTTTTGCCTTGGGGCACTAGCATTGTGATCTTGATTTGGAGGATGCTAACATCAGTCCCTTGCTATGGATAGATCGCTCCCTTTTGACCCCAGAGTTCCCTGCAACTGCCTCTAACTACAGGGAAGCAAGGTCTAAGATCAGCCCATCCAGGTGCCTGATGGGCCCAAAGCAGTTTCAGAGGAAGTTTGGAGATTTTCCTGAAGCTTCTAACACAGGGGTCCCCAAACCTGGCAACTTTAAGACATGTGGACTTCAACTCCCAGAATTCTCCAGCCAGTATAGCTACGCAGCATAGCTATGTTGGTTGGAGAATTCTGGGAGTTGAAGTCCACAAGTCTTAAAGTTGCCAAGTTTGAAGACCTCTGTTCTAACATGTAGTTCAACTGGATGTTGTCATTACAAAGAGGAATAAGCAGATGATGGGGTCACTGGACTTACTTGCATCTGTAGGTACTCTCCATAGTTTATTGAGCAGATTCAAGAGATGTAGTAGCACAAGAGAGGCTTAGAGTACCACTGGAGAAAAACAAAGAGTGAAATCAAGAAGCACAGGTAAGAGTTTCATTAGAATTTACTCTGTGCACTTACTTCTCTACCATTATGCATCTACAGATAGATGTCAATTATCTTTTTTCAAATGATCATGTCCCTCCTAGATAGAGAGGAGATTGGGGAGCTCTTACAAGGTCGCTGTAAGGAATATTCACAACATGTGCTAGACAAAGTAACTCAATTTCAGAGTTGGACTCTACTGGGCAGGTCCTTTGGAAGTGAATGAAAAATGTCTGAGCTTCGTTATCTGGACTTCAAGCAATTGGTCTGGAGGAAGTGGACAGGGTTCTTGTGACTGTAAGTCCAACTAGCTGTATTCTAGACTCATGCCACTTGGTTGGTCAGGGCTTTCAGGAAGATGGCATCAATTGGCCCTAAGAGGTTAGTAACCTCTTTGCTGGAGGGAGTTACTGACTGACTGGAAAGAGGTGGGTGATGCCCTATTCTCAAAAGATTATCCTTGGGCCCAATACAGTGGTGGGTTACAACCGGTACGCCCCGGTATGGGCGTGCCGGTGCCTGCCAGGAACACCAGGTATGGTTCCGGTACAGTGCTCCAGAGGGCCCACCTGCCCGCCCGCCCTCCTTACCGGGATTTGAAGTTTTTGGGGCTTCCAAGCATGGAGCATACAGTGCCTGCACGACACTCCGCCGAGCAGCTGGAGCATCGCGGGAGGTAAGTACGTATGCGTGTGCTGCGTGGGTTTGCGTGGGTTCATGTGGTGGATGGCCGGCCCCGTTGCACTGTACCGGTTGCACAGGATCCAGAATCCACCGTTGGCCCAATAGTTTTAGACAACTTTCAACCAGTTTCCAACTTTGTCTTTTAGGAAAGGTTGTTGAGAGGATGGTTGGCACTCAGCTATAAAGGGCCCTGGATAAAGCAGGTTATCTGGACCCTTTTCAATTTCATTCAGCCAGAATACAGTACTGAGATGGAATTGGTACTGGCCTCTGATCTCAGGAAAGGGGAGGTACAACTATCCTGGTCCTCTTCATCTCTCAGGGGCTTTCAATATAATCAAACATGACGTCCTTTGGAGCCAGTTTAGGAAGCTTGGAGTGGGACGCACTGTTTAGCAGCAGTTCTCATTTCTCTGTGGCCAATTTCACAAACTGCAATGCAATGTCCCTTAGGGCTGAGATCTATATCCTCTCCTCTTTAACATGAAACTGCTGGCTAAGGCAATTTACTGGTACGAGGCAAGCTATACATCTCCATCTTCTGGCTGTGCAGGGAATGCTGCCAGAGTCTGGAGTGGAAATAACTGAACTCTGTCATGGCAGTGTGGCTTTTGGTCTCCCAGGGTCTGGTAAGATGCCATTTTTGACTCTGGACATAGCTGGTGTACATTTGGGGGGTTCTCCTAGACTCACAGCTACTAAATAAACAGGTGACAGTCCTGACAAGAGGCCTTCCCACAAATTTGTCTTTTCTTGTGCTTATGCTTAATCAATCTATAGGGACACCCAGATTCTTCTAATAAGTACTATTATTAAACCAGATAACGCCTATCTTGTACTTGTGCATCTGGTTTTTCCTGCCTCAGTTGCAGAACCTTATATTTCTCATAACTGAAAACATGTTGTTGAATAGGGCCAATATTCAGGTCTATCGAGATCCTTTGGAACCTTAAGGCTGTCATCTGTCAGCAGTACCCCACAGGTTTGTGTCATCCACAAATTTTAGGAGCATCTCCTCTATCCCTCCATTTAAGTCATTTATGAGAACATTGAAGAATATTGGATCCAGGAGATAACCCTGAGTTACCCCACTGCGTACCTCCTTCCATAGAGATATAGACCATTATGGATCACATGTTGGTTATAGTTATTCTGCTAACTGTGGACCTATCCGGTAATGGGACCATTCATCCCATAACTTTCCAGTTTATCAAAACGGAGGCTACGGTCTACTTTATATAATGCTGTATTGAAGTCTACTTCATCCACAGCATTATCCTGGTCTACAATCTAATCACATTGTCAAAGAAAGCAATAATATTTCTTTGGCACAATCTGTTTTTAACAAATCCATGCTGACTTCTGGTCATCATTTTATTTCCAAATACTTGTAAACCCAGTGCTTGATTACCTTTTAAAGATTTCTCCAGAACAATATTCCTGGCCCTGGAAACAATGCAACATTCAAATCCCAAAACTTTCTGGAAAAACGAAGCTTTTTACAAATTACCAAAAAGCCAGAAGTAGGAGATATTCTTTTTCCAAAATGGGAACCCTCTATGGAAAATACCCACTGGGGGGAGGAAGGAGCTTCTTGAACCTTGAATTTTCATTTTGAAATATATCATGTTAGTGTAGCTCCCACAACAAAAATGCCATTTGCATTAATAAGCATATTAAAGTTTTCAGTGGTATTCAAGGACAGCTCTTTGTAAAAAGAATTATAGCAAATGATACTGTAAGATGACAAAGCTGTGAATGAAATAAGACGTTAAGACATTCATAAAAAGATAGTGATTTTAATTTTCCTGATTTTCATCTATACTATTGGGCTTATATTTTAACATCTATTGTTTCCTAGAAATCAAAAGAATTACTTCAAAGTTATGGGCACAATTAGAAAATTATTATTAAGTTAGTGGTACTTAATTTGATACATGACTCCAGTTTTACAAACAACTCAGTTGCTTTTCCTATATATAAAACTATAGACATTTTTGGAATATGCTGGAAAAATCAAATTTTATCTAAATTTTTACCAGATGTTATAGGGAAAACAAAATTTGAAATGACTGCAAATCATATTTCTGAATTGAAAAAAAGACAAAAATTTCATTAATAATTTAGATTAGCATGCCGCTGGTCAGTTTTTCAAGATGTTTGAGACTTTGCAAAAACAAGTAGTCTATGCAAAACTGCTCAATAATATAAGCAGTAAAATATCTATGTATCATATATTTTTATCACATACATATTAATATCACTAGAATGTTTTAACTACCTTAATTACAGTTAATTTTATTCAAATTAGAAAAAGTTGAATTGGCAGATCCACCTGAATGAACTGCCATTAAAATCTGAAATAAGGTGGGATATTCTATTTCAACAAATCAGCTAGAATTTTAAAGAAGGTAGAATTACTATTGCATGATCTTGGGATAAATTCAACGAATAGTTTTGGAGGGGATGTACAATAACGATTGGCTTTCAAATTTTGTATTTTGGAAATGTCATATGCCAGAAGGAGGGTGTTTTGGACTTGCCCTCACATTGGCATGGGTTAGTAAGGTTGTAAATTGGATGTTGGGAAAAGTATCAAAGGTCAAAGATGTAAATGTGCCGGTGAATTATACTGTGAAAAATTGAACCCTATATATATATATATATATATATATATATAACTTCTAAGAAATATTGCATGGACAGCAATTAAGATAATTGTGGGGTTCTTGGTGTTTGTTGTTTTCTTACAAATGTTTCCTTACCCAACTAGGTAATATCATCAGTAGTCAAAGGGAGTGGGATTTCCTCTCTGTGACTTGCCCTATCAGTGTTGGTGGGAGTGTTCTTGATGGTTTCCTGATTAGGCTGTTGTTTACTGCTTGATTGTTGGTCTAGTATTAATCTTGGTGTCAATCTGTTTATAAACAGAAATTAAACCTCACTCCCTTTCTAGTACTGATGTTACCTAGTAGGATAATGAAATGTCTGGAAGAAAACAACAAGCTCAGAGAGTACCAAGAACCCTGAGTGCAACCTTGAACTATAAATATTCTCTTCTATTGGTATGATGACTGTCCTACTATAGTAGAAAGAATGCACATCTCAAAATCCTGGATGGAAGACATACTTATATTTTCTATATATAACTGCTTTTCTATGGAGTCAAAGTTTAATTTATTCTTTAAGACCAGGCACTCTTGCATGTTTTATCATTCTATGTATAATGTTTAATTATTTTTCTTTATTTATTGGCTTCTCTTTTTTCTTCCTTGTTTTATCATTTGTTCTTGTACCTAGTTATTTTCCTTTTTTATTTTATTACACATTAAAAAGCAATAGGGATACCTCCATTGTAACCGAGGCAATTGTGGCCTCCTAGGCCTGTGATGGTGAATCTATGGCACACGTGCCAGAGGTGGCATGCCAGCTTTTCTAGTTTCCGGCGCACACATGTGCACCGGCCACCTGGTCTTCATGCGCACTGGAGCGCTGAAAACCCAAAGACAAGCTGGCCAGTACGCATGCGTGCGCTGCCCACCTGGTCTTTGGGTTTTGGGTGCTTCAGCGTGCATGCGCACATGTGCACACATATATTCTGCTTTGGGCATACAGATTCAAATGTCTGATTTAAAATAGCTCTTTATATTGTTTATTTCAAAAGATATGTTCTAGAATTCTGTCAGCAAATCCCACTGTAACCTTCTTCAATCTGATAATAGCTGCTAAGTATTAACTGAAAACCAATCAGTGATATCACAACAGACCAAGTTAGCTAGAAATTCTAAAAGCTATATACTGCCACACAAAGGGTTTGGGGAAAATTATTCTCGTCTGTGTGGGATTCTTACTTTCATCCACTGTTTAGGAATGCAACCTAGATCCATTCATGCCACACAAGCATAAGACTAATTACAAAGTTGGCGAAGATTATAAAATAGATCACCCAAAAGATCAATGTCCTAACTAAATTGAGCAAAAGCACAGCCAATAGGGCAGCAGCAAAGCAATAGACAGACATATCACTTCAGCTTTCTGAACCAACAGCTTTCACCACTATATTGTCAGATCTACTTCAAAGTTCAGTGTAGTCACCAGTTCTGATCAGTGTGCGCTATTTGCACGGTGGGACCTCGGTGTGTTGTAAAGGTAAAGGTTCCCCTTGCACATATGAGCTAGTGGTTCCGAACTCTAGGGGGCCAGCGCTACCCAAAGACATCTCCATGGTCAGGTGGCCGGCATGACTAAACGCTGAAGGCGCACGGAACGCTATTACCTTCCCATCAAAGGTGGTTCCTATTTTTCTACTTGCATTTTTACATGCTTTCAAACTGCTAGGTTGGCAGAAGCTGGGACAAATAACGGGAGCTCACTCTCTTACACAGTGATAGGAATTCGAACCGAACTGCCAACCTTTCTGATTGACAAGCTCAGCGTCTTAACCACTGAGCCACCGAGTCCCCCGTTGCTCCAGCCTCCAAATCCTCTGCCAATCCCCACCTCCACCCCCACCCCCGAATCTGCTGCTACAGGAAGCTGGGCAGCAGGTAAGGTAAGGTTCCCCTCCCACATATGTGCTAGTCGTTCCCGACTCTAGGGGGCAGTGCTCATCTCCGTTTCAAAGCCAAAGAGCCAGCGCTGTCCAAAGACCTCTCCTAAGTCATGTAAATGCCAAAGGCGCACGGAACGCTGTTGCCTTCCCACCAAAGGTAGTCCCTATTTTTCTACTTGCATTTTCACATGCTTTCGAATTGCTAGGTTGGCAGCAGGTAGCCATGTTTATTTCTACATCATTTCTGATCGACACTGGCGAAGCCCAGTGGGTCAAAATTTAGCATATTATCAGTTCGCGTTGAACCGCTCCCGAGCCAAGATCGCTCTCGGATCGAATCTTTTAAATTATTATTATTTTGTTTTTAAAAAGCAACGCCAAAGTCTACTCAATCTCTAGGAGATCTGGGTCTTTAAAAAAAAAAAGAACCGGCGTTCCGCCCCCTCCCACTCCCCCCCCCTAAAAAAACCACCCGGCGCGGCCACTTCACCTGCATGGCAACGAAATCCGAGGTCAGCGATTATAAAAGCAAATACGGGCCGGTTCACGCCATTTCCTTTTTTCCTCTTCCGGGTCAGAGCATCACGAGGGGAGGGGAGGAGGAGGAGGGAGGGGCGGTCGGCGAGCCAGCGATGGCGGCTCCAGAGCAACCGGAGGCTGAGGTACGTACACCAGGTTCGCACGTGCTGCGCCCGCGGGAGCTTGTTTTGGAAAAGGTGGCGGTGGGGATGGCGGTGGCGGCTGCGTCCGCCCGCCTGCGGGGCGTGCCTTCATTTGCTAAGCTCCGAGCCTAATTGGTAGAGACGCGGAATGAGAAGAGAGGTCGCCGGGGAGTTTGGGTTTTTTTGGCGGAGGCGAAGGGCGCCGCTGGGAGTAGCCGCTCCGGTGTTGCAGAGCGAGCGAGGCAGGGTGCAGGAGGTGGGGGTGCATTTCCCAGGGACCGGTGACAGCGCCGGACCTGGCGAATGGTGAGGTTGCTGCACACCTGTTGCACGGAGAAGGTCTGAGAACGTGGTCCGTTTAAAAAATAATAAAAAATAATCCAGTTTCCAGCTTTCAAAAGCTTCTTGTAAGACACGATTGTGATGCCGTTACAGTTCCGCAACTGAACGCAACTGTTATTTTGATACTGCGCCTGTAGAGGAAGTGTTAAGTTAGACAACGTTTTCAGCCTAATTTGGGTAACGAAGGATCAGCGGTCGGTAAACCAGCTGGAGGTGTCCCAAAGGTGCTTTTTGAAGAGACAACTGGAGCACCTTAGGGACAACCGTGACCTGGATTACTTAGAATCTCCATAGACATTATTGCAGATGTTCTCCTATCAAAGTCATAAATTGTCATCTCTAACCGCCCATCTTCCCAGGGTCTTGCTCTCCGTAGTATATCACTCACTTGGCTCCAACTCTTATTAGCTAAATAGTTGTATGTAACTTTACCCGGATAGCCCACTGATGAATTTACTTTCAAGTGAGTTTGTCTATGTCTCAGTGTACTACTGCTAAGAAGAGGGGAAAAATGGACCTTGAATAAAATGGTCTTATTTAAACCAGTATGTCTTGAGAAAAGGTTAGCATGAGAAACATTTGCTTGATGCTGTTGGTTGATCTTCTATCACTTGTAATGTATCATTTCATGGAACATGCTTGCTTCTTCTGTCACTTGTAACATAGTTTCATGGAACATGCTTGCTTCTTCTGTCACTTGTAACATATCGCTTCATGGAACATGCTTGCTGGAAACCTGTTTGCAGCAAAAATATTTAATATGGTTGACTTTATTAGAATTTTACAAATTATTATTGAAATGATTTGACATAGCAAAGCAATAGAAACCATTGCTTACCACAATTAGCCGATTAAATATACCAAGAGCCAGCCTGTTACAGACAAGGATTAGAGAAATTTGGGTTCCCGTCCAACCTCACCTGTGGAAATGTTTTTGTTTTCAGCCGAATCTGTTTAAGCCTCTAATCTCTGTGAAATTTTCCAAAACCAACAATTCTCTTGTATATCCCCCCCAAAATACAAATCCAATTTATAGCTAAACTGTTTTTAAAGGATATTCACTCATTAATTTCAATAAAACTTGCCAGTCCAGAAGTTCTTGATCTGTAAAGAAAGCCAAATAATTAAAATGTCCAAAGTGATTAAGAGATGAGCCCTTTAAGAGTCCATATATATTTGAAACAAATACCGGACTAAAAAAATTCAGTTAGCTTATGAATGAAGGCATAAAGAATGTTACAATTTATTCAAAGTTAGTTTAATAAAGGGGGAGTTAAAGCACAAGAATAGTAACATGTTAAAATTAGTTAGCTTATGTTAGCCTATGGTTGTTAAATGTTTATACCCTGTATTTTGCTCTGGGAGGTCAGGGGGAGGGAGGGTGGGAAGAGGGAAGGGTAAGGGGGGTGATAATTGTAAAATTTATTAAAAGTTTTTAATAAAAAAAAGAGTCCATATAGGCAAATTTAATGCTATAACAACAATGGAATTCTGTGATTCTGAATTGATTAACAAGTTGCAAAGACACAGTTCCTGTCTCCTCCCCCCCAAAAATGCAGCTGTGTGGGTAATCTATCTTTAACTTAGCCATCCAATTCCTGCAGTTGGATGCTCTTTTTTTGGCTACGATGTGTTCCATTCTCTTCACTTCACCATATATAAATAAAAAGGTAGATTAAAAAAAGAAATAATACATGGTCATGAATGCTCAGGTTCCTCATGCAGTACACTACCTACTGTCTTTGTCAAATTTTCTAAGATTTAATTGTAGATACTATTTTCAATATCATTTCATTTCTAACTTGATGAATTTTTCACATTTTTTTTAATCCAGCAATTTACCTGTGGCTTTTTGTTAGATCTGTCAGAATTATTCTATAAAGCGGAAGAAAAAGGTGCAGTTAAATAGCAATAGCACTTAGATTTATATACTGCTTCATAGTGCTTTACTAGACACTAACCGCATAGTGCTCTCTAAGCAGTTTAGATAGTCAGCATGTTGCCCCCAACAATCTGGGTCCTCATTTTACCAAATACGTACCAAATAGCTTTTTAATGATTGAAAAAATACATGGGCATATTTCTTTTCCAAAGGCCCAGATTGTTGAGGGCAATACGCTGACTCTGTAAACCAATTAGAGAGGGCTGTAAAGCACTGTAAAGCAGTATATAAGTAAGTGCTATTGCTAATGATTTTTTTTTTTAATTTGCAGATAGAGGAGGCTGGACAGGTGTTCCTTTTGATGAAGAAGGACTATCGAATTTCACGTAATGTGCGACTAGCCTGGTTTCTTGGTCGTTTGCATCAGGTTATCTGCTCAATGTCTGAATCTGAATTGGTGAGTAAATTTTATTGCAAAGCTTCTAAACATTTGTTTGTAATGTGAGAAAAGAAGAAAAGGGTCAGTTCTTGTGGTTTCAGAAAGAGTAATTCATGTACTGAATTCTGTGATTTCTTTCAATTTTTATTTTTAGCTTTGTCTCTATTTTATTTTTTTGTTTTGTTGAAGGTAAAGTCAGACAGTGAGTTAGATATTCTCAGCATCCTGCCAAACAGCTGGCAACCTGATGAGCCTTTGCAAGTTAAGCCGTACCTCCTAGTGCCTTCAACACATGTCACTTTCCTTGCACACCGGTACCGTTTTGTGATTGAACTGGATTTGAGTCCATCTACAGGGATTGTAGTAAGTATATTAATCTCTCCAAATTGTAATTTGAGTTTCTCCATCCTTTTTCTTTGGTTGAGAGTGCTTCCTGTTCAGAACTCTTTAATCTCCTATGAAGAGAAACTTGCCTACTAGCTGCTATTTTTTAAAATCTAGCTTACATTTATGGAGATGTTTAATCTGTATATGTTCACTGGTGAAAATTATTATGAGTTCCGAATATTTAAAATGTAAAATTCTTAAGACATACTTCCAGTGAGTGGAGATAATTACCTCTGAGGTAAATTATGGAAAACTTGCATATCCTCTCTTTTTTTTTCCAGGATGACTCTCCTGGGGAGATAATTTTTGATGAAGTGTTCTATGCCCTCTCAAGATGTTTAGGAGGATTGTTAAAACCCTTTAGAATCCCAGGTTCTGATATTATATTTCAACCTGAGATTTTCATCACTATCCAAGCATATTCTTCTATCATTAGCTTACAGATGCATCAGGTAATTCTTATATCTTCAGTTTTGAGATGTTTAGGTGAAATGCTTAAACTGTTTAGAATTAAAATGACTTGTTGCCAATGAATAAAGTGATGGACTGTAATCTGCAGTATTTTAAAATGGGCTAGGTAGCTGAATTACTTGTGGGCATTTTGGACTTCATTTTCCATAATCTGTAACATTGACATGTTTTATGAAAAACATAGTCTAAAACATTCGATGTCAGGTTGCCTATCTGTGTTGTAAAGAACATTTGTTGACTAGAACATATTGCATGTAGATACATCTTGTGGGTAACCTTTTTTATGCAGTTGGTTTGATCAGCAAGAAAGGTGATTATTGACCCAGGCAAACTTTACATTTTGGTCTAATTATATCAAACATAGATGTTATTTATGTTTTTGAAAAAAATATGTTTTTGCGCAAAATAGCAAAAAAATAAAACCAACACCATGTTTTGTATGAATATAATCTGTTTGAATCTGCTTTTAAAGAATGTTCTTTGTTAGTGAACTGATATACTTCCCTTTTTTAATTTTCTTGGGTTTCATTGGTATAGCATTTGCAGGATTTCATTGCCAAATAAAACACACACATTTTTTTCCCATGGCCCAGGTGCTGTTTCAAGGTTGCCTGTCGAATGGAACAAAGATAGAAACCTTTTTGAATCAGGTTTATACACAGTTGTGCACCTTTGAAAACAAAGTGGCTGAGATGCTCCAACACCAATATGAAGCCAAAACTCAGGTAAGAAGCCATAGTAATTTTTCTTCTTGAATGAGTGGGAAATTTCTTCATATTCTTTCCTGTTGTGGTCTTTTTCTGTTTTTTCCCAGCAGTCCATGCTAGGACCTTCCCCTGGGGAGCACGGGGGGACTAATTTTTCTACACAGAGGGATTTTGGTGAGGCTGATTAATTTGGCTTGCAAAATGGTTTTGCTATATATTCTAATTAATTTGCTTGCCTATCCATGGCAAATTGATCAGCTAAAAAGGAAAGGCAAGAAAGCAAACATATAAATTCAGACTCAAATTAGAAATGTATAATTAATAAATAATCTATTATAAATAGTACAATATACTATATTATATACAAAATAGTATAGTAAAATGTATAATTATACATTTATAATTATACATTATATAAATTGAGACTCTATTCTTATTCCTATTCTTATTCTATTTTATTCTATTCTAGAGTCTCTTCTGCTAATTATAAGCCTATAGTATACAGATGACATATTCTGCTTTAGACATTTGCAAAAAAGAATACTGGGATACTATGTTTAATAGGCTATGAATATATTGAAACACTATAGAATATTAAATCTTTTATGATGTATGTAAATTGTCTTAATTATGAAAAAGAAACTGGCTTTAATTATTTCAATACTTTATTGGAATATAAAACTTGAAGGTACCTGGAGTGGAAGACAATGTGCTTTGTATGCCCTGGAATGTGGAGGTAATAATTCTTAGTACTGAATGCTAGTTTCTAAAAGTGTTGTCTGAAAGGGCAGGACACATGAACGTTAGAAGGATCCTAATAACTATAATCAAGGGCATATTTGGAGCTCTAAAATAGAGATTTATTGTCTTATTACCCTGATTATTATCCTGATAGTGGGAAGCTCTTTCCGTTTGTTGAAGATCAGAATAATTCTACCCTTGCTTCAGATGACTCCTATCTGGTAGGTAATAGAGCAATAGAAACAGTGCTCTAGAATAAGTTAATTGAATGGGTATTTTTGGAGGCATGTCCTATAGGACAGTGATGGCGAACCTTTTTCTTATGGTTGCCAAAATTGCACGCACACTATTGTGCGTGCGCACATGCCCACTCAATCTCCCCGCCCACCTGCGCATGCACGCATGAGACACCTCACCTCCCCAGGCTCCAGAGGCTTTCCTGAAGCCTGGGGAGGGCAAAAACGGCCTCCACACCCTCCCCCTTAGGCCCTCTGGGAAGCTGGAAATGGATCGTTCCCGAACTTCCAGTTGGCCCTTTGGGGGCGTTTTTTGCCCTCCCCAGCCTCTGGAGGCTTTCTTGAAGCCTGGGGAGGGAGAAAAATGGCCTCCCCTGGCCCTCTGGAGGGGCAAAAAATCAGCTGGCACGCTGGAGTTGACAGCTGGCATGCCACCAAATATGGCTCTGCATGCCATAGGTTTACCATCACGCTATAGGATGTTGAATCAAAAGTATTTTTGAAGGCACTACAGTTTGCTAGCTTAGCAAATTGAATTTTTTTTAAAACTAAAGTTTCATTTTTAAGTTTCTTTTGTGAGATTGAATGAGAAACATAATACGGGTAGGTATAGCTTAGTACAGCGATGGTGAACCTTTTTTGGCTCGCGTGCCATAAATGGGGGGAGTGCAGGGGGGGTCATGTGCGGGCGTGCCGCACCCCTAATACAATGCGCGACCCCCCAGTGCGCATGTGCACACTACAGGCGCGACCCCCCATTTTTGCATGCTTTTTTTGCCCTCCCCAGGCTCCAGAGGCTTTATAGGAGCCTGGGGATGGCAAAAACAACCTCCCCCAGAAGCCCTCCAGAGGCTTCAGGGACCTTCAGGACACTTCCCTGACGCCTTTGGAGCGCTCAAAACGACCCTCCGAGCAAACCGGAAGTCACTTCCGGTTTGCTCGGAGGGTCGTTTTGAGCGCTCCAAAGGCTTCAGGGACCTTCAGGACGCTTCCCTGAAGCCTCTGGAGCAGTCAAAACGAACCTCCGAGCAAACCGGAAGTCAGTTCCTGAATTTCCAGTTTGCCCGTAGGGCTAGTTTTTTGCGCTCCAGAGGCTTAAGGGAAGCTCATGAAGCCTCCAGAGGGCGAAAAATGGCTTTAAAAAAGGGTGAACTCAGCTGGCCAGCGCGCGCATGCCTCGCGTGCCCTGACAAATGTCTCCACATGCCACCTGTGGCACGCGTGCCATAGGTTCGCCATCACTGGCTTAGCAACAGCAATTGGGACCTCTTTGTCATTAAATGAAATAATTGCTGAGTGAAAAATTGTGTGACTACAACTGTGCTTGTGATTTACTTCAGCTTTAGTTTACAGCATCAGAAGGATATGGTCTCAAACAGCTGGCAGAGCCCATATAGTGAGGAAGGTTTCAAGAATTTGACTCACAAAGAAGCTGGCTAAAAGGGCAAATCTGCTTTTTCCCAACACCCTCTCCCTTTGGAATACTCACCCCAGAGGCAGGATAATTAGCAAAAAGGAAATTAATGTTTGAGTTTACATTAATTGGTGAGGTAGGGATTGTAAAAATAAGTAGGCGCACAATGGAGAATGCACATTGAAAAGAATGTGCTAGTGCCCAGCTGTTCTCACTGGAGAGTCACAAATTACTTAGGCAAAATAGCCTTCATTGTGAAATTGATTTATATTTGTCAGAATGGGGCAGCAGGCTGAGCCAGCCAGGGAATCTAACCAACTAGAGTCACAGCTGAGGTTGTTAATTTGCACTGGGAAGAAAAGCAGCTCAGGAAGAGAGAACTTATTTGGGCAATGTATCTGTGAGAAGGGGGGAAAATGGCTCAGTCACAGGCAACACGTACTAACTTAATGGCAAATGTGTGACTAAAAGATGCTGCGAAGGTTGTAAATGCAGGCATTGGTTGAAAAATTATTTTTACATCATTGTTGTAATTTGCACATGGTTGCTGTCTGAAGCAGTCACTGAATGAGGACTACTAGTACCTTCATTCTTAAAGTGGGTAGGAACTTGGTGAAAGAAAGCTGGGTTTCATGGCCTATTCATAAGTATTTACTCTTTCCTGCTGACTGTTGTTCTGTATTGTTGATTTTCCTTTGCAATTTCTGGAGCATTTCCCCATACTTGTTTAGAAAGCTGAAAACCTTTCTCAGCAAAGGATCAGTACCAGTGAATGGGAGACAGTTGCTTGATGGAAATGAGCTCATATAGGAACTATAACAGTAGCAAAAGTTGATGACTCTAGCATTTCCTAACTGAAATCCTACTATAGTTGTTCTGTTGTTTTTCCTGACATCTTAGTTTCAAGAGGTATGGTTTTATTAATATTTATATTTGGCAATATTATTTTTAGGTATCTTAAACATTTCTTAGTATAAAGGCACTTTGGCTGTCTTAACTACAGGCTGTGGTCCAGGCAAAATTGTGCTCAGGCGAGCTTTCCTCTTGGGAACAGTATACTATAAAATTTTGTCTCAATGTTCTTAGTGCTAAACAAAATAAACGGAAATAGATGCTGCTGAAAACTAGCTGTACAATATAACTACATTCAAAACACAGCTACTAAATATTTTTTTAAGTGAAAATGTTATTCATTGTACAGCAGACAAGGTTATTGAAGAAAACAAAGCAAAGTCTTGGGAAGTTCTGAAACAGTGATCAGTTTAGAGCAGTGATGGCGAACCTATGGCACGCGTGCCACAGGTGGCACGCGGAGCCATTTGTCAGGGCACGCGAGGCGCTGCATGCGCACGCTGGCCAGTTGAGTTCACCCTTTTTAAAAGCCATTTTTCGCCCTCCCCAGGCTCCAGAGGCTTTATAGGAGCCTGGGGAGGGCGAAAAGAGCCTCCCGTGCCCCCCTGGATGCGTCATGAGCTTCCCTGAAGCCTCCAGAATGCAAAAAACCAGCCCTACTGGCAAACCAGAAGTTTGGGAATGAATGTCCGGTTTGCTCGGAGGGTTGTTTTGAGAGCTCCGAAGGCTTCAGGGAAGCTTCTTGAAGGTCCCTGAAGCCTTCAGAGTGCTTAAAACGACCCTCTGAGCAAACCGGAAGTCACTTTGACTGCTTAGGAGGCTTAGGACTGCTTAGAAGGTCCCTGAAGCCTCCGGAGGGCTTCCGGGTGGGCAGGGGAGGCTGTTTTCACCCTCCCCATGCTCCTATAAAGCCCCTGGAGACTGGGGAGGGTGAAAAAGCATGCAAAAATGGGGGGCCACGCCTGTAGTCGGTGTATGCGCACTGGGGGGGGGGTCGCACATTGCGTTATGGGTGCGGCACACCTGCATACAACCCCCCTGCGTTCCCCCCACTTATGGCACGCGAGCCAAAAAAGGTTCGCCATCGCTGGTTTAGAGGAAACCAGCTTTAGCCACTTAAAATCTATTGAAGGCAAGAAGCTGGTTTAGTGAAAAAAGCAAGCTACTCAAGGTAATATACCATATTGCAATTACAAAGCAACAGAGTTAGAACAATCAGGAGAAAAAGGAGAATTGAAATCTATTTCAGCTGATGAAAAATCTAGTGAGAAAATACACTCCTCATTTAGTGCTACCCTATTTCACAAATACATTCACAAATAAGAGGGTAATGAAACCTTTTCTGACCACTATAGACACTTGCAACCAAATTTTATCTGCCTGATAAACACAAGCTGGGGTGAAAGTAATGCTGAAAAAGATGTACAAAAGATGTACCTTTATCTAAATGAGATGGCAGCAACCAGTAATCTTTGCAACACATTTGTGTGTCACATGTTTGCTTAGCAGTCATTTGACTTCAAATTTAGGGAACACAGTGGTTGCTAAATGAGAGGATGTGTATAGTTTTAATTAGTGATATTATGACAGATTAAAATAGCAAACCTCTACGTAACAAGATGAATTAGGACAACAGAAGTGTTTTAAGTAAATTTTAAGCCATCGAGCCCCAACTATTCTAAATGCTAGCATTAATTGTAACTTCATAAATAGAAAAACCAATAAAGGCTCACCAAGCCTGGGAAATCCAAAAAGCTGTTAAGATTGTTTGAAGTATGGAAAGACATTAGATCAGATGAGCTTGGTCCAGAAATATATTTCTTCAAAAGATACCCTGCCCTGGTATCTTGATTTCTAAATTTGAAGTTTTATTCAGGAAAATATGGGAAGCTGAAATCTTGTCAAAAACATAAAAAATGGTGGTTTCCAACACAAGAAAGAAAATAAACATAACCACATAGTTATTTCTCTGCTGGGTGCTAAATCGGATACAAAATTATTGAAAAATATTTCTCAATTGTCATTTGAAAGTGATAAACAAACTAGAAAATCAAGTTGGATTTATAGCTACATGTGTAGTTGCACTGATCAAGTAACTATTAGAATTGCAGTTTAAATTTTGTCAAGAAATTTATATAGTATTTATTCAAAGTAACATTTGATAGTATGCACTATGACAGCATCTTGGGTCAAGCTTCTAGCATATGGAACTACACCTAAAATACACTGAAGGGTTTTTTTTAAAAATCATGCTGCAAACTCTTAGATTGAATGACAACATATGGAATCCACAATCATGATTTCTCTATTAAAACTGAATTCCATTAGGATGGTACTGTATCTCTTCTTGCTACTTTTATTCAATATACACATGAATTATATTTTGGGAAAACTTGTTGCCTGGAAAGGCTGGTGGCACTCTTATGTATTAATCCAGTTCAATAATTACAAATTTAACCTCTATTGATAATACAGTCATCCTAGCGAACACTTGAGAACTACAAGAAAGTATTAGTTGCAGTCTGTATATAAGAAGGCAAACTGTTGCACAGGAAGGGGTCACCATTGAGAAGGTCTGGTTCTGCTCTTCTGATCAGGTTCTGCTGATGAAACTCTATAGAGGACAGGATCCTTGGCAGGACCTGTCTCCTAGTTTTTACTGAAAAGCCGGACCTTGAGTTTTAAAGGCTTAAAGATAATAACTAGCATCTCAAATTATCCTTGGAAATTGACAGGTAGGTGAAGACATATTATGTAAGTAAAACTAGATGTACCCATCATTATTTAGACCATTGAATGCTGATCAGGTTTAAGTTGTTCAGATAATCTTCAAGGGCAGCCTCAGGTACAGCCCCACGTAGAGAGAATTCCAGTAGTCTAGTTGTATTGATATGAACCAATGAATCAGTGAAAACTGACTTTTGAGAGGAATTAATTTTTTAAAAAGGCTTAAGGTACCTGTAATGAAAAACAAACTTCTGAGGTATACGGTAGTTAATAAGAGTTTCTTCTGTTCTTGCAGGCAGACTTGTCATCCCTTAACCAGGAGCTTGTTTGTGACACTCAGGAAATGCCAGGGAAGAAGTTGGGGGTTTCAATGGTTACAGCTGATGTTGGACTTGTCAGTATGATTCGACAGGGAATTTTGGCATTGCAGCTGCTTCCTTCCAATTCCACTGCAGGTGAGTGGGATCTTTTTAAAAACTGTTTCAGAGTCCATCTCTTTTGTTTAATTAGATAAAGGAAAACAATGAAGGGAAATTAAGTTAGTCTTGTGTACTCTTGTGTGGATCAGTTCTGTTAAATTTATATCATATCTTTCCTCCAAGAGCAGCAGAATATATAGCTTACTCTTCTGTTTTTCCTCTGTAGTAATAACTACGGCATTTGCAACATTGCAAGGTTTTGCTTTGCTTCTCTGACCCTAGAAGTAAATTAACTCCAATATAGGGAATTGTTGAGTTCTTTGTTTAGGGATGCCTGTTGAGGTTTTTCTATAGTTTCCAATCACCTATGACAAGATTTTTGCTCCAAGCACAGTACAGATTATAACTGCAATGATCTAATTGTGAATGAATAACAGATTAACAAAATTGGAAAGGACCTTGGAGGTCTTCTAATCTAATTCCCTGCTTAAGCAGGAAACACTACGCCATTCTGGACAAATGGCTGTCTAGTTTCTTCTTGAAAACCTCCAGTGATGAAACATCCATAACTTCTGGAGGCAAGCCGTTTCACTGATTATTCTCACTGTCAGGAAATTTCTCTTTGTAGTTATTGTAGATGTTGTGTGTAAAAGTAATAAAACTACGGTTGTAGTATTATAAAATGCATGCTGGAAATCAGTAGAATTGGGGAAGAAACCTACTGCAAATAATTCTTTCACCGCCATCAGCCCTATTTCGGGTGACTCGCTCTCTCTTATCACAGAGGACGCGGGAAGCCCCTTTACAGGGCAGAGCAGAGGAGTTTGGGGAATATCTGCAGGACAAAATCGCTCAGATCCGGAGCGGATGGGCCCCCTTCAGTGGACCAGAGGAGCCGCCAACAGTGAGTCTTGTGAGACCATTCTGGGAGGAGTTTGATTCTGTTGCCCCCGAGGATTTGGATAGGTTGCGTGGACGGTTGCGACCGACCACATGTTTAATGGACCCGTGTCCCTCCTGGTTGGTACTGGCATCCTGGGAGGTGACACGAGGCTGGCTACTGGGCTTGGTGAATGCCTCTTTGAGCGAGGGGTCCTTGCCTGCCGCCTTGAAAGAGGCGGTGGTGAGGCCCTTACTCAAGAGGCCTTCCCTTGACCCGATGGAGCTAGCTAATTATCGTCCAGTCTCCAACCTTCCCTTTTTGGCGAAGGTTGTAGAGAATGTGGTGGCACAGCAGTTTCCACGACACCTTGAGGAATCCGAATATCTAGACCCACGCCAGTCCGGCTTCCGGCCCGGACACAGCACGGAGACGACCTTAGTCGCGTTGGTCGATGATCTCTGGAGGGCCAGAGATAGGGGTTGTTCCTCTATCCTGGTCCTATTAGATCTCTCGGCGGCTTTTGATACCATCGACCATGGTATCCTATTGCGCCGGCTGGGGGGGATGGGAGTTGGAGGCACCGTTCTGCGGTGGTTCGGCTCCTACCTCTCTGACCGGACGCAATGTGTGTTGGCAGGGGGGCAGAGGTCGACCCTGAGGTCACTCACTTGTGGGGTGCCTCAGGGGTCGGTCCTCTCGCCCCTCCTGTTCAATGCATATGTGAAGCCGCTGGGGGAGATCATCCGTGGTTTTGGGGTGGAGTATCATCTGTACGCTGATGATATGCAGCTGTACATTTCCACCCCAGACCACCCCAACGAGGCTGTCGAGGTGATGACCCGGTGTTTGGAAGCCGTCGGGGTCTGGATGGGGGACAACAGACTCAAGCTCAACCCCTCCAAGACCGAGTGGCTGTGGCTATCGGCACCCCGGTTCAGTCAGTTGATTCCATCACTGACCATAGGGGGCGAGCAGTTGCCCCCTGTGGAGCAGGCGCGCAATTTGGGCGTCCTCCTAGATGCCCGACTGTCAATGGATGACCATGTGGCAGCCGTGGCAAGGGGGGCATTCCACCAGGTTCGCCTGGTGCGCCAATTGCGCCCCCTACTGGACCGGGATGCCCTACGCACGGTCACTCATGCACTGGTGACGTCTCGGCTGGACTACTGCAATGCCCTCTACATGGGGCTTCCCTTGGGACGCGCTCGAAGACTGCAGGTAGTCCAGAACGCAGCCGTGCGGGCTATTATGGGGAGTACTAGGTACTCCCATGTAACACCGCTCCTGCACGAGCTGCACTGGCTGCCTGTGGTCTTTCGAGTGCGTTTCAAGGTGTTAATTACCATCTTTAAAGCGCTCCATGGCTCAGGACCTAGGTACTTGCGGGATCGCATCCTACCACACACTTCCCTGTGACCGATTCGCTCTCACAGGGAAGGACTCCTCCGGGTGCCGTCCACTAAGCAATGCCAACGGGCGGCGCCTAGGAGTAGAGCCTTCTCTGTGATGGGCCCAACCCTCTGGAATGACCTCCCCCCCGATATCAGGACCACCACCGACTTCCGCTCCTTTCGACAAAAACTGAAGACTCACCTGTTCTGTTTAGCCGGCCTGGCCCTTTTATAGTTTTATTCTACCTCCTGGCAGATATTTTAATTGGGTATTTTTAGGGAATTTAAATATTGCTTTTAACTACTTTACTTCAGATATGTACAGTTTCTTATTGCCTCCTCTTTGTGTTTGTATTTTCTATTTATTGATGTGTTTTTATTTGACTGTACACCGCCCCGAGTCCCTTTGGGGAGAGGGGGCGGTATAAAAATCTAAATAAAAGTAAAGTAAAGTAAAGTATTTAATTGCAAAAGGGTTTTGCAATTAATGATAGGATCTAATTTAGAATATAACCATTACAGTGGACCAACAAGTTGTGTTTTTTTAATTTTAAATTGGTCTTGTCATCAGTTTTGTTTAATATGTATCTTGTTAGACATTCAGGAAAAGGGCCATTACTGTTTTCTAGTTACATTAGTTATTTTTCCTTAGCACTGTCACTTGCAAATCTCTCTCAGAGCTTAATTCTTGCCTTCCATGATGGAATGTTCACTCATGTCTATTTAGTGCTGATAGTTGTTGTTGTTATTTGAAGGGATCATTGTGATCACAGATGGTGTCACCAGTGTGCCAGATGTAGCAGTCTGTGAGACTCTGCTCAATCAACTACGCAGTGGGACTGTGGCCTGCTCTTTTATTCAGGTGCTATTGAAAGTACATGGGCTGTGGGCACATGATTGCATATTTGTGAATGTACTGCAGTTAGGACTATCCTAATACTAAAGACAGAAGCCATCTACCTCTCATGGCAATATGAAAGCTATTGCTTGCTTATTAAATGTACAGTGGAACCTCGGGTCACAGACTCTTCTGACCACGACCAAATCGGGTGTCAATCAAAAAATCCGCTAAATGTTTCACTCTGTTCACAAACCCATCCTCGGGTGGCGATCAATCACAGTCGCAGCGATTTTCCCTGCTGCAGCGATTTCCCCTCCTGCGAATATTTTTGGTGTGTGCACATGCGCAGTCAGTCTTGCTTCCAGTCACAACCAAATTAGGGGCTGACCAAAGTCCTGGAATGGAATACGGTCATGACTGGAGATTCCACTGTATTTACCTTTTCAGTATTTGATTATAACAGAAGGAGAATTATTTATGATGATACCAGGAGTCTAGTTATAGTACTTAGTTCAATGAGCAAATGCTGATTCATGGTTTGATCATTAATGCTGCAATCCACAGTTACTTAACCAGGAGTAGTTCCTGTTAAATTTAGTAGATCTTCCTTCTGAGTGGATATCTGTAGAAGTGCACATAATGTTTTTGAATTTAAACAGTGAAATAGCTCAAGGCATATGGTTTGTTCATATGTGTGCATTTAATGTGTATGTGATACGTGTACAGTATATTCATGTATATACATTATTTGATTGAAGCTTCAGTTTTTATCAGTTACAGATAAGGTATGCATTTAGATTTATGCAAATATATAAACCCGTTGGAACCTTTGCACATTTCAGTGGCAGGGCAATTTCATGCAGCAATTCAGGGTAGAGGAAAAATACTGATGGTAAGACTTGCTTCTCTCTTTCATGTTTTTCTGGTTTAGAGACCAGACACAAAGGTGCTTTTTCAAGAGGCAACTGGACTTTCTGATTTTTCTTTGAAGACCTTTTGCTTCTCATCCAAGAAGCTTCTTCGGCTCTGACTTCTTAGATGAGAAGTGAAACGTCTTCAGAGAAAAACCAGTAAGTCCAGTTGTGTCTTGAAAAAGCACCCTTGGGACAACCATGGCCTGGATGACTGAGAATCTCAGTAGACATTTAGAAACCAGAGTAAAAGTATGCTATATCTAGAAATATTTTCTGTCACTACAACTACAGCATTGAAGATATCCATAATACCTAAATTGAAATAGAACTAAATTCAACATAAGAGAGGGAATCTGTTCTTCACAAAGTTATTGTTGTTTCTGTGCATTCTTTTTCTGTCTTGTAGGTGGGAGGAGTCTATTCTTATGACTGCAGTTTTGGTCATGTTCCTAATGTTGAGCTCATGAAGTTCATTGCAATGGCAACATTTGGCACATACCTTTCCACATGTCCTGAAGTTGAGCCTTCTAGTTTAGACATGAACGTCTACCATAAAGCTTTTCTCCCGTATTCCTTTCTGCGCAGTGGGGAATCCTTGAATCCTGAATATTACTGTGGTAAGCTTACCTTCCATGGACTTAGATGCAGTTTCTCAGTCTTATCGATCCTATCTTCACCTGTGTCAAGAAGACAAGAATCCTGGGTTAGATTGAAATGTGGGACTAAACAGTAGTCCATTTTTGCCAATGTTAGTGAGAATAATGGGTTTTGCAAGAGGGAAATAGATGGGTCTCTATAATTCTATGAGTTCTTTGCCACTTTCAAGTTTTGAAACCTGTATTAACCAAAGCTAAATAAAAATGGTAGTTAACTATAAACAGATTGAAGGAATTCATTTTTCTCTTTAGATGCTTTGAGGGTTGTAGTGATTTGCCTGGCCTTCATTATTGCTGCAAGTGATGAGGTGCAGGATGAGGAAAAATAATGCTATATTTACTGTTTACACAGCTACATTTGTCACCCATGTGCAAAGGGACATAATAAATGCTTGAATTCCTGCATTGAGATTCCTGAAGTGGCTCATGGCCTCATAGGAGGAAGAAATAGTTTGTGGAATAGATCAGTTTGGAAATAACACTTACATGGTGTTTGCTATCATTGCAGTCTCCCAGCACAGATTATTCAATGAACATCTTGTTTCTGCAAGCAGCAACCCAGCCCTTGCCTTGAGGCGAAAGAAGCATACAGAAAAGGAGGTCCATGCTGATCTTATTAGCATAGTCTCTGTGCGGCTACGAGAAGGCTATAGTATTCGTGAGGTCAATATTACAAAAGGTGATTGTTCAGTGTTTTCTTAGTCTATTTTGGGCAATATATGTTGCCAATTGTGATCAGGGACATGCATTATTTTCCCTCTGGGAGCTGCACTTTTCGCAAAATGGTTTCTAAGACCCATAAGGGATGGCTGGCAACGCACTAGAAGTCATTGAAGGAGGTAAGGTTGAAAATAACTGTTCTTTTTGGGACTGAGAATTTTTTTAATGCAAATTAGGGGGTGTGGCAGAGGCTTCAAGCATCTAACACCCCCAAAAAACAAAGTCTAGAAAGAACCATGTGATCTGAAATCAATGAAGCTGAATTTCACAGTAATAAGCATTCTGAAGGTTGTAGAAATATTGCTGGGGGGTGATCCTACCTCTAATCTTGAATATAATTTGTTTGTGGAGTAAAATTATGTTTGTAAAATTTATTGTCAAATTCCATCTCATCTGGGAACTCCCAGTTAATTTATTTTAACAAGCTGATAATTACTGCAAATACAAGCAATGCTTTGAGTTCTATAAAAGAATAGTGGGATAGAAATGTACCAAAACAATGTTTTGCTTTATGGGGACTGACTGCCAATTGCATATTTTGTTTCTGAATGCTTGTGGTGCCTTATTCATGCTTAAGATATATGAGTAGAGTAGGCAAAATTCCATCATCTTGTTCAACAAATGGCATTTAGTGGGATTCTGCATAAGGGCCGTATTCGTCTGTTAATATAATGTCCTGTTTATTGGTAGCTGGATCAGTTACTGTAATGAGTCGTAATTGTTAAAAGCCCATTGATCTGCATTTCTTTAAATATGGTTATAAATGTGTAACATAAAAAATGAGAAATCTTGTTTTATCTACTTTTTATTTTAAAAAAATCACAGTGGATCAAGATGGCAAGCAAAATAGAACATTAGCTTCACTGATATTGAAATTGTTACTTTAATTGGTTTTAAAAAATAACTTTGCCATTGCTATGCTTCCCATCCTAGAAAATATTAATGGGGTGTTTTCAGAAAAGCATTTCATAAATATTAACTAGTATTGTAACTCTAATTTCTGAAATCAATTAAAGCTAGAAATATGGAGTGTATTCCTGCAGAGTCTTCTCTGGCTCTTCCAACATCACCATTCAGTGGAACAATAACATTCAGAACAACCTAAATAAATCAGTAAGAGAGACATCAAAAACAGAAATACGTAACATAATGTAGAAATTAATCTGGCATATAGATGTGCTGATTTTGGCAGAAGCTGTGTTTTAGTATTTTATAAAGGCAGACTTTGTAAGGGGGGCGGGGCGCTAGTGCTCTTCTATTAAAACACATTCCTCATTCCTCTTGCACATTTACAGGTGGTACTCAACTGGAAGTGAAGCTCATCTTGCTATGGAAGCACAATATGAGAATTGAGTATTTGGCAGTGGCCCCCTGGCCCCTAGATCCTTCGAAACGTAGCACATGGGTGGAAGTGACTATGGAGGGCAGCTATGACATTTTGCATGACATCAGCTGCACTGTACGGAAGCCCATCACAAGCCTCTATCGCACCACTGTGATACGCCGCTTCTGGAACACCCTGCAAAGGTGAAGATTTGCTTGATGTGCCCTTTCAGTGGGGCTCCCCCCCCCCCGCAAGGGCTATGGGCAATGTGGAACACTGCCCTTTTATTTTGTTTAAATGTTTTAGTCCCAATAAGGAATGTTAACGTGAACAATGTTTATAAACTAGGAACTCTTGTTGATCTTGATTGTTTTCCTCATTTCTGTTTGGACATTAGAAAGAGTTTCACTGTTAGGCCAAAAATACCTGTTTGCTTCTAGAGAAACCTCTTTAATGGGAGTGAGGGATTGTTTTGAACACATCCATTTCTAATTATATATAATTAAATATATATATATCTCTGTGTGTGTATTCCAGCATGATCTGGAACACCTTGAGCAATCTCAAGCAAACTTGGTACACAGATATCTTACTCTTTGGGAAAAAAATAGTGTGGGAGTAAGATACCCCTAACACCCCTTGGGGTGTGTGTTCTGTTAAGATACAGCCTGTTGTGCCTTAAAATGGCTTCTACTGTACTGACGTAAAATGGCTTTTACTGTACAGTGCAGTGCAGTTGCCATGGTAGCGTCTTCAGAGTACTCCACAAGGGGGCTTCCTCTGGTAAGGGGGAAAATCCAACATTAGAAATTACGTTTGGTCTAGACATTTCCCCCCGATAAACAAATATCCGGGCAATGCTGGGATATCAGCTAGTAGAATATAAATTGTGACTTAAAGATACTTGAGGGGGATTTTTGTTGTTCATTTTTCAGTATCAACCAAACTGACCAGATGCTGGTTCATCTGCAGTCATTTGACAGCGTCCCAGAGCATTTCACCATTCCTGAAAGCACTCGAAATGGAGTGCCACTGTTCTATATTCCTCCAGGATCTACTACACCGGTACATTATTTGTATATTACTAGCCAATTTGCAGTAAGAGCAAGCAAGAAGTAATATATAAGTTGCTGCCTTTTTAGCAACCTTTATCTAAGTTGCTGCCTAAGTTACTGCATTCTTTTTTCTAGAGGGTTTCAAACTTGCTTTATATTTCTCTCTCTTTAATATCTCAAGTTAGGAAGATAAGGCATTTGGTTGTGTGATTTGATGAGGGAAGGATGAAAGAGAAAAGGCAATTCCATTTCAAATCTATGCTGCGTATCTCAATTCTATATCTTCAGCTCTGCTTTCTCACTTTTGGAGGAAACAGTATATGCTGTTACAGTAATAATTAAATAAGGGTGCTCAGAGTCTTGATTATTTGGAATCATACCTTGGCAGCAAAAGGTTAGAAGCAAGAGATTTAACATACTTGCCGTTACCTTAAGTCAGTGCTTCTCAAATAGTGGGGCGGGCCCCCCAGGGGGGGCGCGAGGCTCCGTAAAGGGGGGCTCAGCTCAAATTATTTTATATATTTTTGTTTTGCAGGTTAAAGTTTTTTTTAATATTGTGTTCCTTTAAATCCTGTGCTCCTTTAAATCTTTTCTGCTACAGTTAATAAAGCTATTCTTTGTTGTAAATTGATCCACATTTCTTTCTTTTTTTATTCTCTTATACGTTAATAAGGATACAGTGTTATGCAGAGGTGTACTTATAACAATTTTATAGACAAATGATACTATTTACAGTCGCGCAGGGGGCGCGAAATGTTTTCTTCTTCCTAGGGGGGGGGGGCATGACAGAAAATAATTGAGAAGCACTGCCTTAAGTTAATGTAGCCAAATGTTGCAGTAAGAGCAGCTATGCTAAATTAACACGCCAAGCAAATATTCTATGCATCACTTATTTACTCTGCTGTTTGTGTTGCTCATTAGAGCTATCATGACTGGTTATTGTTGTACGCCATTTGTTAAAATGAGAGAAATGAGATTATACAGTTTATGTTCTTTTTTAAATAATGGGTGGACTTCAACTCCTAGAATTTCCCAACCAGCAGAGTTGTATAATCTCAGAAACAAATAAATTGCAAATATTAAGATACTAATAACAATAAAAGTTAAATATAGGCGATAGCAGTGTTTCTCAATCTTGGCCACTTTAAGATGGGTGGACGTCAACTCCTAGAATTCCCAAGCCAGCAGTGCTAAATACAGGTAGTCCTTGACTTATGATCACAATAGAGCCCAAAATTTCTGTTGTTAAGTGAGACATTTGTTTTGCCCCATTTTACCACCTTTCTTGCCATAGTTGTTAAGTGAATCACTGCCATTGATAAGTTAGTTAACACGGTGGTTGAGTGAAACTGGCTTCCCCATTGACTTTGCTTGCCAGAAGGTTGCAAAAGGTGATCGCATGACCCCGCATGACACTGCGATCATCATAAGTATGAACCAGTTGCCAAGTATCCAAATGTTGATCACATGGTCATGGGGTTGCTACAAAGATCATAAGTGTGAAAAATGGTCATAAATCATAAATTTCAGTGTCGTCATAACTTTGAACAGCCACTAAATTGACGGTTGTAAGTCGAGGATTACCTGTAATTGCCTAATACGTTTTTTTCTAAAATGTTGAAACAACCAGTTGCACAGATGCAAAGAGATTCATGAGATATGATTTCTGCCATTTTCAGGTCCTGTCCTTGCAGCACAGTAGCTCAGACTCCAGTCACTCACAGTTTGCAGCCTACTGGAAACCCATCCTGTCGATGGATGCCAATCTCTGGCAGAGGTGGTTGCACATGCACCGCATTGTTATTCTGTTGGAACATGACATGTACGTGCAAGAAAACATACATGTATCATGGCACGGTATTTAACATTTCAAGGTTTCAGAGCTTACCCGCCATTGTGTTGTTATTGATGGCTGAGAGACAACAGAGGTTGAGAAATAAGGTCTTGCATGTGAACTTTTCTTAGGGTAGGGATAACGGGGATAATGATGATACCTGAATAACAGGCACTAACTAACTGTTTGATCTTTTTGACAGGCCAGTCCCAAAGCATTTACACACCCCAGGCAACAATGGTCGTTACAGCACCATCCAGTGTCGCATTTCCCATTCAGCTCTGACTTCTTTGCTGCGTGACTGGAGTAGCTTTGTGCTGGTAGAAGGCTACTCTTATGTCAAGCTCATGCACAGGTGAGGGAATTCAGGGGCAAAGGGGAGAAAGAGCTGAGCCGTTGAAGGCCATGAAGATATACTATCCAATGGGGATAGAAGGTTTTTGCATAAGATTGAGCCAGTCATGTTGAGTAAATAACTCTTAAGAGGAAAAGCTTATCGAGCATTTCATACTCATTCATTAGTACAGATAGTCCTACAAACCATGACTGAGCCCAAAATTTATGTGGCTAAATAAGACATTTGTTAAGTGAGTTTTGCCCCATTTTACCACTTTCTTGCCACAGTTGTTAAGTGAATCACTACATTTATTCCCAAAGCAAAAGCCCCTGGTTTCAGTTATACTTTAATCTTTAAATTCTTCTGAAGTAATGCATGTATTTGTGTCCAAAAACTCTTAGCCTCTTTTTTTACACAAATATATCCAACAAATATGATAAAATGTCCCTTCACTTATTCTTGGTACCACAATAAATTTATTCAATTTGCTATTTCTTTCTTGTTCTGTAGCTCTGAAGATCTGCCTCCTTTTTCATTTTACGTGGTGAGAATTATTTCCAAGGCTCCCTGCATGGTTCTGAGGCTGGGTTTCCCCATTGGGACACTTGCAAAACTCAGGAATAAAGTGAGTGCTTGATATGTTTGCTTGAATCATAGTGAACAATATTTAGAATTGCAAAAAATAGCTAAAATGTGCTTAGTAGATGTTAGCCTTGGAATAAAGTTTTAGGATTGCCAAGAAGCATGTTTTGCCTCTGTATTTTTAGGTTGCATGTAAAAAACTTGGGTCACATTACAGGCTTCTCTTCCAGACCTTGAATAGCATTTAGGAATTACTACCTGAAGGTAGCTGGATGGATCACTTTCCCCATGATAAGATTTTACAAAACAAAAAATTTCTAACTAGAATGTGTTAGGGAGAAACGGCATTTGGCTTTCTAGGTCAGCTTTAAGGTAAACCAGTTCCATAAGAAATGTCCTTATGGCACTGATGAATTTATTAACAAAACATTTAAGGCATTGTTGTTGGCAAGAACAGGCTCTCTCTTGTGGGCTAATTTTGGGACTGAATATGGCTACATATTTTTATTATTCAATATATGCATTTTTCTCATTTTTATAACATTCAAACTACAATGTAACTTTTAAAAGCAAAATAAAGTTCATAACATAACAAAAGCCTAGACAATAAATACATTGACATGTTATAAAAAATAAGTGAATAACATTGATATACATTAAAATATGTGGTAAAATGTTGGAGTGCAGGAGAACATGTCCTACAAAGGAGTTCAGAGTCTGCAAAAGTTGCTGTCCTGATATGTGGTGCCAGTTCCTTATATAAACATGATTTCTTCCTATCTACTTACCTTTCAACAGATAGTAGAAGAACTGAGAGACTGTATCCTTCAGTTACGTTTCCCCCACAGAGTACAGAGCAAAGAGGCAACTCCAAAAGTAAAGCGAAAGGTCCTTGGCAGCAGTTCTCCATCAAAATCATCTTGTTTGCCTATGGCCCAGCCACCCCTCTCAGACAGACCTTGCCTTATAGTATTGCATAAACCTCTGGAAAAACTCCTTATCAGGTATTATGTATGGAGCATATGTACATGTGCACTTACTTATATCCCTATGGGCAGAAGATTAATTCCCAGAGATGCAGTTGCTTTAGCCTAATTGCTGTTTTCCAGATGACTTCGGCTATAGTTTTTGTATTCTTTTATCTAATAGACAATGGATGGCTGTGGGTAATGGGAATGTCTTGGAAACTTGCTTGGTTCAAAAAAAAAAAGTTTGTGAGCTTTCTCTGTACCTTGACCGTAATTCATTGACATAAATGTATCTCAAGATATTGAATTATATACAGCATGCACTGCAAATAGACCACTTAACATGTCTCCAGATTCATAAAATGTATTTGGGGTACAACATTTCCCTGTACACATGGCGTGCAAATCTGGATTCAAGCATGCACAGAGAGGGACATTTTGTTTTCTCCACATAGTCTCTTTGATTCTTGAATCTTAGAAAGTTAATACTTTTTTATTTTAAAATAAAAAAGAGGAGAATATGCAAGAAGAGGCAGGGACATATAGTTTAATTTATGACCATAACAAACCAGTAAATCATTTTCTGGTCATGATGGTTAGCGATACTGGGAATAATTCACAAACATCCAGCTCACAAGTCTTGCACAGGTAGTGTATTGAGCTTACAATGAGAAATTCAACTCCATGGTTACCTGTTGTCTCAATCCTTCTTTCTCATTCTCAGATACGAAAAGCTGCCCTCTGATTACCATGTTCCATGTCTTTTACCCTTGGAGAATCCTCCCATGTCAGGTCCTCTTACTATGGTGGCCAACCGCACAGCTTCCTCTACCCTGGCCTCCTTATCTCGCTATTTTTATCACCAGCGCTGGATCTGGTGTGTACAGTCAGGGCTGGTCCCGGCAGTGCCCATCGCAGCTGTGGCCCAACTGCTGTCCACTCTCACTGAGTAAGTACCTATTTGGTCTTCAGATATGTTGGAATCTACAAATAGGGGGGCTATAAAAGTTTTTAAAAAATATATCTGAGTCACTTCTTTCTCTGAAAACCAGTTGCTTTTGCCAGTACAGGTGGTACTCAAATTAATGATCACAATTGAGCCCAAAATCCATGTTGCTAAGTGAGAAATTTGTTAAGTGAGTTTTGCCCCAATTTACAACTTTTGTTGTCCCATTTGCTAAGTGAATCACTGCAGTTGATAAAATTAGTATCCTAGTTGTTAAGTGAATCTGGCTCCCCCATTGACTTTGCTTGTCAGAATGTGGCAAAAGATGGTCACATGACCCTGGGACACTGCAACCATCATAAATGTGAGTCAGTTGTCACACATCCGAATGTCAATCATGTGACCATGGGGATGCTGCAATGGTCATAAGCCTGAAAAACGGTCATGTCGCTTTTTTCAGTGCTGTTGTAACCTTGAACGGTCACTAAGTGAATGGTTGTAAGTCGAGAACTGCCTGTATAAGAGTTAAAGTGGGAAGGGGTGTGTGTTGCTCTGTGGGAAAAGAACATTGTGCTGGGTGAACAAAATTTTCTGTCTCATGGGAGACCAGAATGCAAAATAGCCTTGTAATTTATTCTTCTCTTTGAAATGATGCAGGATACACTTGTCCGAAGGCTTCCATTTTGCTTCCAGTGGTGAAGGGATTGTCAGTATGGTCCAAGAATTACCTATGAAGGTAAATCCTGATGCTTCTTTTCTTTTGTTATCTTCTGTGGTGCCACATTTTCCTGTTCGCGAGGAAATTGGTAGTAGCAGGTGCATAGAAATATGGTATATGTGCCTTTGAGTCAGTGTTGACTCCTGGGGACTTCCTGGACAAGTCCATGCAGTTTTCTTGGCAAGATTTCAGAAGTTATTTACGATTGGCGTCTTCCTAGGGTTGAGAGAGAGAGTGACTGGCCCCTTGTTTTTTCTCCACGGGGTCTCATCTAAAAAAGGCATTTTATGGCAAATTGACACTGCTTCTCCTCTAGCCTTGGAACTTCATTGTGCTAGGAGAGAAGTGGCAAAAGAGCACGACAAATTTACAGTCACTTTTTTTCCACAGAGTGACTCCACAAGAGTGAGTGGCAATGAGAAGCACACCTGCATTGTCCAATACGTGATATTCCCGCCACATGCTACATCTACCAAAGACAGGTAAGAAAAGAAGTCCTGATCCTAAAAGAAAGACACAAGGAATAGAGTTACCCAGGTTCTTTTGTAGCCACTGTAAGAATGTGCCTGACTAGAAGGCTTCCAAAGAGTAGCTAACTCTACCAGGGGTGTCAAACTGGTGGCCTGCAGGCCGGATGCGTCACATGACGGCCATGCCCACCCCAGCTCTGCCAATGCAGAAAAATATCGTGATACATCACGTGACAGCAATGTGACGTGGCAAGTTTGACATTCGTGAACTATGCCAACCAATAGTTTTTATGCAAAGGAGTCTTTGATATACACAAGATTCTCCACCTCCCCAGAAAGATAACGCTGACTTGAAGATCCTATGGTTCTTTATTTGTTCTTTTTATTTAATATAAGACAGTGCTGACTTATAGAATTAATATTACCATATAATCCTTGTAATAAATAAATGATATTTAGGTGCTCAAATAATCCATTCTGAAACCAGTAAATGTCTATGAGTATATCATAAAATAAACGTGATAATTTTCACATATTAGTTTTATTCTATTGATCAATAAGACGCCCTCTTCGTTGCAAATCTGAGGTTTTGGTATTTATAATTTTACTCACATTTCTGTACCAAGTTGTGCTTGCTTGTTACGTGCGTTTCTGAATTTCAGACTCTGGATCACCCCATTTCTCTCCAAAATGAACAGAAATGAATACCTATTTCTTTTACCTATGGACGAGCACTCCATAGGCCTCCTGAGCTTGAAGCATACCTTTGGGTAATCTTTGCAAAAGACCCACAGCTGTGTTTCTCCGGAACCTGAAATTAATCAAAGAGCTTTAAAAATGATACCATCATTGAATTCATGTATAAAATTGTTGATTGGGATTGTCATATTTAGCTTTATCTCTGCATAGCGCTTTGTGCTAAAATAGAATGCCATTCCATAAAATGAATTGTAAAAATATGATGCAATAAAGAATTATGTAGAAATTTCACAATGAATATGTAATGACTAATATACCGTATATTCATCCTGCCGCCAATAAATTGGCTAGGAGCACAATTGCTTTAGTTTTGAGTTCTATAAACTAAGCAACCTTGATATATCGTCTAAGACTGCTGAAGTTAATTTATTTTAGTCTCAAGCTTGGAGGCAAGGAGGGTTGGAATTGAACTGGAAAGCCAACTTATTTCCTTGTAATCTACTATATATGTTTAATATTTAAGGATGATTTGGATCTTTAACTATCTTAGGAATAGAAATACCTGCATCAGCCAGGTGAAAATGTGGGTGCTAAAGTATACTAGATTTGATTTTATCTAAATTGTAATCTAAAGTAATTAAATATAGTTATTGTGACCATTTCTTTTGTATTTGATGCCAATGTCTCCCTTCTGTAGAATTAACAATGTTTAGCAACTTCTGGAAAACCTTTTGTGGTTCACACCCTTCTGTAGAATTTCTCACATTACTTGCTTGCTTTCAAGTTTCTCTACAGATGAAGATAACGATACAGAAGTGGAGGCAATTGAGGTGGACATGGAATTGAACATTGTCACAGAATGCTGGGTTGAACCTCAAAGCGGCTATGTGGATGGTGCTCATGAGAGTTGGCAGTACCTACATGGCTTACCCTACCAGAAAATCCCCAAAGCGGTATGTTTTTGTGCTGGGGAGAGGCAACATTTGCAGGGATGTTTGACTGGCAGCCAATCTGCTGTTTTTTGCTGAATCCCCTTGGTTGAAAGGGATTAAGGCAGGAACAGCTTCCTGTATATGGGCAGCAGACGAAACAATTGCCAAAGCAACCTATGCAGCCAAATGATGGGGAAGGTTTTGTCTCAATGAGAAATGAGACGTGGCTTAGATTTGTATACTTGGCTCTGAATTATCTTTGCATTGCTGTAGCATTTTGAATGCATTGTTTTGAATCCTTTTGAATAGGTTTTCCAGTCTATTTTATTTCAGATTCCTTTTTCAGATCTATCCTCGAGATCTGTCCTGCATCCATACTGTGCTTGCTTTTGAGTATATCAGCCAACTTTGCCAAAATAAGGACTGGGTTTTCCCAGCATGCGATCCAAGGCCCATTGCGGTTGAAGGTAATTGATTTATTTAATGCTTTCTAGACACTCATTTATTAGGTCCTATGGACTTCATCCTGAATATGACTCTCTCTTTTTTTTGTGTGTGTGTGCTGTAGGTCGTGATGCTCGAAGTGGCTCCCGTGTACATGAGATTCCTTTCCAATTCGACCTCATGAAACTTCTACCAAAATGCCAGCAAATTGAGATGGGTCTTTTGATGCTGACAAGAGGCAAGTTGTTTGTATATGCATCAAGGAAAGGATATTGGTTCATTATTTCTTCCCACCTCTGAAACATATTAAGCAATAAGGAAGATGAGCACATCTGTAATGTGTGCCATCCTCTTTTGAACATCCCCATCTCACCAACATTTGGCTTTAATAAGAGTTTTCTGTTCAAATGCGTTTCTTCAGTAAACGTGACATTGCTGTCATAATTTGTTGTTTTGCTGAAAATGTAATAATGAGCTTGATGGGAAGATCTCTACCAGTCAATATTTCTCACTGTGTAATTTCTATTGTGTGAGATTTATTTTTATCTGGGTAGGGAAACTTTAGATGCTGTTCGCCTGTCTAGGCTATCAGATCTATATACTGTGAATTGCTGTGTTTTCCTAGCAGCAGGAGAAAAATTTGCTCATAGTTTTTATTGTCTTGCAGAAACCGATGGAATCACAAAGGATTCTTCCTTCTTGCCCAATGAAATGCTTCTTGGCCTTTTTCATGGCTGTCTCCAGCATGACCTCAGTGACAGGGAAATCACACTGTTGGACACAGATCATGTAACTTTCATGGAGCAGGTGCTTCAGCGAGACAGAGATGGCCACCCACCCCCTTTTAAGCTCTCTATGGTCCAAGGTAAGAGAGAGACAGTAGCTAATTCTTCCTTGAGCTATTCCTCTGATGGTTTCCTCACCAATGTGTTTCTTTCCAGAACTCCCAAAGGCTTCCATTCCTTCTGAATGCCAGAATCCAAAAAAGACCTACCATTCTTTTGGCAACAAAGATACAGCTACCTCTGCAAGTTCATATCAGGTACAATGATCTTTTGAGCTCAATGTCAACATTCCAAATATGTCACAGAATTTCTAGACCTGTAAACTTCCTTGTTTCTTGCAAGTTGAAATGTGTGTGTGTGGGGGGGGCTCTTGGTTGAAGTAATCTAAAATGGGCCCCCAAACCGTGGGCTGTGGCCCACTACTGGGCTGTGGCTATTTGCAACTGGTCTGTGTGAGCAGTGGCTCAACTTGCGTGAGGAGGAGGCCAGCACATGTGCATACACGTGCTCAGCTCAATTTGTACAAATTGAACTAGACACATACGCACTGGCCCGCTGCTCGCACAGCCCAGTTCCCCTCCCCCCCTTCTTGGCCACCAGGCCACAAAGATTGGGGAGATAAGTGAATGGAAGAGTCTGACTTATGTGTAGAAGTCTGGCAGTTCCTTGATGATTTAATGTTCTCCAGCCTGGTCCTCTTCCGTCCTATTCAAGATGAACATATTTTAGTTACGGAGGTATCCCAGGTTGGGGAAGGCTATGTATTAGTTGAAAGTGATCCCTTAATTTTTTTCAATGTAATATCTTAGTTTTCATAAGACAGTATATGGGTTCATCTACCATTAAAGCCTCAGCACAGTATACCAAGTTTTGTAGGCCAGGTTCATATTTCATGCATAATATTAAATCATTTGTGATTTGCAATCTATAGCAACTGAGTTCGTACAATATTAAGCCAAAATGAACCATGATAGCTTCATGTGATCTGCGAATTTAGTAGTTAATATGTTCATTATGTAGCAGGGATGAAGAACTTGTGACTTTTGGATATTGTTGTACTACAGCTCCCTTCAGCAACAAATAGAACTGCTACCATATTTTTCGGAGTATAAGACGTGTCAGGGGAAAAATGCCCTGGGGAAATCTGAGATCAATGGACCGTGGCTGATTCCCTTCCGCATATCTTTTGAGATATTGAGAAAAATAAAAGTCTTTAAAAGTATTCTAATTAATAAACAAACTTTAATAATAAAATAAAAAGTAAATGAAACAGAAATAACTAATGGTTACATTTTGATAATGAAAGCTACGTCTGCCAAGCTGGCAGCCGAACAAAGAAGAAAAGAATTTTGGAATGTGTAACGTGTGCGCAATAAATCACTTTCAGCTAACATTTTGTTTTATGACCTGCGCAATAAAGCTTTCTTAGTTTAACTCTTGAATGTCAGTTTAGGCAGTTCAGGCCTAGCAAACTTTTTAACATCGTGACAAGACGCACCTTTTTTCCTCAAAAAAGAGGCTGAAAATGTGGGTGCGTCGAATACAGCATTTTTTTGCCTCCTGAAGCCCCGCCCCCTTCACCAAAATGGCTGTGCATAGCCTTATGGAGGCTTTCAGAGCGTTCCTGGGGGCTGGGGAGGACAGAAATGAGCAAAAAATGGGCCGTTTTTGCCCCCTCAGCAGCACTCTAAAAGCCTCCATAAGACTATGCATGCACATTTTTTTGATAAAAAAAAAACCAGTTTTTGCGAAAAACAGGCCGTTTTTTGCTCTTTTTTGCCCCCTCCCTTCCAGGAGCACTCTGCAAGCCCCCCCTCAGGCTATTCATGCCTTTTATTTGAAAACAAATGGGCCCATTTTCACAAAAAACGGACCGTTTGGGGGAGGTTTGCAGAGTGCAAAAACTTTTTTCGCCTTTCGGAAAGCTCTTTAACTGATTGATGAGAATTACATTGATCAAGTGCTGTGCCAGCAAAAACAAGTGTTAGGTGCGGCAGGTTGTCAGTGATTTCCTTCTCCAGCACATGGATAAATACACCTGGAAACATCTACTTACCTACCTACTCTCTCTCTCTCTCTCCCTCCCTCCCTCCCTACTGTATTTCTCTCTCTCTCCCTCTATCTACCTACCTACCTACCTACTCTCCCTCCCTCCCTACTGTATTTCTCTCTCTCTATCCCTCTACCTACCTACCTACCTACCTACCTACTCTGTCTCTCTACCTACCTACTGTATTTCCCTCTCTCTCTCTATCCCTCTATCTACCTACCTACCTACCTACCTACCTACTCTCTCTCTCTCCCTACCTACTTACTGTATCTCTCTCTCTCTCTATCTACCTACCTACTCTCTCTCTCTACCTACCTACTGTATTTCTCTATCCCTATATCTACTTACCTTCCTACCTACTCTCTCTCTCTCTCTCTCTCTCTCTCTTTCTCTCTCTCCCTACCTACCTACTGTATTTCTTTCTTTCTTTCTATCTATCTATCTATCTATCTATCTACCTACCTACCTACCTACCTACCTACCTACCTACCTACTTTAAAAAATTGCCTCTTCAAAACCTTGTTGTGTCTTATACTCCAGCACATCTTATACTCTGAAAAATATGTTAATTATGAGACACATTGAAATGTATAATTCAGCCTCTGGAGAGCCACAAGTTTCTCACTCATGGACGTTAACGTCTAAATGACTAAATGATGGGAGCTATTAACTTCTGGTACCAAAAATAACACTACAATTTGCTTCCTTATTAGGATGGAGAATGAGACAACCATAACTGAAAACTATGCCATAATCCAATTATGTTTCCTCTTTCAGACTCCAGACTCCAATACAAAGGAATCAAAAAATGATATCTCACCAACATCTGTTCCACTCTTTCCCCAATGGAGATGTTATGCCAAGCTGGTAAATCCACAGCATCTTTTCCTTACCTTCTTGCCAGCTATGTTCTCAGGTAAAGGATTCTGCTTTTAAAGCTACCTAGGGAATGCAAGAGAAGTTTGGCGTTGGTTCTTCAGTTGTAAGAAATGAGACAGGTATTCGCCTGTATATTGTAGGGAATGATGTGAATAGAATTTAAGCTTGCAAGATCTACTTTGCTTTTTAATTATAAGCCTAAATGCTTCAGGTACAAAGGATGTTCTTTTTATTAAAAAAAATGGGGCTAGATATCTTTATTTTTAAATAAATTGGGTTAATAGAGCTCAGCAATAACAGTCCATTCCTTATCTTTTCACTTCGTTGAGTTTTCATTTCAGCAATGGAGTTAGGTTTGATAGCAGAAATTAAATAAAGGGGAGGGCGTGTAATTTTTTTGGGTTAATTCAGATTACACATATGTAAGTGCATGTGTGTGCATGTGTGCTATACATTTGCTGTCCCGCTGTGCTATATAGTCTATTAAAAAAAGGGTATGTTAATCAAAGCTAATCCTGCATTCGTATAAATAATGCAACCCGTGTTGCTGAATTTACTTTGTGTTTCAAACATTCCCTTTTCTTAGTGGAATGTTCATGTTTTTTAGAGATGAGTTCAATGACTTGTCCGTTTGATTTACCCTCAGAAAGTGTTTATATATGATATCTTGCAATATAAGTTACAATATAAATGGAATCCATTATGCTGCCTAACAAATGAATAATGATATGTGAAAAGCATATATATATGTATACCAATTGCCAAGCAATTATAAGTTTAAATAATATGCCAATTAAAAGCCTCCCCAGAAAAGTATCAGAATTACTCCTTTCTCACTGATAGCCCTATGGGGGAAAAAAGGACTTTCTTGTGGCTAACGTTTCCTAGCTGCCTAAGAATGACGTTCATTTCATCCATTTCTGGTGGCAAAGACAAAACATCAGTTACCGTATATCTCATGGATGTATTTTGGTATTGCAATCCTTCATAATTATTTTGTTTTGCAGATGTACAGAGATTGATGGCTCCTGGGCCAGACCAAACCTCAAAAGAGACAGGCCTTACATTGGCCCAAGAAGCACAAGAGCTGAAACCTATGGCCTTGCTTCCAGCTGTCAGCATAACACCGGCTGATGGTATCAACCTTCTTTGTCTTGTTTGGCTGTGCTGTAAATGCTAGTTTGGGAATGTTAAGTGGAGAAAGCACATTAAATTATAAGCATTTGTGACTATATACTAGAGCCTAGTGTAGCTATTTATATGAGCTTGGAGCCTCACTCTTCATGTCCTGGAATCTAGTCATACAGATACTAGCTGCCATGAGGCAAACAATAGTAGACCATCAAAGGCAGAAAAAATCAGACAGTGCAAGGGCATGGTGCCATTTTGAGAAAGCTGAACTTAGACCAGATCATGTTGAAGCAGGGAAAGATGCTTTCATTAAGCATCTCTGGCTATCATACTTTTGACGCCTTGGGCTTATTTGTCTAAGGCCAATTTAGGCATGAACTTCCAGTTACTGATCTGAAATGACCAATTATTTATTTCTCTTATATACTGAGTCATACATGAATGTATACATTTATAAGCAGCTCAGGGAAGAGGAATAGTCTTCAGAGTTCTCTCTTCTTCCCTCCTGTAGGAGAAACAGCAACAAATCAGCCTTCTTCCATTCCTCAGAGGAACTGGAAGCAGAATTGATGGTCCTCTACAGTTCTCGGTCATTTGCCATAGAAACGATATATTTCTGACCAAGAATGATGATGGATTTTATCTCTTTAACTCACATAATCTCATGTGGTTTAATAGCAAAGACCTTTGTTGTCACCTTTTCATAGTAAGCCAGAATAAATCTTTGTGGTAGTTTAGCATACTAGTCTCTCTCTACTGTTGCCCAAGAGGCATGGCATATGAAGAGTGCTTCCTGCTACAAGGGGTAGTTTTTTTCTAGCGCTATACAGCAATCACCAGCAATAGTTACCTTATGGAGGTGAATTTAACTTCCAGGTAATTGTAGATACTAGTACTCAGTGATAGGATTCAGCCAGTTCGCACCACTTCGGGAGAACTGGTTGTTAAGTTTCTGAGCAGTTTGGTGAACTGATTGTTGGAAGAAATCATTAGGGCAGAGAACCAGTTGTTAAATTATTTGAATCCCACCACTATTAGTACTCATTTGGGCATCTATTTAGCTAATGAGTATAAATTAAGCAATAAACTTATAAAAGGAAATCTGCCTGAGACCAAACCATGCTTGGCACATTTTCCATCTTCTTTTATCCGTATGCTTAGTTGACAATCAGACCAAGTATAAATTAAAGATTCAGCCTTCTCTTTGACACTTCACATGATGGTTTAAAGAGCAGATAAGTTGCTTAATATCCAGTCGAATGTTTGTCAGTTTAGGTCTTTATTGGTTGACTAGAAGTAGCTCTCTGTGGTCATAGGAGACGTTTTCTCTATCACTTCTTTGATCTTCTCTGGAATAGAATAGTCCGAGGTTTGACCTAGGGCCTTATGCTTGGAAAGCATATACTCTGCTACTCCTGGTGCTTTACAGTGGATAACAGATGTTGAATGTTGGGCAGGATAAAGAGATTGCATGGCTGCCATGTCTGGTCACAGTTAGAAAGTGACCATCACCCCTTAATATGAACTATACATGACTGCCATGTTGCTCTGAATGCCTGAGGTTCAATGTGAGTTGTATCCAGGTTAAAGCGAGAACAACTTTTCATTTGAATTTTAAACCATTGTTAACACGGTTTTTAAGCCATTTATATTTTAATTGTTTCATCCCCAAGATATGTTTAATTTGCAGAAACTGACCAAACTATAGGAGATCTAGATGCTGGATCCAAAAAAGAAGGACGCATCTCCTTCAGCCGCCAAGCATCTCAGCCTGACCTGAGTGAGAACTGCCGAGTTCGCTGTCCTGTCTTTGTCTACAGTTGCTCCTTGGAGGTGCTACGGGAGCAGATGATAAATTCTAGGACAGAGAAATCTCCACAGGATATCTTTTTCAGGTGAGGAAATGTTAAGTAATTAAGCTCCCCGTTAGGAGAGCGAGTATGCGGAGAAGCGTAATGAGAGTGATATGGAATAACACGCACAAACCAGCATACAGAGACACTGAATAGTATAAAAATATAGTAGTTTACTATGTAGAAATATAGAAGTATTCAGAGTCTGGTTAACAGTCCAAGTCATACACGGTTCAGTAATTCAGTTATCAAAATATTCAGTCTAACACACAAAGTATAGCTAAACAGTAGCAAACCACAATACCTCAATATACACCAACCAGCTTCTAACAAAACAGAGAGAGAGATCTAACAACCATTCTGGCTCCCTCTTATGGCTGCTTGAGGTAACAAGCCAATTACATCTGTTAAGCATTTAAAATAACAGTAAAGTAATCATAGCTTATATACTGTACATTGCCAAGCCAAGCCTAGGGTTACATCCCTAACAGGAAACATGCAAGAAATTCAGTAACATCTGTATATGTAGTAGGTAGATCTTGGACTGAGGTAAAGAATGATGTAACCAGGACTCACTATTCAAACAATTGACAGAAAAGCATGTATAAAACTATGTACTGAGTGTTTGTGTTGAAGTCAGGGCCATTAAAACATGAATACAATATCTGGAAATCAATTTAACTCCAGATGTTGTATTCATGTTTTAATGGTCCTAGCTTCAACACAAGCACTCGGTAGACATTGGGGGCCTCCTTTAGATGATGAATTTCTTAGGCTTATTGGGTACTTTTTTTTCCAGAAGCCAGTCTGTAGAGCGCCCCACTAGTGCTCCTTGGCTAGATTCCAAGCACAAGGAAGTGGTGAGTTACTGCACTTTGCTACAGGAACATTCTCACCAGTGCTACGTGAAAGGTAAGGGACAGAATTACCCTACTTGGGAGCGATGAGGTTGGAAAAAGTGGGATGTTGCACTTTATGTAACAAAGTCACCAAACGTTAGTCCTAGGCTTAGCCTTGTGCCTGGGGTACCATATTAATATAACAAATCTATAACCCAGTAAGCCTCAGACAGTAAACCTGGGATGCCTTCTCTTTAACGTTTGCCCTGCTGCTTGGTTGAAAAACCACCAGAGGCCCATTTGCGTGGACATTTAATATTTATGTTCCTTGTTTGACAGGACTATTTCGGAGTCTTCAGCAAGGTCACAACATTAGCTCTCCTGATCTGCTAATAGCCATGGATTATTGTGAGGAACTTCTGCAGGAGATCGATATCACTCGCTTCCTGCTGACACTCTGTAATCATGTGCGCTCCTTCTGTGAGTGCCACCAGCAGCAACTGTTCGTCAGTCTAGAAGGAAATCAAGCACCCAAACCACGTGGTGTACTAACTTCAGTTTCCAGGTAGAATTAACTTTTGATATAAAGAAAACCAAACCCAAAAGGAATTGCTTGTAGTCTTGTACTTATAACCCAGGATAATTATTTTTAGCATGTTGGTTCTGTGACTTTTTAGGATTTACATAAGGAAAAAGAAGGTATAAAAATATATGAGAATAACAATACTGAAAATATAGGAGGAATTTGCAAATCTTCACATAATAATGAAATTATCTTTTTTTAAAAAAAAGTTTGGAGGGGCTTTTCACTGGAATTTTATCACTTATGACAAAATAATTAAAGTGAAAGGAAAACAATTAAAATCAGATAGAAACATACATGTGTCTCTTTCAGTAGTACATGATAAACAGGGACTTCACGTTAAATTAAATATTGCTTTGCCACTGTTGTCTCGGGTTTTTGAAATGATCAACAGTCCTATCTTCTGTTTCCCTTTGGGCAACCCAAAGTCAGAAGGAAGTATAAGAAAAATAGGGGGGAAAAAGAGGTGAGAAGTAGAAGATGGGATTAGTTTTTACAAGTTGAGGAAGTAATCCAGTTGTTAAACCATAGTTCCAAAAATGAAACGTAGAAGTTCAGAGATAAATATAAATAATCTGGACTTAGTAAAAAAGTGCATCCAATATCTAAAAGCACCAACTTGCCCTTAGCTTGGAAATAATCAGGAAAATAATTTCAAGAAATACTGATGACTTCATTTTGTAGTGTTAAATTAGATTGTTGGTATGATTCATTGGCTGACTTGCTAGCTTTCAAGGTTAGTTGATTTAGTCTTGGCAGAGACAATAAAGGGTAATATGACACTTAAGACTAACAAAATATGTTATCATGTAAGCTTTTATAAGTGAAGAGGGTTTGAAAGCAATGTGATGTTTCTGTTAGTCTTAAAGACCCAGAAGGCTCTTTGTTTCACTTATAATAACATAGTGATTGTTTATCCGATATATTTTTGTAATTTCTTTGTTCAAATAGTAGATTTGCATCCCCCCCCCCCCAAAAAAAACCCCTCTTAGCAACTTTATCTGAAACGGTATAAGGTTTCCTGCCTAGGCAGGGGGTTGGACTAGAAGACCTCCAAGGTCCCTTCCAACTCTGCTATTGTATTGTATTATTGTATTATGCTCCCCCCTTCATATTTTGTAATTTATAGAAAATTTGGTGTGCTAAAAAAGTTAACAAGGCAGGTTAAGCTCATGAGGAAATATGGGGCTTAAAACAAAAACTAGCAAAGGACAGAATTTCAAAGCACTATATTGCTTACAGAAACAGCATCAATGATTAAAATACATGTATGCATAGCTTTTACTCTAATATTTGAATGATATCAATTTATAATTTGGACATTTTTATGTGGAATTCAGATAGTCTGTATTTTCAAATTGCCAAGGATAAAAGTTATTCAGAACTTGGTGGAAGATAATTATTTCTTTAATTGAAACCTCATCTTTCTTTATTAGGAAAAACTGTTTCATTGCTACATTGCTAATTATGGTTTAGCACGGTGTGCAGAACAAAGAGTCCATGTACTTTTCACGTTTCCCTTCTTTATGGTGCCAAGAAGAAGAATATTCCAGAAGTGAATTGCCCTTTAGCAGATCTGTAAATCCATGTTGATAAACAAACCAGAAATAAACACCGTTATGCTGTTTTATTTAAAAAGCTAGAGTTTGACCAAGCAAAACTGAGTGTTTGATTATTCCTCCTCTGAGTTCTGGAATATGGAAAATGCATGAGCCCAGGTTTTGCACAGGCTGGTTTCTAGGCTCCATAAAATAGGTTTTGATTTAGCATTATATGCAAATATGGTTTTCAAATTATCTTAGAAAAATATAGTAAGTTTATTTATTAGATTTTTATCCCACCTTTATTCCTTATAGGTAACTCAAGGAGGTGGATATACTTAATACTCCTTACTCCTCCTACTTTCCCTACAAAAACAACCCTGTGCGGTGGGTTGGGCTGAGACTTAGTAACTGGCCCAAAGTCTCGTATCCAGCTTTCATGCCTAAGCTGCACATTTGAGGGTTTTTTAAATGATTGAAGATTATGGATGTGACATGTTGTGGATAAATCAAACTTTCTGGGACAAAACATTATTTTATGAGAAATAAAAGGAAGTGCCTCTGTCATTTATAATTTCTGATCAGAAATTTCAGGATGTCATGCCTTTTATCAACAAAACAGAGAAATAGATTTCATATAAATTGAGCTTCTAAAATTCAAATTTCATTACCAGTGATAACTTTCTAGGCCTTTTAGAGAGATTCTAGAAATACCTCTTTGGTCATGGGAATATATATATATATTAATTTTAGTTGCATTATTTTATACCTACGATTTATTTGATTAACACCTGCATGGATGGACTGCCTAAGGTTCAAGTCTTGTGCTAAGCTTTCATGTGATCTGCTTGTTTATGGCTTAAGAGAACCAAATTAAGATTAAGAAGAGCTGAATTTCAATTTGGTTTGTACTAAAGTAAGCAAATAATTTACTATGTGTTTGACTGACAGATAACTGTGTCAGCACAGCATGTCCGTTTTCTATCTTTAAAACTTAATAGCTGATAGAGCAACACATGCAACTGTGGTAGAGATTTTTTTTTCTAATTATGGATTCCCAATCTCTTATTATTTATGACAATCTATTTGCTACTATATTTGAGATACAGTATAAGGAATATAGAGCTAGAAGCAATATTACAATATTATGGCTGGAATGTTCTTTTTCTGACTTCAAAGAGGCAGCTGGCTGACATAATAAATGATATTTTCAGGGCTACATTTAAGATTACAGTTCCTAAGTACTACAAGCAAGTTCTGGGTTAGAGAATTATTGCAAATAGATTGTGAAACCGTTAAAATACTGACAATGAGAACAAACTAATGAGGAATAGAAAAAAATAAAACATTTCCATAGAGAGAAAGAGAAACTGTCAATTAAGGATTCTTGAAAACATGTGTGAAGAAAAATGGCTTTCTTTGTCTGAATTGGAAAGAAGTAAAAATAAAATAAAAATATGTGGGTATTTTTATACTGTTTAAACAAATAGCAGTATTTACATACTGCAACTATTATTTCAGGATAATAGCACTGTACAGCTGTAATTGCCTATGCCCATTACTACCCACCCTGCTGCATTCTGGACCAATTAGAGTTTCCACATTGTATTGAACGGCAAACCAATGTAGAAAATATTGTCAAAATCTAACCAGGAAGTAATAAAAGCCTAAGTGCCTCTTCCAGCAAAATTAGAATAGAATAGAATAGGAGAGTTGGAAGGGACCTTGGAGGTCTTCTAGTCCAACCTCTTGCCTAGACAGGAAACTCTATACCATTTCAGGCAAATGGTTATCCAACATCTTAAAAACTCCAGTGTTGGAGCATTCACAACTTCTGGAGGCAAGTTGTTCTAATTGTTCTAACTGTGAGGAAATGTATCCTCAGTTCTAAGTTGCTTCTCTCCTTGATTAGTTTCCACCCTTTGCTACTTATTCTACCCTCAGGTGCTTTGGAGAATAGTTTGATTCCCTCTTCTTTGTGGCAACCCCTGAGATATTGGAACACTGCTATCGTGTCTCCCCTAATCCTTCTTTCTATTAAACTAGAGATACCCAGTTCCTGCAACCGTTCTTCATATGTTTTAGCCTCCAGTCCCCTCCGTTTCCCCCAGGGAAAAATTGTTTCCCTTAAAGCAATCCTGTAAGCCTCTGTGGGTATACTGTTATGTCTAACTTCTAAGAAAAATTATGCCGGGGGAATGGTTCTTGAGAAGGGGTATATAAACATGCTGGTGACCGGGTTTGTTCTTCTGAACCCTGCCATAGTGCTGACACAGAGGATTTCAGTGAAGCAGATTCCCACGTCTCTGCCTGTCCTTCCCAAGAGCCCCACCAGAGCTGTGACTCAGAATTCCCTCTCTCGCTACTAGACAGCAAGCAACCTTGCCAAGTGCAACCTGATTTACAAGGGATCATCCAGGTAAGCAGAAGTCTGGTTCATTTTGAGTTAGGTAATATTGTAAAGCTTTTTTAAAAAGTTGAAATTGCTACCATTATTGCTTTTTTTCCTTTTCCATCCAGGAGAAATTCTTGGAAATTAGCAGCTTATATTTTAAGCCAGTGCCATCCAACCCCCATTACTATTTCTATTGCCCGCCTTCCACCAAAAAAGAGGTAGGAACATACATTTATAGCTTTGTTACCATCCCCTATTCTGGGAGAGCCCTGTGAAAGGACTTGAACTTGAAAGAAGAATTCAGCACAAAGACTTTGGATATGTTACATGGACATATTTTTTTAAAAAAAAATTTAGGAGGAGGTTTCACGGGACCACCAAGACCGAAAGGGCAGTGAAGAGGTGGAGAGTTCAGAAAATGATCTGGCAACTGATGAAGGTAAGAAACTTTTCTGTACTTACTGATGTGAGATTTGGAGCTGGAGCTGGTATGCTTGGTGCGCTTTGATAATTTATTCAAGAATATTGCAGTCGTGGAAATGTGAATTAGGACAAAGGCTGCCCAGAAGCTCATTTTGCACCGGTCACTACTCTCAGCCCAAGTTATATCACAATATGGTCATTATGGGACTGGAAAAGTTAACAGAAAAGAGATGGAATCTAAATTAAACAACTAAAACTAAATATGGGGTTTTCCCATCACCCCCTTGATTGAATAAAATTTGCTGCAAGAGAATGTCTGACTATCCAGCTTTGCTGAATCATATTTTTGTTTGGGTGAGCAAATTAGCTGCAGAGAGAAGGATCCTAGCAGTGCTTTGGAAGAGTGAAGGCAGAGAGCCAGTGGGACTACCGTTCCCTGCCTGCCTGTTTTCTTTGTCTCCCCACCTACAGTATACTTATATTTCTTGCTCTTGGCCACGATATGGTCAGTCAAGATAGCTGTGTGTTTCAGTTTGTTTCTGAAAGGAAGATTCCTAGTTCATTTAACTCACCTAAATTATCTTGAAAGCCTATAGCAGAAACATTGTCTAACACAATCTTATATTAATAGTGAGAATCTGTAGCTTTGCAGATTGAATTGCAGAGCTCATTCTCTGCTATTGGCTGTGCTGAATATGGCTATGGCCAATGACAGCACCTAGGGAGCAACATTCCCTGCCCTTATCTTAAAGGTTGGAGCTCAGGTAAGAGAACTCCTGTTACTCTGAAGCAATTATTTGTGTGTATCCATAGACTTGCAAAGGTGCTTTTGATGAGTCCAGAGAGCAAATGTCAGTCATGACTGATTTTCTAGGACACATACTCTCCATAAAGAGTCCTGGCCACATACCTCCAGGTTTATAAGAAAACTAAAAGTTGTGCTTGAGCCAATGTAATAGGAAGTGGGCAAAATAGTACAGAGGATAGTTTTGCAGAGGGGAAACAAATCTTACCCTATATGGCCAACTGTACTGTATTACACTGGGAAATACAACCTCTACAAATGGAAACAGCATGTTAATCTCCGTTGTAACAGAATTACATGCCATGCTATCATTCACTGATTGACCAACCATACCGACACAGCTGGGCAATTATTTAATCAATCACTGTAATGATTTTAGTTCAAATTCACGTACAACTTTATATATTTGTTATAAATTACCATTGTGTATTTTAGCATGTGGCTGTTAGTGCTATCCTTTTTATCCAAAGCCAATTTATCTTAATGTTAACTATTTATTTAATCCTTTTAAGCTACACTTTTAAAAGAGGACTGATCCAGTTTTATAGAAGAAATCCCTTTTGGTACTTGGACAACTTCTTTTGAAATTGATCAATGATTTCTTTTTAAATAGGGAACACATCCTGCTATGCCATTGGCACTGAGAGTGACCCAGAACTGGAGGTAGAATATCGGGAGCGCTTGGAACAAGAATTTTTAGAAGGCGGCTCCTTGTCAGACTCCAACACTGTTAACCAGGATGATGACTCCTTCAGTGTCCTGGGAGACTCCCTGGCAGAACAGGAACTGCTGGAGCAAGACATGCCTCCCCTCTTTATGCACTTGACCTGTTCTGTAAAGCTACGCAGCCAGCACTATTCCATGCCTGTTTGCTCGCTGCCCACCTGCCTAGGTGAATTTAAATGAACAAGATGAAGGTTTGGGGTGGGAATGATGGAACTCTAGTATGGGAGACATTGCATATGGCCAGAAAGAAACTCCCAAAGGAAATGTGGATTGATGGGAGTCCTATGACTGAGCTTCAACCTCTCTCTGAGCATTTGGCAAAGAAGCATAAAGAGGGGTCTCTGTGAGTAATATCTGCTGCTTTCTATAGGAGATGTGCTGGGTGGCCTTGAAAGCTCTAAGGCACTTCAAACAATTGACCTTTCTGACCTTTGTGTGACCCTGGACATTTTTGTCCTGACTGTCCCTCTGGAGATCGAAGTGGTGAACGATTTACATCACAATAGGTGGGAACTCATGATTATCAAAGGGTTGGGTAGTTTTGAAGCCTGGAAGAAAAACCTCAAGACATTATTTCCTCTCCTTCCACAGATACACCTCTGAGAGCAGCGTCTCCTTCACCCGTTCCCCGGGACAGCCCTCTTCTTTCCGTTCAGATGATGAGCTTATGCACACCTTGGACAGAATGCCATCATCCTCCACTGATTGGTATTATTATTTTTCTATCAAATGTCTGTGCCGGGATGTATGAATTGGAGACTCTTAGGTTCAGCATGTGCATTCTCATCTTATTTTCAAGGCATCCAGCGCTCTCCAACCTTCCTGCAGTGCACAGGCAAGCTGTTGAAGCCACAATGACAGAAGTGAGTCCATCTGCCCCTGGGATTGGGGCAGCTGGAAACTTTGGGCACTATTCTTGTTCCTCTGCCTTCCTCTGCTCTTCTGTACTAGAGCATGGTCTGGCTATGAACCATTCTTGGTAGGAACGCAGTTGCTAGAAACAGACAAAAACAGTGAGTATTCCATTCCATGATCTGGACTTTTCTCTCTCCTTTCTCAGATCAATTGGCTCCTGGATGACGAGATTGTGTCAGCATTGCGTTACTCACAGCCTGTGACTGCTAGCATTTTGAGTCAAGCAGCTTCTCACATCTACAATTCCCAGGGCCGCCCAAGCTGCCATTGTGAGGTGGTCCCTCTGCAATTTGTATTTGGACCTGAGAATTCTCTGGAAAGGTTTCGTGAGGTAAACAGTATTCTATCCCTTTGCCTTTTAATAGTTTTTTGGATAGATTTCATGTGATTTTTTTTATAATCTACAATCCCTAAATAATAATTGGACGTTCCTAAGGCTCTGTGATTGCACATAGTACCTAAAAGCCTGAGCTATGATCCCAAGGAACCTCCAAAATGTTCACCAGCAAATGTATCCAGATCTGAAGCAAACGGGGGCATTTGAATCCACCGGCAGTTCCTTCTGTCTGCCTGGTGACTGCTGCTAGGAGAAACCTTCCCTTTTCCAGGGCATGCATAATAGTTGCATGTGTTCTGGAAAGTAATCACGCTGTATACAACAAGAGAGAATAAAGATGAAATACATGACAGGCAGGAGTCTGCCTTAGTTATTTTAATTAATTATCAATTGAATTAAGTCGAATTTAGGGACTTTAGGTCTTATTTATTTTTTTATCCCAGCTCTGATTATTTTTGAAGTAGGCATTTGGGTGGCAAATTATAAATGCAGCCTTTGGTCTGGAAAAGTTGTACAACTCTGCCTTGGATGTTAAACCAGACCATGGTTGTCATTTCACAATAAAAAAAAATTCAACAGTACATATTGCAGCTATAAGAAATAACACAATGAAACATCCCATGGCAAAATAAAAATAACTGAGTAATAAAAATAAAACAAAAACATAAAAAAATAATAACATAAAAACAACCATAGAGCATATGCCCAGAGCGGCCACTGACTCGGTTTGGAAGCCGTCGAAAAAGCCATGCGGCGGTGGCGGAGGTGCCCTGGCTCTGTAGGGAGAGCTGGGCCAGGGCATCATGAGGCTGGGAGGCGCGGGAGCGGAACAGCCGCAACAGCACAACACAGCCATTTGCCCATGAGGCTCTGCCCGGCTCTTTGAGAGCCTGCTCACAAGAGAGCAGCCGCCTGGCAACCCCCCTCTTCAGCTGGGCACAGCACTGCTCACCAACCTAGCGGTATCCCGAAGACGCCAAGCAACGCGATCACCTTTGCCTCCCCCCTGGTTCCCGTGGCTTGGCACCTTTGAGATATCGCTAGGTTGGTGAGCGGCACTCTGCCTTGCCGGAGGTGGGGGGTTGTCCAGGGGGCTTATTTGCGGGGGAGGGCTTATATTTTGCTTTATTGTTGCAACTGTCATACCAAGCAGCTGAATGAAAACCTCCATTTGCCACAAATTCAGGGGAACAATTGTACCCTGCTCTCTCAAGGGTAGTGGTTCTCTATCAAGAGACAACACTGCAATTGTAACAGTTCCTCAGTGCACCGTACAAAGCCTGTTTTGCCAAGGTTTTGTTAGCTGCCCAGAGTCACTTTAGTGAATATGGACACAACTAGAAAAGAACTGAACTTACCACAAACGCTTTCAAAATTGCCAGCATCACTTTCTTCCATAATGAGCCCTCGAAAACTGCCTGGATCCCTGGAAGTGACTCCTCACTTCCCTCAATATATTCCCAGACATTCTGCTATTTGTGCCATAACCTCAGTAGTCACAAGGTACCAGCATTTTGACAAAACTGGCTTCCCAACCATCCACGTAACTATGCCCTTCCTTCACCTTCGCTTAGGCCTACAAAGTAGATTCCCTTCCGGCTCTCTCTTCTTTGTTTGAATGCTTCTAGGAGTTCCAGAAAATGCCCTTGCCCGGTTATGTCCTCAATCCTGAGGGGAGTGATTTCTACTATGCATCCGTCAGTCGCCTACATGCCTCAGTAAGTGGACCCAGCCCTTCTGTTACTCTTGAGAGCACTATGACAGGAGGCAGGTGTGACAGCAGCTCCCTACCCTGTTCTACTCCCCCTGATGAAGCTCAAAGTCTCTGGGCATGGCCAGCAAATGAAAACAAGACTGGAGAATGTCTGGGCATAAGTAACCAAGTACCCGTTGAGGTAAGTGTTCGCCATGGTTGAAACAGATGAGAGATGTAATGGTCATTGATATGGGATTGATAAGGGTGACTGTTGAGGAAACATCCTGGATTATCTTATCAGTAGAACTTCGCTCTGCATCTTTTCTATGATGCAGGTGTCAGACCAATTAACATTGGTGGATCAGCAGACCAGTATTTTGGGACAGGGTTGTCCAGGTGAGGAAACTACTTCGATGCCGGCGCAACCTCAGGCTTCCTTTTCGGACAAGTGGAGCAGTGAGCAATCTCCGTTAGCTACCCCATCTGTACCAAATCTAACAGAATCTGTGATCCCCAGCAAGGAAGGTGAGAAACAAGTCACAATTAATGAAATATAAAATGACTTCCTGAGCTTTTTATTTCAAAATGAAATGTAGTCTTTCGAAATAGGCGTGGTACTGAACTCTTGCAGCTTTTTGTGCTGCTCTTTTACATATTTCATTTATTTCTACCTACCTTTATTATTTTTACAAATAATAATATTTTTACTTATCCAACACACCTTCCTCCTATTTTCTTCACAACAACCACCCTGTGAGGTGGGCTGGGATGAGAGAAGGCGACCGGCCCAAAGTCATCCAGTTGACTTTCATGGCTAAGGCAGGACTTGAACTCATGGTCTCCTGCTTTCTAGCCTAGTGCCTTAACCACTAGGCCAAATTCGCTGTTTTTGGTCTGCTTGCTTCAATAGAACTAATTATAATCAATGTTATTTTGGGGTTACTTTGATTTTAAAATATAGTAAATCTTTATCAGTTGGCTTTATTCTTGATGTACTGCTTTGTGAATGACAATAAACATTACAGATCTGGAAGGTTTTTTTACTTGTTTGAACTGTTTTTAAATTTTATACACTGAAATTCAGTTTTCAAGTCAAATCTACTTTTGTGTGTGTGAGAGGGAGGATCTAGCATCTTTATGTCTTGCATTCATTTGCTGTTGCATGTCTGCATTTCTCCCTAGTATTTTATATTGCTTACTGGAACTCTTTGAACAAAAATGTAGCACTTCACACTCATAAAATCTCCATGTTCAGGTCATCACCTTTTCCTTAGCTCTGTTACACCAAAAGTTGTGATCTTCAGTAGGTGTCTGTTAAAATGCTTTTGATTTTTCTTTATAATCAAAATCGTTTTAGTACCATTGAGCTCATGAGACGGCAGTTCTAGAAAGCTGCTGCATATCTTGCATTTCAATTTTGGTATGAAGTGACCCTGGCTTAATTTCTGAAATCACACAATCTGTGCAGCAGTCAGGACTTTTTAAAAAATGTGTACTTTTAGTATGCTGCCTTGCATTCTTTTCTTTTCAGGCTCAGTTCTTGATGCTTGAGATGCCAGATAGTCAATTTTGATGCTTAAGCCAAAGTTTCTCCTCAGGGACCTGAGGAATCTTTCACCTTGGGAGAAGTCTCCTAAGGGCATCTGACTCTTTCTTTACAGGTTGTTATAGGAAGCAACAGCTTAGTCAAGTGCAAAGTTTGGTGTCAAGCCAGGGAAGCATGGATTCTGATCTTCTTGGTGAGTAGATGGGTTGCATGTTTGGGGAAAGTCAGTTTTGGAGAACTGGGGAAATATCCGTCTAGGATTTCCTGACATCACCATAGATGTGGACTATGATAGAACCATTGGACTCCCCAGGAATCTTCTGATATTTTTAGGATGAATTGACTGAATCCTTCACAGATAGCAGGATAAATTTTCATTTCCCAGGATATGATGGAGGTAGCAGTGATTCTGAAGGCGAGGAGGCAGTGATGAGTGACCTAGAATCCAAGTGCCCTCTGATACCCAACTTCTGGCTAATCATCAAGATCCACCAGGATCGGGTGGAAGTTTATTCCCATACGCGGTAGGATCCTGATTCTCCTGGCTCCCTAAGCAGAAATGAGAAAGTGATTCCCCTGAATGATTTTTCTGACATGGAATTGGATGATCTATGAATGTGCAATTTGGGGAGCTCAAATTGGGAAAGAGAAGCGGAGATACAACTCTTATTGGCTGTGAATTTCATACCCAACATCAATTATAATATAAGCAGTGTGCTGCTTCCCTCTCATCCTTGTTTTACATATATCATATTCATTCAGTGATGTAATGAAAGAAAGTGATGTGTGAAGGCGTTGCCCAAACTTTGTGCGTGTATTGCCCAATCTGTACCAACTATATATTAAATTGGATAGACTGCAATTCCTATAATTCTACTGGGTTGGAAAATTAAGTAGTATACTTTAGTGGAGTTCTGCTGATGGGGGAATTCTAGGAGTTGAAGTTCAGAACTTCTGAAAGCTCTGAAAGTTGAGAAACACTAGTCTAGCGCATCTAGAGGACACCAAAGTGGAAGATAATAGCACTTTATGCTTGGAAATGGAAGTTTCCTCATGAGACAAATTCTGAGGCTTCTCTTTTTCCTCTCTTTAGCAGCTACAATGCAGTAAAAGCAACACAGAACGAGGAAGGGGAATGTATACAACTTCACCGGGCAATGATAAAGAAGGTTGGAGAGATTTGCCGTGTTGTTAATCAGGTAAGTAGGGCACATTCAAGCTATAAAGCCTTCTCCTTAAATGATAACAAGCTATCCCATAGTTTCCTGGAGGAATAGTGCTTTCTTGTGAGTAAGAAAATGCAACTACAAGCTTCTTTTTAAAAAATGTCCTACAAATCAGTTAGAAACTAACCAAATTGAGAAATTGTAGGCCAACCACCTTAATGCTTTTTCTGAGGTAGAGGAAAGAGAATTCAGCATAGATTCTGCAAGAACAAATCCCATTGGGGGAATGACCCTATTGACACTGTGTACTTAGATTGTACATCTGTTGTACATACTCCTGGATTGGTGGAGGACTGCTCATAGTCACTTATGCCCTTGTGATCTCAAGATTGGACTGCTCCAATGCAATTTATAGGGAGTTGAAGACGCTTCACTTAGTGCAGAATGTACTGGCACGGACAGTTACTGACACGAGTTACTTAGCGCGTGTGACAATACTGGTCCATGCGTGCATTGGCTTCCTGTGGGCCTCCAGGTGTCATTCGAGATGTTGGTTGTCACTTTAAGTACCTTTGTGACTTTTGACCAGGTTATTTATGGGTCCAACCCTCCCCAATGGACTCTACCTGAATATAGGTTTGACCTGAGCCCGGGGCCCTGAGCATGTAGAGTCCATCTTTTGGCTATGTGGTACTTAGTTGGATGATGCCCAGCTACTATGCGTTTTATTTTTATTTTTTATATCGCGTGTTTTATGTATTTTATTGTAAACAGAGTCGTGTATAAAATGGGCAGCTTTATAAATCAAATAAATAAATATAGAACAGATGGAGAGGTTAAAAAAATACGTTGCGGAAGAAGACAGTGGAAACTACTTTTATATTCTTACCAAGGAAGCTACCTGGATGTGTCTGTAGAGTCACCAAAAATTGAATTCAACTTAAAGAAAACTTTACAATTTTTTTTTTTTTACAAACCCCTACTTCTTTGAGCAGTTTTTAACAAACAACACCAGGGGGAGCCAAACACTGTTCCTGATGTGAGGAAACAATTAAATTAATGCTTCCTGCCCCCTTCTCTTTAAAGCGGTTGCTGCTACAAGATCTGCATGATAGCCACATTTGTAATTCTCTGTTGGTCGCTGAGAGTGAGGAGGATATCTGGAAAAGTGAAACACCTTACATCTATCGGCAGCGCACTGGGCACGATGGTAGGCGCTTAAAGATGATTCTTGCTTAATAACTGTCCTGTTTAGCAACCATTCATAGTTATAACAGTGCTGAAAAAGAAGCTTTTTTGAGGAGTCCTCCTTCTTAACAACCCTTGCAGCAGTCACCTGATTGAGATTCTGGCCCTTTGAAACCAACAGGCATTTACGATCATCACAGAATCTCAGTGTCACATTTGCCATGTGCACCGTTTACAGCCGGCTTCCAACAAGCCGACTCAATAAAGAAGCCACCTTGGAAGTTGTGATCAGGTGACAGCTGACTCAATTATTGCAGGTGATGAGTTCAACAACCACAGCGGAAGTGAGGTGGTCACTCTGTTCTGGTTGCATGATGTCTTGCATTTGAGCTTAGTGACAGATTTGGTGGTCCCCATTATGATTATTAAGCTAGGATTAGCAATAGCATTTAGACTTATATACCGCTTCACAGCGCTTTACAGCCCTCTCTAAGCGGTTTAGAGAGTCAGCATACAGCCCCCAACAATTTGGCTCCTCATTTTACCCACCTCGGAAGGATGGAAGGCTGAGTCAACCTCGAGCCGGTGAGATTCAATCTTCCAAACTGCTGACAGCCGGTGATCAGCAAAAGTAGCCTGTGGTACTGCACTCTAACTACTGTGCCACCCATTATTACCCCCATTATTACACTCTTATTACCCATGTTCTACCTGTATTCTAGTTACTTACATCAACAGACTTCTCATCAATAACAGAAGAGCATAAGTCCCCCCCCCCCTCTTTTATTCTGTAAGATTTATGGCAGTATCTTGAGTTGAAAATCTCCTTGTTTCCATTTACCCATTACTGGTTATATATTTCCATACTTTTGTACAAAAGCTAACAGTATCTATTGTATGTTTGGGTTTCGATTGGGTTGGGCGTATGTATAGAAAAATATTTGTGCTTGATTTTTGGGCAATCTGTTGAAAAGTGGGGGAGAGCAAATTTGTGGAATAATCTCTCCCGCCCTTCCCCTCCCTGTTCAGATTATCCTGGAGAGGAAAGCTACCAGCCCCGTGACTATCTTGCAGCCACTATGCAATTCATACCTGGACATTTTGCCTGTGATGCAGTCTGGAGTACCACCATCCATGTGCATTCAAGGCTCAAGATGGGTCCCAATATGGGTGTGGCACGTGGTAGGTATTTGAAAGAAAGATGAGGTTGTACCTCCACAGTAATTAAAAGAGATGCATTAAAGTGCTACTTTTTAAGGAATAATTTCTGTTTTAAAAACCATATCTGCTAAATACCGTAGATGTAGTTGGCATGTATTTGAAACATTCTCTAGGGAAGAATTTTGTCCAAATATTCTCTGACACATAATACCTTAATCAGAACTATGCTAGCATTTGATATTTTTTCACATATTGCTTAATGCCTAGTAATAATATCAAATTAAGACAGTTTTCAAATATTTAGACACATCCAGGAGATTGGTAATTATGCAGTTAAGTTTAATGAGTGGGATGAAAAACTGGTGGGTTGGCTTCTGAAAATTGCTACAGATTGGGCATTAAACTAAATTTGTCTCTTCATAAACTTGTGCTTCTCTCTCTCTCTCTCTCCTGCAGCTATCCAAGCCCTGCGCTCTGTGCTCAATGCCTTCTCAGTTGTGAATAGGAAAAATATGTTTGTTTACCAGGAGCGTGCAACCAAGTCTGTTTTTTATTTACGGTAAGTTCAGTACGTCCTTGGACATGCCTACCACATTGTTCTCAAAGTTCAGAGGAGCCTGCTTGAACCATAGCGTATTACTGACTTGGGTGCTGCCTTGCTTTTGCCTCTCAGAATGTTTTGCGTTCATTACAACACACTTTTTTTTCCCTTTTGTCATTCTAACCCAGGCTCTCCGAAACAACTTCTGGTGGGAAGGCTGGGGAAAATGAAATCCAGAGTCTTGTGTGCCGTTCACTGGCACTTTCACGCAGCCAGGAGCCCATTTACACCGAAGACTTGAGTGTAAGTATCTGTTACATTCACATGGAATCTGGGTGTCCTTGGTGCTAAGAGAGAGAACAGGTGGTCCTTGACTTAAGATAGTACCGTTTTTTCCCCAAAATAAGACAAAGTCTTATTTCCTTTTGACCCCCGAACTAAGCGCTTGGCCTTATTTTCGGGGAGGTCTTATTATTTTTGAGGCGCAGGAGGTGGCGAGTGTGGTCACCTCATGGCTGCTGCTGTGTTGCAATATTTTCAGGGAGGGCTTATTTTTGAGGAAGGGCTTATTTTAGCACATACATTCAAAAGCCCGATTGGGCTTACTATCTGGGGAGGTCTTATTTTCAGGGAAACAGGGTAATTGGGACCCGAATCTCTCTTTCTACCAATGAAATGGTATTTCAATACCATTGTAATCTGCAATCCTCTTGCTTAGTGACAACAATCCCTATAGTTGCTATTGTTGTTGTTATCTAAATATAACGACTGCATGGTCGTTAGGCAAGGCACCTTCCCACAGCCAAAGTCAGTAGCAATCCTGCTGGCAGGTAGATGACAGCTACCAGATTGGGGAGAGCACAAGGTGGGGTGGGAAGGGTGTGCCAGGGGAATGGCACGAGGGTAGGTCAGTCAGGGTTCAAGGGTGTGTGCAAGAGGCATCTTACAGGTCAGGGAGGTTGCACAAAGTGTGAGGAGGTATGTGAGAAATACGGGGTGGGCGAACAGGGATGCAAGGGATTGCACAAGAGGCACCACCGCGGAGGCTGGTGAGAGTGTGCAAAACAACTCTATGCAGGTTTGGGAGGGTGTGTGGGGGGGTGCAAGTGGCCAGCACAGCACAAGCACAGAATGGCTATAGAAGGGTGCACAGGTGGGAAAGACCTGTGACCTTCCCTGCCAGCTTTCCAACTGACTTTCTGGGGAAGCTGGCAGGGAAGCTGACAAATGGCAATCCCTTGAAAGCAGTGCTCTTGGCATCTAGGTCTAACTCTGAGGACTGGTTATATCCACCATTCATTATACGCCATCGTAACTTGGAATAGTTACCTACAACCAAATGGTTATATGTCAATGACTGCCTCTATACCAGTGGTTCTCAACCTGTGGGTCGGGACCCTTTTTGGGGTCGAACGACCCTTTCACAGGGGTCGCCTAAGACCATCGGAAAACACATATTTTCGATGGTCTTAGGAACCGAGACACCAATTTTATGGTTGGGGGTCACCACAACATGAGGAACTGTATTAAAGGGTCGCGGCATTGGGAAGGTTGAGAACCACTGCTCTATACTGAAGGCTTACAGTGGGAGCTTTGCTCTGTTCCCACCCAGGCACTGTGATGTTGCTTTTCTTTAATAGGGCTCTCACTCATCCTTGGGAACAGCCTCTTGCCGCAGCGTGGATTCAGCTCGTCCTGTGAGCCAAATTGATAGACACATCCAACTAGTGGTTCATGGAGTGGCACCAGCAGGTAGGCTGGGCACACACTTCTAATCTGGTAATGGATAAGATGGAACGAAGGAGATGCCTGTGGAGATGCTTCTGTTGCTGCAGAATAAAAGACACAAATATAGAAGTTATATTCTTTTATATTTCTCCTTAATTTATTCACTTTTTGTGCATATCTCTATTGTAGCTTTTTTGTTCCAATGTTTCCTCTAGCCGTCCTATAAAGGCACAAGACACAACTCAGTCATATATGCAACTATTTGGTCTAGAATTACAATTAACATAGCAACAGCAGGTGAAAAAGCAGAGGAACCGCAGGGCAGATCTCAAAAACAGTATTCTAAATAAGTTAATAGACGGGTACTATAGAAGCTCAGTGGCTAAGATGCCAAACTTGTCAATCAGAAAGGTCTGCAGTTTGGTGGTTCAAATCCCTAGTGCCGCGTAACGGAGTGAGCTCCCATTTCGTGTCCCAGCTTCTGCCAACCTAGCAGTTCGAAAGCATATAAAAAATGCAAGTAGAAAAATAGGGACCACCTTTGGTGGGAATGTAACAGTGTTCCGTGCACCTTCGGTGTTTAGTCATGCCGGCCACATGACCACGGAGACGTCTTTGGACAGCGTTGGCTCTTCGGCTTTGAAACGGAGATGAGCACCGCCCCCTAGAGTGGGGAACGACTAGCACATATGTGCGAAGGGAACCTTTTCCTTTACCTTTCATCTATAGCAGACCCAAGAGCTGTAGTGGAGTTCAAGTATCAGAAGCTGAGACTACTTCTCCTTTCATAGGACCTGAGATCACAGACGAGCTGGTAAAGGTTCTGCGGAGACGTCTGGATGAAGCCACCCTGGATATCATCACAGTTATGCTTGTACGGAACTGCAAACTCACTCCAGCTGATGTGGAGGTATTGGCTAAAGGAAGTACTGAACTTGCTTCCTGAGATTGTCTGACTGAAATAATTTCCCTCCCCTTCAAATAAGAGCTTTATCTCCCATCTTATGGACTTTGTGGTGTCAAAAATGTCAAACTGTTGACACCTATTCCTTCTGCAGTTCATACAACCTCCTGGCAGCCTGCCCACTGAAGTCCTGCAATTTACTCTTCCTACTTCATGCCTGCCTTGGCTTCCAGCTGTAGCCTGCTACCTGCGGCAGAATCTACTGATCTTTCTGCACACGCCCAAATACACAGATAGCAATGTGGAGAACCACTTCAAGGTGAGCATTTGGTTACCTTGAACTGCGTGCCAAGTTTTTTGGAACTGAATGGACCTTTTTAGGTTGTCAGGCAGGGGTGGGTTGCTGCCGGCATTGCTGCCTGTTTCACGGATTTGTGCATTTGCACCCAAAAAGGTCTGCACATGCGCACAACGTTAGAAAAGGGGGGGGGGAAATAAATTTCTGCCATCTTAATTTTTGGTTCTGCGCATGTGCAGAACCAAAAATCAAGATGGCAGCGCTACCGCTAGAACTGGTTCAGGGGCATGGCAGGCCGAGTTACTACCTACTGAACCAAACCGGGCCAAACCGGTAGGAACCCACCTCTGTTGCCAGTTATGCTGGAAAGTAATTTTATGTCTAAAAGTAAATATTTGCTTCACTGCTATATAATCTCACATTAGACTGGAAATCATCCCTGTGACCTGGCATTGCTATTGTATTAAAAAGAGCTACAAAGATATATTATTATGGTTGGTTTGGTTTGGTTTATTTAATTTATAGACCGCCCCCTCTCCCCGTAGGGACTCGGGGCGGTGTACAGACCATTCATAATCAAAACAACAGAGAATAACATAAGACATAGAACAGAAACAACACACACACACTGTCTGTATATAAAACCCCAAAACCAATTTAAATAATTAAAAAACAATTTTAAAACCCGTTTAAAACCCCAATATAAAATTTAAAAAGCCATCCAGGAAAGTCAGTAATAGATGTTAAATACAGTTACGATTATAATCATAATTAGGCCAGACCAGCTACTCGAAACAGGTGGGTCTTGAGTTTCTTGCGGAAGGAGCGGAGATCAGAGGTGGTTCTAATATCTATTATACTTTTAAGTGTCGCCATTATACTTCTGAAGACTTTGAATACGCAGATAGCTGCATAAGCAGAAGATAGAATCAAGATCACATGAAGTGTTTTAATACCACTTTATAATGCCTTGGTAAGGCTACACTTAGAAAACTGCATCCAGTTTTGATCGCCACGATGATGTGGAGACTCTAGAAAAAGTGCAGAGAAGAGCAACAAAGATGATTAGGGAACCGGAGACTAAAACATGTCAAGAAACATGGAATTGGGTAGATTAATGAAAAGAACGACTAGGAGTGACATGATAGCATGCTATCTCAGGGGCTGCCACGAAGAAGAGGGGGTCAATCTAGTCTCCAGCGCACCCGAATGCTATCTCAGGGGCTGCCACGAAGAAGAGGGAGTCAATCTAGTCTCCAGCGCACCCGAGGGCAGGACAAAAAGCAATGGATGGAAACTAGTCAAGGAGAGAAGCAACCTAGAACTAAGGAGAAATTCCCTTATAACAATTAATCCATGGAACAACTTGCCTCCAGAAGTTGTGAATGCTCCAACACTGGAAGTTTTTAAGAAGCGATTGAACAGCCGTTTGCCTGAAATGGTACAGGCTTCCCTGCCTGAGCAGGGGGTTGGACTAGAAGACCTCCAAAGGTCTTCTATTCAATTTCTATTTTGCTTTCTTTTGTAGAAGGCATTTATGAACACTAGCTTGAAGTAACCACTCTTTTCTTGCTTTTCAGCACTGCCTGAACCAGAATAGCAGCAGCAGCAGTCCTGAATTGGATCTCTATTTATATAATAAGCCAGGAGGTCAAGGCACTGGTGGCAAAGGTACTAAGCATCTCTGTTCTGTTACAAAAAGAGAAAGAATAGAACACTCTAGCAATAAACTAGAGCACTTTTGGACAGTCTTAGATACATGAGAATAAAAGCTAGTTGGGCTACCAAAAAAATAGACGATTCTGTGAAGAGCCATCTGTCTCTTGTTTGGTCCATATGAATCAAATTATGAAATTTCCATGCACCTATATACTGTATCTTGCCGCCTTTCCAAATCTGTTGTTCTCTTGATGTGTTACCCATTCTTTTAAACCAGCAGAGTCTGTAGCCATGTTGGTTATCTGGGTTATTGTCAGAATGGAAGTATAGTGGAACTGGAGGATTAGTAAAGGCAGCTCTAATGCTATGTCTCAAGTATGATGGAGAGGCACTACATTTTTAAAACCCCTCTTTGCCATTTGTGGGTTGTAATTCAGTGAAATTTGTTGTTCAGTCCTCACTGCACATTTTCTGATCCATGGTGATTAAAATGAAATGACATGTAGGAGTAGATACTGTATTCTTGAATAGGGAGCCAGACTAATTAGAGATTAAAATATTTCTGCTTGGAGCAAGACATTTTGCATTTTGGCCCATTCATTTAGCTCAGTGGTTCCCAAACTTTTTCAGTCCACCGCCCCTTTGGTGCTATAAACTGATCCTCAGTGCCCCCCACCCAGTGGTGGAATTCATTTTTTTTACTACCGGTTCTGTGGGCGTGGCTTGGTGGGCGTGGCTGGGGGTCATGTGACGGCAGTTTGCACAACGGAAGGAAGATAGTAACAGTAAAATTCAAAACTGCAACAATTAATTGCACATTTATTCAAAATCCAATTAAAAAACCTTTTTAGTTAATGTTAATTCAACAAAATTGTTGAACATGATCCAGTGATACCAGGTTTTCAAAGTCTGATAGTCATTTATCAAGAACCTTAGTAACTAGTAACTTAGTACACTCAGTAAAATTTAGTAACTACTTCACTGTTCAGTAAATTCTTAATGTGATGGATGGGCTTGATGAAGTGATACCAGTTTCCCAATGTCTGGTTTTAAGTCACTTAGCAGGAGTCTTAAATCACCACATTCGGTAATCTGGAGTCGATTTCTTTGCTTGGAGAGAAGTTGGATGACCACACTGAAACCACGTTCCACCAAATGTGATGTTGGAAATGCAACAAGGAGCTTCTTAACCACTGCCCATAGTGCAGGATAGCGATCAGAAATTTCTTTCTGTAACCAAAACTCTTGGTACAATTTCTTAAACTTTAGCTTCAGCTCAATGTCATTTTGCAGCTCTATGAGTTGTTCCTCCACTACCCCATCTTCCTCAGTATCTGAAAATGGATTTATCACCCAATCTGGAATTTCCATCAAAAGAAGATCCTGATATCACTCAGACATCTAAGTCTTAAAATGTCAGAGAAACAACTTTAACCGGATAATCACATCCCTGCAATAACATCATTGTAATTTTCAGTTTCATTAATTTCCACAATATCAATACTAGCTTTGCTACTAACCCCTTCCAAACCATCTGCATAGTCTTTAAGATTTGGCGGTCTAAATATCAAAAACGGTTGACTCACATCACACATCTAAGCAAAACTGAAGTACAACCTATTTTTCCTTTTTTTTAAAAAAATCTCAATTTTAAGATTTGTATTACTGTTTTCATCAGTCCCCATCCAAAAATGGCAAGAAACTCTGGTGTCATTTTTTTTAAGCAACCATGGACAGATAGCTGCTCATACTTGCCTTAATATTATTGGCCAAGTTTCTTATTGGCTATGCTAACCAAGAGGTGCCCTGCTGCAAAATGTATGTGTGCACATATCCACACATACAAAGGCATACAATATAATCTTATCTCCTTCAGATTGCCAATTATTTTGCACGACACATTCTGCCTTTAAATGCTTACGTGGTTTCAATGGCTAAACTTCTGCTCGCTGAACCAACTATTCAAAACCAGTAATTCCGCAAAGAGAGAGGATGGGAATGGGGATATTTCAAAAACTAAACACATATCCTAAAAGAAAATCCACCCGCGACCAGCATTGAGTGGAGCTTTTATAAACTTTAGAATAAATGAGCTGGAAGGGACCTTGGAGGTCTTCTGGTCCAGCCCCCTGTCAAGCAGGAGAACCTATACCAGAGGTCTTCAAATTTGGCAACTTTAAGACTTGTGGACTTCAACTCCCAGAATTCTCCAAGACAGCTATGGACTTCAACTCCCAGCTATGCTGGCTGGAGAATTGTGGGAGTTGAAGTCCACAAGTCTTAAAGTTGCCAAGTTTGGGGACTCCTGACCTATACTATAGTAGTATATACATATAGTATACTATACCTATATCAAAGAAAGCTCCCATGAGTTTAACAACACCCGTATTTCCAAGACTAGAAACGGAAGATTGCAATGCGAGCTCCCTCCTGCTGGTAATCCAAACCTCCCTAACCAAAATCCACACCACCAAAAGGGAGCGACCGCACTTCCGCTCATCGCCACCTCCCCCCCCCCCAGTTACTTTTACCCAGCAGCGTCTCCATGCAAAGGAAAAGGATGGCACGAAATATGTGACCATTTTTTAAACTAGTGGCAAAGAGCTCTCTCGCAAGCTCAACTAGAATTCGATTGGTGGGGTTTTTTCCCCTCCCTAACAACACCGTGCACGATCTCCCTACCCACCGACTGTTTAAAAAAAAAAACCTTTTCACAGGCCAAGCCAGTCGGTTAAGATGCCGGTGGTGTTGGGGGGGTGGGCGATTGAAGCAGCGTGTGCCCCTCTCCTGGGAGAAAGGCAATGATTGGAGGGTAGGGTGGTGATGTTGCTTAAAGGGAAACCCGCAGCTATTTCCAGGTTTGTTTGGGTAATTTTGTCCTTCTGCCCGCGCCAATGGGCTTTAAACAGTCCATCTTCTGCTCGGCAAGTTTCTCCTTTCCATCTGAGAATTAACTAAGGGGAAGCTACCAACCTGGGGCGACGCCTTCTGCAGCCAACACAATACATGATCTTTTTTTCCTCACACTCATAACGCCCCCCCTGCCGCCCCCCTTTCCTCTTAGCGCCCCCCTTCCAGCCCCCTTGCCTCTTAGCGGCCCCATAAGTCATCCCACCGCCCCCAGTGGGGCGGTACCGCCCACTTTGGGAACCATTGATTTAGCTGGTAATGTTGATTGGTGTTGATTGGTGTTGCCTATATGCAGAGAGAATAATGCATGTACTTCGACATACTCTTACCTCCTTTTCCACCTGCACTGTGATTTGGTTGTGTGGGTAATGCATCACTTCAAAGTGTGTCTGACCATTCTTCTGTCATGTAGGTTCCATGTTGGATCTTATGCAGCACCTGTTTCCACCTTCCCAGTTTCAAGGTAGCTTCCTGTAGATTCCAGTGGGCCACTGAATTTTTTTTCCAGTGCTGCTTCCCATCCTCATTTTGATCCTATGCCTGCTGTGCTCTTGGCTTTTGCTCTGTTGTTTACTGTGTCACCATGTTTCCTCTTCAGTGTTGTCACCAAGAACTTTTTTTCCAGCTCTTATCCTTTCTTCTTGCTTCCAAGGAAAAGCCTTTTTTTTCCAAGTAAGGATTATTTGTCAAAGTTAAAAAATCCACAACAAAAATAGGAAATAATGGCATATTTGGTGGCTTCAGGTGGAGATGGAATTATTATTTTTCCGTTTGCATTTAAACCTTTCATCTTGAAACCAAAATGGGAGTAAAACATGCACATTTCAGAAGATCTGTATAACTCTATGGAGCATTTACTGCTGTAGGGTTTGTTTTGCAACACAGAGCAATAGACAATTTTCTTCTGTAATCCTGGAATTGTGAAGTGGGATTCCATGATACTCTGGAACAAAGGTGTAAAACTATGCAACTGATAGTAGGTTGACAGATAGCTGGAGACTCCTGACCCTGCAATGCATTTAGAATCAAGATCACGTGAAGTGTTAATACCACTTTATAATGCTTTGGTAAGGCCACACTTGGAATACTGCATTCAGTTCTGGTCGCCACGATGTAAAAAAGATGTGGAGACTCTAGAAAG